>NC_137647.1:2011547-2022752 GCF_963383615.2 Lipophrys pholis
TGCTGCTTCACCAACGATTTCCAAACCTTCTAATGAGAAACGGATCACATTTCTGACACGAGGACTTTGCTAATTGTGCATTAATTTATATATGGGGGGAAAAAAATATTTGATTAAAATCCTGTCAAACATTTATTGCTTTAAAATATTTGAATCTAATATATAATCTTTAAAGAGTCCAAGGTGATTCAAGTTAAAGTTAAGTATATTTTAATTAATAGAGTTAATTATAGCAAACCCATTTCAACATTCTCAAATATTGTTTTCCATCTTTTCCTTGAACACTCTAAAATCAAAATAAGTGGTAATAGACACATTTAAGCACTTTTAGGTGCAAATATATATATCAATAATAATTAATTAAAATGTAGAAACATTCCAGGCTGAAATACATGCAGTTTGGGTCAGTTTGACACTATTTCCTCCAATTTTATGTAAATTATTAGAGATAAAAACTCATTAAAAGGCCTCAAAGTCTTTATCTTTGGTGTTTCCCAATTTAAATACACACGAGGATGTGAAAGATGTTGAAAAAAAGAAAAAGAAAGAGTGGAACAACGTGTTGGAAATGCTGCTCGTTGAACTCATCAGGAAGCCGGTGGGACGAAGTAAAACACACACGTCGTCAGCATAACGACACACACACCCGAATAAAACCAATAATCCCCGATAAAACGAGGCTTCAGCGCTCCATCACCGCCGTTATCAGCTGTTTTCCTCATTTTCCACCTGAAACTGCACATTTGAGTGATGTCGAGCCCGAGGCCCGACTCTTCTGGAAATCTAATCTGCAGCAGGTTTGTTAAACAGATGGGAAAAAAAAAAGAAAGAAAGAAAGAAAGAAAGAAAGAAAGAGCTTTTTTGTGTAACATCCACTCGACGAGCTATCTGATTGTTGTTGTGTTGTTCTCGATAACTGCTGCGTTTGAACTGTTTCCTTTATATCGCGAAGCCACGCTCGTGCTTTTCCTTTTTTTCTCTCTCTCTCTCTCTCTCTCTCTCTCTCTCTCTCTCTCTCTCTCTTCTTTCTTTTTTTCTCTCTCAGTCGCCGAGATTCAATCTTCTCTCTCAGTCGCCGAGATTCAATCAGGCACAAATCAAAAAAAAAAAAAACTTTAAACCCAATTTCATGGACTGGAGAATATAGCTCTCAATATGTTGTGCTGCGAAATCACGGGGAGGTTTTCTCCCGCCGCCGCCGCCGCCGCCGTTCAGCTGTTTTGTCCCTTAAACAGCTGATTCATAGCGGCATAACAAAGGCGGAGCGCCTGATTGAAATGTTTTCTCACTTTTCTCTGCCCCGGAGGAGAATTGTAAATCACAGCTCAGTCGTTCATTTTGAAATTTCATTTGGTGTGTGAGCGAGTGCTGCCCTTGTTCTTCACACTCTGTGTGTGTGCGCGTGTGTGTGTGTGTGTGTGTGTGTGTGTGTGTGTGTGTGTGTGTGTGTGTGTGTGTGTGTGTGTGTGTGTGTGTGTGTGTGTGTGTGTGTGTGTGTGTGTGTGTGTGTGTGTGTGTCTTAAGGCTACCCACCGTCTTACTCCACTAGACCTTTGTAAATGGAACAAAATTAAATTTGTTGCCTCTATAGAGGAACGACACAAACAGTGCAGCAGGTTTACTCTCCAACAAAGCTTTCTTCATTTCTTCTTCTTCTTCTTCCTTTTTTCTTCTTCTTTTTCTTCTTCTCCCCCCCCCCCCCCCCCCCCCCCCATCCCGTTAAGCATTCCTTTACTCCCCCCCGCGTCAATAAAAATGTGTACTTACATTTCACCAATAATGCTAAACATCCCGGTGGTCGTTAGTCTGTATGTAGCCTCCGTCCATCAGCGTTCACACTGCTGCTCATGCTAATGGTGTCCGCGAACTCTTGCAGCATTAGCAGACGTCGTCACCTGGCCATTATTACCAACGTTTTTTTTTTTTTGTGTGTGTGTGTGTTTTTTTGAAAGTATTATTAAGGAGGCGACAAATATCTAATGAAGCTTTTAATTAACGTCGGAGCGAAACGTTTAGTGCGGGGAGACGTTTCAGCGTTAGCGTCTAATCCGCGGGGTGGAGGACGCCCGCTTCGCTCCAATCAACCAATTCAGCTGGAAGAGAGTGAGTTCCTCTTTTCCCTCGTATAATTACTGAGAATCAAAAGGTTTGGATCAAACACGGAAACTTCACATCAGCTAATTCACTTATTTAAAACTGAATTCTATTTCAAAGTACAGAAAATCCCCTTCAAGTACAGTTAGCATTAACATCTAATATAATTACTTCATCCACCACTTTTTTTTTAATCAAAAATTTAAATTCCATCTAAATTTTTTGACTTATTTACAACTAAATGTCATGTGAAAAAAAAAGTACAGGAAATCCCCTTTCTGTGAAGTTAGCATTAGCATGTAGCATTATCGTGTGGTATTTCATCATCGTTGTTACTCATGTAGAAGTTTTATATCCAATATGTCTCCAATAACAATAAAATCCATCAATAACCTGAAAACATGTTACCTCTAATGAACAAATACTGCAAAGTTTGAACTAAAAACACGGAATTACCAGCAGTTAGCATTAGCAGTTAGCTTTTGCCTGTGATTTATACCACAGTTGGACTTTTATTCTTGAAGAACATAAAATGTCTCCAGGAATCAGAAGTCATTAACTAGCTAACATGCTAAAACATGTATATATTGTATTTGTGCAACACAACTTAAAAAATGGCCGCTCATACTTTTTTTTTTTTTTTTTTTAAAGCTAAAGACAAATAACTGACGAGCAGATCGCCGTCCCCTCTGTAGAGTTTCATTCGCAAACTGCTTTTCTAAAAGTGTGAATCTAACTTGCTAATGCTACGTTTTATTTACATTGAGTTTTTAAAAGAATGCTTGGACTTGTAATAGACGATGCTAATGCTAATCAGCGCTAATTTCACCAGAGTCTTCATCAATGATCCAGTTCAAATCTGCTGATCTCTGCACATTCAGGGTCTCTTGTAGCCCGCCGGCTCAGGAACCCCCCCACAAGGCTGATAATCTGACCGGAGGTTCCTCTATTTCTACAAATGTTCCGGGGAAGATCTCGAGCAGCAGAATCAGCTTGAGTCCAATTATTTCTTTACTGCGGAATCTGAGCCAGCTGTGATTATGATGTTTATAATGTAGTGTCACTCTCACGCCGTCCTTCAGGCGCTCCGCTCGCGGCGGGAGCCTCTCAAATGAGACGTAGCAGCCGTGTGCTGAGTTAACAGAGTGGCCGCGGTGGAGGGTGGGGGTGGGTGGGGGTGGGGGTGGGGGTGGGGGGGTGGGGGGGGGGGGACCATCAGAGGAAGGGAAGCCGTTAAAAGCACCGCACCTTTTTATCACCAGCAGCTTAATGGCAGCAAAGCATCACTGCAGCGCCGCCGCTCCAGAGCTGCTGCAAGGAGCTTCGCCGCTCCGCCTGAAGGAACCTCCACCTCCTCCACCTGCTTCAACTCCGCCACCTGCTCTACCCCCACCACCTGCAGCAGATTTGTAGAAGCTGTGAGAGTTTTAGAATTTTAGAATGTTCCGTCATGTCTTGGTTGTAGATTGTGGGAAAGTTCCAGAAAACAATCGATGTTGAAATGTGTTAGAAGCTCCAGAACTTCAGACTTTATTAACGTGTCGGAGGTGTAGAATTTTCCAGAGGTGTGGAAATTCAGAAGGTTCTGGAACACGTGTGTGATTACCAGAACGTGTCGGAGTTGTAGAAAGTGAGCGGTTTGAGCGAGTTCATGTGAAGGATTTCCTGGGATTTCACGTCTTGCGATTCTCCAGAAGGTGGAGGAACCTCTGGAGAAAGCAACTCTGGAGAAGCAGCTCTGGAGAAGCGGCACTCGAGAAGCGGCACTCCAGAAGCGGCGCTCTGGAGAAGCTGCGCTCTGAAGAAGCAGCTCTGGAGAAGTGCCTCTGGAGAAGCGCCTCTGGAGAAGTGGCTCTGGAGAAGCTGCGCTCTGAAGAAGCAGCTCTGGAGAAGAGGCTCTGGAGAAGCGCCTCTGGAGAAGTGGCTCTGGAGAAGCTGCGCTCTGAAGAAGCAGCTCTGGAGAAGTGCCTCTGGAGAAGAGGCTCTGGAGAAGTGCCTCTGGAGAAGCGGCTCTGGAGAAGCGGCTCTGGAGAAGCGGCTCTGGAGAAGCTGCGCTGACCCGCTGCAGAAGAACAATATTTGATGTGAGCGTCGTGGGTCGCCTCGTCCCGCTGGATGAAATGAAATGGGGCTTGAAATTGATTTCAACTTCTCCTCGATTAAAAAA
Organism: Lipophrys pholis; assembly: GCF_963383615.2. Classification (NCBI taxonomy): domain Eukaryota; kingdom Metazoa; phylum Chordata; class Actinopteri; order Blenniiformes; family Blenniidae; genus Lipophrys; species Lipophrys pholis. The sequence continues at coordinate 2,015,809 of NC_137647.1, forward strand.
AAAAAAACAAGACGTGAGACGAAACGACCTCCACGTCCACAACCGCTGTTGTTCCTACAAACGAGACGAGGACTTTCATCCCGTCGTCATCTTCATCACCTCCATCTTCATCGCCATCGTCTTCATCACACACTGCAGCTCTAAGGCGGGTGGAGCTCCACTAGCTGCCTCGTATGGTGCGTTTGTTTTACCCACCTGCAGTGACGTAGCGTAATGGAGGTGTGTTTATTACCAGCATAAACACCCTAAGTCCACCTGAGTACAGTAATGGAGTACAAATACTTAGTTACCTGCCTCTGTTATTAGCTTAGCACGGGAATGTTGGAGGAAGAGGAGGAAGAAAAAGCAAAGGTTTCACCATGTCTTTCCTCCTCCTCTTCCTCCTCCTCCTCCTCCTCCTCCTCCTCCTCCTCCTCCTCCTCCTCCTCTTCCTCCTCTAACTATCAGTTCTTCTCTCTGGCAGTACTTTGTTAGTGCGGCCCGCCTCGGTGTTTTTCTGGAATCATCTATCAAGGTGAGATCTGTGGCGGCGCGGCGCCTCGGGCCGCGTCTCCGTGTGCTTATGAGCTTTTATTAGCTCCGGTGGGAGCGCTGCTTTCCTCTGTGTTAAAAACAAATGGAACTTACAAATTACAGATTACAGCCCCCTGCTGCAGGTGTGTGTGTGTGTGTGTGTGTGTGTGTGTGTGTGTGTGTGTGTGTGTGTGTGTGTGTGTGTGTGTGTGTGTGTCCACTCTTTTCACTCACAACAGGTCGAATCCACAAAAAAAGCCCTTAAAAAAAAATAAAAAAGAATTCCGTCACACGCTGGAGAAATCTTTAGCGTTTTAATAAAAGACGAGGAAACAGAAGCGAGGACGTCTGTCTCGCTGTTTCAATCATCAATTAGAAATCAAAGTTGGAAAATAAATAAATAAATAAAATCTCAGAATGAAGCCGTTCGTCTTCAGTACGACTCGGGCCACATTGAATTTCAGTTTTCACTCTTGGTTGTTTGTGAAAAGAGGAAAAATATTTAAATGTGGTACTAAAAGTAAAACATGGATGTGAAGCAGATATTTTACTGTTGGAAACTCTTTCAAAATAAAGTGAGGAAAGTAATTTTTTTTCTGCTTGAATGATAAACATAATTATTCACGATTTACAATAGAATACATTCTAACTGCAGTAAACTCCATTTCCCATAATCCCTTGCTTTTCTTAAGACGACACGAGATTTCTGCAAAAATAACTCCCAAAATTTCCCATCATCCTTTGCTCTTTATGTCGAGTCTCCAGTTGTGTATTTTTCTATTAAATTTCACACAATCCTTTGTTGTTGTTTTTTTAAATAACATACTATATTTACTACATTTTGAGGAGTTTTCTACAATTAACTGCTTTTCCAGGATGTTAACTCCAAATACTTCCCGTGATCCTTTTTCTTTTTCCAGTAGAGTTTTGTGTCATGATGTATTTTCTTATTGCCGAAACACACATTTCCCATAATCCTGTTTGTTTTGGAAATAATTACCCATATTGAGTTTTCTAATATTCACTACTTTTCTAAGACGTTAAAACCGAAAGGTCTCATGATCGTTCACTAATTCTCATAATTCTCTGGATTGAAAGCAATAAGGTTTTTTTTTTCTTTTTCTTTTTTAGCTGAAACTCATTTTATTTCAGTTAAATCTGTTTGCTTATAAATTATGGTAGCAACATATAAATTATTGTAACAATGACAGAGTTTCTGAAAGCAGTGGATGAGATAATCCGGGAGATAATCTGGGAGCCGAAACGTCCTGAAGAGGCTCGTTCTGCCGCCACAATCAATCAGATTCTGAAGAATCGCAGCCCGAAATCAGAGCTGGAGGATCTGGACGGACCGATACCGACACAGACGTTCTTCTTCCTCCTCCTCCTCCTCCTCCACTTTTAATTTAATGACTCAGAATTGTAACTCCAACATTGTTATCATTCAGCAATAGTCGGTAATGAATAGCAATTAAGGTTTTCAAAGGAGGGAGTAAAAGCTTGAGAGACGTCGCTTTTCACCCAGAAATGTTGAGGCGGCGCAGTCGGGGGAGATTCTGTCATGTGGAGAGAAAAGAGGCCTAATTTATCCGTCCAGCTGTTTTTGGTAAATAACTTCTCTTCTCTTTGCGTCTGCGGCTCGCTGCTATCAGCCCAAACACCAGTAATCGTTCTAATATCCAGCACGTTCCTCAATGAACTGTAATAAACTGTAATGAATTACTCTGCACATTTTTATTTTTTTTATTTTTTTTTTTTTGTGTGTGCAGCGGTTGCTCCCTTTTTTCTGGTGCCGAGCGAGGACAAAAAAAAAAAAAAGAAGAAGAAGAAAAACTGCTAATTAACTAGATATGAATGAAATTCTGGGGCAGCGTGGTATCAACGGCGGCGGCGGACGAGACAAATGCGATTTAGTGGCGTGGCGAGCGAGTGGAAAATGTCCGTGTAAATTGGAGGTTGTTGCCGCAGAGCGTTTCTTCTTTCTTCCCTGTGTGTGCTTACATTTCACGGGTGAGAATCCAATCTGGCTGGGCAGCGTGTGCAGACTGGCCTCGCTGATACACCCCCCCCCCCCCCCCCCCATGACGCTCTGAGAGCCCCCGCCCCCCCCCACCACCGTCCCCCTGGCCCTCCACCCGCCCACCACACCCCTACACCAGGAGAAACAGATTTCAGAAAGGTAAAGAGAAGACGCTGGCGGAGGTGAAGATGTAAACACTCGTCTCCAGCAGACACTTGATTTCACGCCACGTAAACACGGAGAACGCTGATGGTCACGCTCGCCGTCGGGTCGTTTCGCCGCCGGCGGCCCGGAGCCGAGACGTAGCAGCGGCGCGATCGGTGGACGGTCGGGGGAACGCCGGAACGAGTCGGAACCGTTTGGTCCTGATGGTTTTTAACGCGATTCTTCTAGATTCTTCTCAGCTGACGATGGGTTGATGAAGAGGAGGAAGGAAGTTGTTCGACCCGGAGATGAAGGAGTTCTAGAATCCTCCAGACGTCGGTTAGGGTTCTGGATTATGTCAGGATTCTGGAATGTGTGAATTTTGAGTTCTGGAAAATGTAGGAGTTGTGCAATGTGCTTCTATTGGTCTATCTAGAATTTATTGAAGTTCTAGAACGTCTCAAAAGTTCTCCAGTGTCTCAGAACTCTCTGACTTATCAAAGAGTTCTCGAATATCTCTGATTCTAGAAACTTCCGGAGTCCGAGAATGTGTGAGAGTAGTAGGATATATGAAGGTTCTAGAACGTATCTGGAACGTGTGATGTGTGTCATGCGGGAGGTTTTCTCTCCCCGCTGCTGACAGCGGTACTCGAGTTGTTTATCTATCAACAGTTATACGCAGTATAATGTGCAGTGAAATGCTTTTAGTACATAAAAACAACAGTTTTTATAGGACAGAAGAAAATGAAAATTTAGAACACAAATAAGGAAAGTAGCTCGCTATATGACCATATTAATTATAATAAGAATAATTTTAAGGCACCTGAGAGATAAAAGATAAATAAAAGTGGAAAAAACTTCCTTTGTCAGTGGAATTTGCTGAGCGAGCGTCGGAGAGGAGGAATGAAATGTGTCTGACGCCACAGAAACAAAGAGAAACAGAAGCTTGATGAGATTAATCTCTACGTTTTCTATCTCGTCTGGACGCAGTGAAACCTCGGTATAGCTGAGGTACGCGCGAGAAGGATGGCGGGAAAACTCGTAAAGGGGTTAGCTTGCGTAGCGCGTTCGGCGCGGTAACGTCTGTCTTTCCGTTGCCTCCAGTCGCACTGACACCTCGTTCAGTCTGAGCGACGCCGGACCGACACTGGCGTTTTGCTAGCCGGTGTGCAGAGCGCTGGTTTTAGTGGATTTGAAATCCGCTCGGAGCCGTCGCGTGTTCTGCGTAGCACGCTAACGGTGCCGCGTCGCAAACATTCCTCAAGTTGCTCGTTAAGATTTTTCGCAAAATTTCTGTGAACATAGTAAATACAAAACGCATTTCGTATCGGCCCGGTACCCCCCCCCCCCTCCACACACACACACACACACACACACACACACACACACACACACACACACACACACACACACACACACATACAGTCATGGGGGGCGATGACCTTTGCTGATGACTGAATCGCTCCCCCCCCCCCCCCGAGTCGTAAAGTGGTCGGCACGCCGCGCAAGATCTATTAGTTTGCTCTTTTATCAGTAATAATCCTGACAGAACAAATAATATGGCGGCATATTCAGAGGAAAGAAATATATATTTAAAAAAAAATCATCATAATCGCTCAGAGCGACGCCGTCGGGAGCGAACGGGAGGGAAATAAATCCCTGGATGGATGGACGGACTCGCTCGTGGGGCCGCCGAGTGGACGGACTCCGCGGAGCAGCGTCCGTCTTACGCACACAAACCCTCGTCATAAATCATCTCCGGCGATCTAGAATTTACGAGGCAGAGATATCTCAGCGCCGGCCGATCATTTCCACGGCTCTGTCGCCGTAATTCTCTCTAAAAGTGCCCAAACTGCATCGATAAAAACCAGGGAAAAGTGCAAAGAGGCGAAAAGAGGAGTCGCGGTGAAGACACCGAGGGGCTTTTTTCTTCTTTTTTTTTCCCAGAATGCCGTCTGTCTGCTCCTTTCTGAAAGGAAAATGTGATCAAAGAAGGAAAAGTGGATTTTTAAAGGAAGACTTATCCAGTTAAAACAGAAAATATGTCAATGAAACAATAACAACAAAGAGAACTGTCGTATAGTCGAGACTGAGGGACAGCAGTGGCGGTGCATCCATCCAAATGTCGATAATATCAATACCTACGTTGTTATCGATATCGAATAATACGAGTACAATGAGATCGATACTGAGTTTTAGTTTCTGTCCTGCTCCTCCAGCCTGAAATCAGAATTTGCTCTCTTTTGTTCTGGACTGATTTTTTTTTTAATCCACTTTGTTTATTTAAGAAAAATCCAGACATAACAATGTGTGGGATGAAATTGTTTTGTTGCTGTTGTTTGAACGAATAATTTTCTTTTTAATCATATTAATGTATTCTCGGTTTTCCTCTACACTTCTCGCAAATTCTGTTCTCGGTTTAACTAATTTAGAAACCAAATGAAAAATCATAAAAAACACTTCCAGGTTATTATTCATCAAAATTTATCTATTTGATGACGCAATAACCTTAAATATTAAAAAGTGTCAGCATCGGCTCAGTATCGGCTCAGTATCAGCTCAGTATCGGCGATATTGGCCCTGTATTTACTTAGTATCAGCTCGGTTTTTGACTCGGTATTAACGATACTGGACCTATATTTACTTGGTATCGGCTCGGTATCGACGATGCCCTGTATTTACTTGGTATCGGCTCGGTATCAGATCAGTATCGGCTCCACAATAGATCGGTATCTGTGATACCGGCCCTGTATTTACTTGGTATTATGGCGCACCACTGAGCCACAGAGGGATTAGCCGTTAGCTGAAGAGCGCCACCCGGCGGTAGTTTCCTTCATGTTTGTGCCTTTTTCAATGTTTCATCTCGTCTTTTTGGGAAAAACTTTCTATAGTTTGGATTTCGTATTTTCCCCCCGCCGCCGCCCTGTAATTAGTTTTCCGGCTCATCTTGTGTTCTCGCTCAGTTTTTATGTTGTGTTGTTTGGTGAACGTTCTCCCTGGAGGTTCCTCCTGATGTGATGAACTGCAGCCTCGGGGCCGAGGAGTTTACAACTTGGTTAGCGCCCGGAGTTTTCCAACGCCTTCTCAGCAACGGCGTGCTGAAAGCAGTTAGCAATGTATTAGCAGCGAGGTTCGATCGGCGAGGTCCAGCGCGAGGTACGACCCACGAGGTACGACCAACGAGGTACGACCCACTAGGTACGACCCACGAGGTCCTGCGCGAGGTACGACCCACGAGGTCCTGCGCGAGGTACGACCCACGAGGTATGACCCACGAGGTATGACCCTCTTTGTACGACCCACGAGGTACGACCCACTAGGTACGACCCACGAGGAACGACCCACGAGGTCCTGCGCGAGGTACGACCCACGAGGTACGACCCACGAGGTCCTGCGCGAGGTACGACCCACGAGGTACGACCCACGAGGTACGACTCACGAGGTACGACCCACGAGGTCCTGCGCGAGGTAAGACCCACGAGGTACGACCCACGAGGTACGACCCACGAGGTCCTGCGCGAGGTAAGACCCACGAGGTAAGACCCACGAGGTACGACCCACGAGGTACGACCCACGAGGTCCTGCGCGAGGTACGACCCACGAGGTACGACCCACGAGGTCCTGCGCGAGGTACGACTCACGAGGTACGACCCACGAGGTATGACTCACGAGGTACGACTCACGAGTTACGACCCACGAGGTACGACCCACAAGGTACGACCCACGAGGTACGACTCACGAAGTACGACCCACTGGATCCGACGTCGAGCTCGGACGGACGTTTTCCCGGGGAATCACTCACTCGATCTGCGCACCAGTGATTGTGTTTGAAGAATCCTCCCAAGGTTTTCCAATCAAGCGGCGGCGGTATTCCCAACACGGCTCGGGTGTCAGCGCGCCGGCTGATTGCCGCGGCGATGGCGCTCCGCCGTAACGAGACAGGAAGCACAATGGAGGCCGACAAGGCTCCTTCACAGGGGAGCTAATCTAATCTGCTCCGGCTCCACTTGGACGTCCGCTGTCACCGACACGCCGCTGTCGGCTCCAATAAGCAGGTGGAGGTGGAGGCGGAGCTCAGCGGGTGACCAGGGGAGGGGACGGTGGGGGGGACTGGGCTTTCAGATTAACCCACCCCCAGGTTTCCCACCCCGTCATTAACACACCAGCTCTCCTTCACGATTCAGCCGCCAAAAACTTCCTAAAAGTAAAAATCCCTGTCAAACTATGGGGTGGGGGGGTGGACTTAGTCATTTTATTTTGACAGTCA
>NC_137647.1:2022952-2027952 GCF_963383615.2 Lipophrys pholis
CTCAAATCTCTCTTCCGGAGCCTAAATCCCCATAAAAACACATCTCATCATGGCAGCTGTATTCTCCGGGATTTGATGCTCATGTCATGAAAAGCCACACTGAAGCGCCCACGCTCAGATTACACTGGTCATACACAGCTCGCCGCAGTTTTTTACATTCCCCGCTCCCATTGGAGCCGCTCGGAGGATTCCTACACCGGCAGGAGTAAACACTGTGATGGCGAGGAGAATAAAGGAGGAGAAAGAGGAGGAGACGGCGCCGGCACCTGGAGGCGCACGGCGCCGAGCGGGGACGAGGTGAAAAATAATTCTGTCAGCAGACTGGCTCTCCCCACATCACCCCATTGCTCCCCTAATTGATAAATGACGTCCGTCCACTTCGTCAAGGTCAACGTACAATTAAAAACTTTCTCCATTTATCAACCGCGGAGCAGAAAGTGAAGTCGGAGACGGAACCCGGGAGTCTGATGAGCCTCAGAGTCTCTAGAAACAGTCAACCGGGTTCTGGAGGAACCGTCCGTCTCACCTTCTGACAGCCGCTCGTTAGGAACCGACGCTTCGGGAGGAAACGATGAGCCGGGAAAACCGTTCCCGCGGCTAGCACCGCGGCCAGCACCCCACAGCTAGCACCACAGTGAGCACCGCAGCCAGCATTACGGCTAGCACCACAGGTAGCACCACAGCCAGCACCGCCGCCGGCCCAACAGCTAGCACCGCAGCTAGCACCACCGCCAGCACCACAGCTAGCACAGCAGCTAGCACCACAGCCAGCACCGCCGCCGGCACAACAGCTAGCACCACAGCGAGTACCGCCACCAGCACCACGGCTAGCACCACAACTAGCACCACCGCCAGCAACACAGCTAGCACCGCAGCTAGCACCACCGCCAGCAACACAGCTAGCACCGCAGCTAGCACCACAGGTAGCACCACAGCCGGCACCGCCGCCAGCACAACAGCTAGCACCACAGCGAGTACCGCCACCAGCACCACGGCTAGCACCACAGCTAGCACCACCGCCAGCACCACAGCTAGCACCACAGCTAGCACCGCCACCAGCACCACGGCTAGCACCACAGCTAGCACCGCAGCTAGCACCACAGCTAGCACCACCGCCAGCACCACAGCTAGCACCATGGCTAAAGCGCTAAAACAGCTCCCACTAGTGGACCAACGTGAAAACGACATCATTTCTGTTATTTCCATGGAAACATTGTTTTCGAAATGCAAATCTTTACTGAAACCAAAAACATAAAAACGATTCTCACTTGAAATTCATTTCATTTCAAAAAATCCTTTTTGAATTTCTCTTTGTGTTTTATTTCTTTAGTTAGTCAACAGTAAAAACAAAATGTACTTCACACGAAGTAACAGGAATGACTGTAAAAACGGTTCAAAATTTAAGTTTAATTAAAAAATAAATTTTGAATTCAAATGTACAACGATGTGAGCAAAGTTTCGCTCGTTCATTTGTTTTTAGTATTTTATTTTATAATCTAGATTTACTGTATATCTTGACTTCTGATTGCAGAAAGATTATTTTATGCCACAAATTACTGACAAGGGATTTTTTTTTAAGATTTTACATATTTTAGATAAAATTAAAATCAGCTGCAGTCATTTGCAATTAAATAAAATCACAAGTTTTATGAATTCTGGACGTTCTCATTAGATTTCTGAGAAGCGACGGAGCGTAAAAGCTGCTGACGTCCAAACGTCTGGCTGGAGGTTCAGTGTGTTGGTCCACATCAGCCTCGCTCCATCTTCTCTCCCTCCGTTCTTCTCTCCCTCCGTTCTTCTCTCCCTCCGTTCTTCACTCCCTCCGTTCTTCTCTCCCTCCGTTCTTCTCTCCCTCCGTTCTTCACTCCCTCCGTTCTTCTCTCCCTCCGTTCTTCTCTCCCTCCGTTCTTCTCTCCCTCCGTTCTTCACTCCCTCCGTTCTTCTCTCCCTCCGTTCTTCCCTCCCTCCTCTCAGGCTCCGCAGCCACGACATCTTAATCCCTGAAATTAAAAGGAGCACATGTGCTCCACGATACCTGGCAGATAAAGCGCCAGCAGATCCAGTGTGACATTAAATTAAAGATGGTGGCAGCTCTGAAATGGAAACGCGTGTCGGGCCGGTCGGGCCGTCGGGCTGCAGCCTCCCGCCTTTTTTTTTTGGTGGATTTCCATTTTCCAGATCTGCATTACCTTTGCATATGAATTAAAAAGGTCATTACAAAGTCTCCTTTTTGATGTCTGAGTAATAAATAATATATATAAGCTTTTGCAAGATATGCTCTTTCAAGTCCGATCTGCGGATCTTTTTCTTAATATATGCGCCACATTACTGTGCATGCACACCCCTGGTGGTGCGCCGCACATCCCCCCCCCCATGCATGCTGGAGATGTATGTTAATGACTTTAATGGGCTGTTCTGTTTCCATTTAATCAGAATCTGAGTTCTGGGCTGCAGCTGCGAGCTCGGCGGCGTCGAGGCGTCGTGTTCGGGCCCAGCTGAACGCCTGATTCCAACCTCCCAGCTGCCGACACCGCCTTGATTGCTCCGTGTGTGTGTGTGTGTGTGTGTGTGTGTGTGTGTGTGTGTGTGTGTGTGTGTGTGTGTGTGTGTGTGTGTGTGTGTGTGTGTGTGTGTGTTGGCGGGGTGTCAGGTGAAGTTTAATGTTGGTAAGAGAGAAATCTCAGTGTGAGGGAGTGAAATCTGAGAGGTGAGCTGGTGTGTGGAGCTCCTGCAGGATGAGCCGGCAGAGTGCTGGTTGTTCTGCTGGTGGTTCTGCTGGTTTGTTGTTCTGCTGGTGGTTCTGCTGGTTGTTCTGCTGGGTTGTTGTTCTACTGGTTTGTTGTTCTGCTGGTTTTAATGCTGGTTTGTTCTTCTGCTGGTGGTTCTGCTGGTGGTTCTGCTGGTGGTTCTGCTGGTGGTTCTGCCGGTTTGTTGTTCTACTGGTTGTTCCACTGGTTGTTCCACTGGTTGTTCTGCTGGTTTGTTGTTCTGCTGGTTGTTCTGCTGGTTGTTCTCCTGGTTTGTTGTTCTGCTGGTTTGCAGCGAGGGTTTTTTGTGTTTTTCTCCACACTGCAGAAAGAAGCAAAGCAGGCCATTCTGCAGATTTCCTGATTAGTTTCCTCTCATTTCCCATTTCTGCCCCACTCCCACTCTCTTCACCCCCCCCCCCCCCCCCCCCGCCAACCCCAACCCCCCACAGTCTGTTTCCTCAGCCCCTCCCTCTGAACCCGATCCTCAGATTTGTGCAGCTAATTCCCTGCACTCTCACGGCTCAGTGTGGTGTCATAATTGGCACGCCATTGATTTATGTCTCCTCTTACAGCGCCCTGAATGGCTGATGAGTCCAGCTTCCTGTCATAATAGGCTGGTCCAGCCCAACCCCCTCCCCCCACCCCGACCCCGACCCCCCCACCTCACCCCACCCCGCTCCCTCTCACCACACTCCTTCCTGTCCTGGGCAATTTGTTGTGGCTGCAGCGCCGCTGAAACTATGTTAATTTCCTTTTTACGTGCAAACAACATGGGACAAGGGCTGAATTGCACTTCATCTAACATCCAAACAGAAAAGTGAGCAGCATCTCCAGCTCCGCCCTCTGACCTGACGGTGTGGCCGTTTCCACGGTAACGATCTCAAGTCAACACGGGAGTCTTTTGGTTGCGTTTCGGGCGTCTGTTGGCACGACCGCAGAGCTCGAAGCCACGGAAAACACAACTTTTTCAAAAATCGCTTACAAGGTGGAACTTTTCAAAAATGCTCAGATTCCGTCGCCGTGGAAACGGACCAAAACAAGCCCATCTGGCAACGCTGGGCTCCGTCTCACTTCCTGCAACAGTCTGAGTCATTTTTCCTCAAAAGATATTTGAACAATTTCTGTATGAAAAGATAAAAAGTTAGTTTGATGGACTTTGAACATTTTTGTAACTGTTGTAGGTGTAAAAAGTTATGGAACGGATTGATGGAGCAGCACTGTGCTGTGGGCGGGGGCCTTAGATAGTACCGACTCTGATGAAGCTCAATGACTTCCTGGTCCAGACAGGAAGAGATTGATCCTGTTCCTGCAGGTCACCGACCGGTCCTGAAGTCTCTGGTCTGCCAACAAACAACCAGCCTCCATGTTGTGTGAATCGACAGACCGATGAAAAATGTATGTGAGGCTGCGGCGGCGCCGCGCCGCGTTCCGCCTTCATGTTCTTCTTCTTCTTCTTCTTCATTTCTTTTGCTTCATGCTTGCATTTCATTAAAGTTTCAGTCGGCTGTCTTTGGGAAATCAGACACCTTCAGAGTCGGCAGATTCTGGATCAGACAGGGAAGCCGGAGCAACGGAGCGTCGGAGCGCCGGAGCGCCGGAGCGCCGGAGCTGAGTCAAGGGTCGGCCGGGTGAGCCGTCGGTGCTCTGCCTTGGCCCCGGGCGCGGTCCTGCCTGTTCAAACATCGCAGCATCCACGGGGGCCGTCGACCGGCCGGGTGGGGTGAAGAGGAGGAGGAGGAGGAGGAGGAAGAGCGAGGGAGGAGGCACATGGCGAGGAAAGGGAAGAGAAACAGTAAAGAGGAAGGAGTGGCAGGGAGGCAGAAAAAGCCCAGACCTTGTGTTTCTAAAGCCCAGCTCATACATTGCTAATGCCAGGAGTAATATGGGTCTCATTCATAATGGATCAGCACCCCCACCCCTCCCCCACCAACCCCCCCCCCCCCCACCCCCCTGCAGAGTATCGCACTGTAAAGAGGTTAAAGATTGGCTGCTGGCTGCCGGGAATGTGGCGACCACTTCGGGCCTGAGCATTAGCGTATGCTATTGTTGTTGATGTGCGATGCAGGGAGGGGCCACAGCATCTCCGTACACTAAAGGCCTAAAGCGGGGGGGGGGGAGGGCGGGTTGAGGGGGGGGGCTTTGAAGCAAACCTGCCCGCGGCGCCCGGGGAACTTTGTTGTATCTGTCGCTACTTTCAATCCTCCAGGAGGGTTCAAACGCCCAGGAGGGGCGTTTGTTTCCCACACCTTC
>NC_137647.1:2032952-2055476 GCF_963383615.2 Lipophrys pholis
TTATTTCAGGTTTGATTTGGGTCTTTTAGAGGTTTTACTGTGTATTGATCTAACTTGAGCCACACTGGGATCGTTTTGTGGTTCTTCCACTTCGAGTTTATTTAAAGTTAAATTATTTAAAGTATTTTAAAGCCGAATTAACAACAACTCTAAAGTGAGATGAAAATGAAAGAAGCTGTTTCATTTCTATTTACAGTGCATATTTATACGAGCAATCTTATAGTTTTGAGGCAAGTCAACTGAAATGTAGGTTTATTGATTAATTTAAATGGATTTCATGATAAACTCAGGGTAACTTTATATTACGAAGTAAAAAAAAAAAGATTTTGATGCATTTGCCTTCCGTTTAGTTTCATTCTGGTTTTTACAGCAATTTCATTTCTTTATTATTAATCATTCTGCTCAGTGTGTGTGTGTGTGTGTGTGTGTGTGTGTGTGTGTGTGTGTGTAGCTCATCAATATCAACAGCAGCAGCTTTGGAGGCTTACCAGCAAAGCTGGGTTAACTACTTTTATTACTAATTACCTTTCATGTGTAAAAACGCTGCAGCGCGTAATAAGCTTAATGTCTGAGACCACAAATGGAATAATTTACCCCCCCCGCCTCACTCCAATGCCCCCCCCCCCCCCCCCCCCCCCCGCCCACCTCACCCTTATCAGTGTCTCTCTTTGTGCTGCTGACGGGATATTTAGTGGTGACAACAGTAATAACTCAGGTAATGCAGTTACTTTACTCATTAGGGAAAGTTAGAGAATGAAGATGCCCTATAATCTGGGCGATAGAGGAGGAAGATGCTCTATAATCTGAGTGATAGAGGATGAAGATGCCCTATAATCTGGACGTTAGAGGAGGAAGATGCTCTGTAATAGTTATTAAATATGAGTTATATATAACAGTAAAGATTTCAGTTCTTGTTCTTGTGTTTTTGAAGCGTTATTAGAATAATTGGTGAATCCTCGCGCTGGATGATTTTCATCTCCTCTCCAGTCCGTCGGCCCGTGTGAGCGATGGCGGCTCCGGCGGCTGCGGCGGTTCCAGCGGCCTGTCGGCCTTCAGGCGCCGCCACAATGAATTGAGTCAATGTTGACAGAGCGAACGCAGTCGGACCTTGGGAGCGCCGCCGCTCTAGTTCAGATTTACGCAGCGCGGCGTGTTTACCTCTGGATAACAGCCCGGCCTCTAAACACTGTGGTTCCTGAGAAGCGGCATTTTTCCTCCTGAATCAGAAGAGGATGGTGTTTCGACCCCCCACTCCCCCCTCCACCCTTCACCCACCCCACCCACCCCCCGAGTTCAACTTCCCCAAAAACTAAAGTGTGGAAGTGGTTTGAAGGCTGCGGCACTTTGATCAGGAGCAGCAGCAGTGACATGCTTGTGTTGAGTCAGATGAAAGGAGAGGAGGTTTCTCTCTCTCTCTCTTCCCCTCCGTCTGCCTCCATCAGGAGTTTTACAGTAACACTTGGACTCCGCCTCTCTGAGCTCCAACTCGCCGGGCGCCTTAATTAGCTGCTGGTTCTTTACATTTCACACTCCTGTTTGATGGATTCACCTCGTCTTTGTTTTTGTTCTTGCTGGTAAACTTCAGAGAGGAGTCCGGAGGCCCCCCCCACCCCCACCCTGGCCCCCCCCGGCCATGGCATGAAGTGGCAGCGCAGAGCGAGTCGTGTGTCATTAGCATAGAGCTGGAAACACACTCCATCAGCTCGGTTTCAGATGGAGGGGGGGGGGTTTGTCAATCACCCTCATTAATGATGCAGCAGACAGCAGACAGCAGCCCCCTCCCCCGGGTTGGTCTCTAACGACCCCCCCCCCCCCCCCCCTCGCCCGAGGACTGGGTCCAGCTGCCAGTCCACCTCTTCCTGTTGGTTTCTGTCCACAGGCAGGTTGAAACCGAGCCGGTCCCACAGCAGCCCGGGTGTGTGTGTGTGTGTGTGTGTGTGTGTGTGAGTGTGTTGGGGGGGGGTCAAGGATGCTGACCAAACCGCACTCTGCCAGCCGGGGAGACGAGCAACTTCCTACTGGAGTCGGCTGTTTTAACTCTTCCTCTTTCATGGGGAATTTTGCAACTTCAACCGGAGTGACAGCAGCAGACTTCAACCAACACACACACACACACACACACACACACACACACACACACACACACACACACACACGGTGGTCGGAGTCACTGGAAACACAAGTTTGTGAAAACAGCCGGGCTCTTTCTCCGTGGAAACAAGTGGAAACGCTGGTCCTGGTCCTGGTCCTGGTCCTGGTCCTGGTCCTGGTCACCACATTGGTACTAACTGGTAGTTCTGCACATGCTCTGTCGAGACAATCAGAACAATGTTTGCTTCGTGGTATCATGAGTCCCAGTCCAATTCTCCTGGCACTTGGTACTTTTATTTTGCAGCCACCATAATAACAGTCCAACTTGTTACTTTTATTTTGATAGTCACCGTAATAACCATCCAACTTGGTAGTTTTATTTTGATAGTCACCATAATAACAATCCAATTTGTTGTTCTGTCCACTAGAACGTCTGTGTTCTCCCAGTGTTCGTGTTTAGAGCCCATTGTTCTCTGCTGCATGTGTGTGTGTGGGTTCACTACTAAAACTAACAACAGCACCAACTAGTGGCCCAACATGAAAACTACATCGTTTTCAGAATGTTGGAGTTTAAACATAAAACTTTGCCGAAACAAAACAATGAGTTTTCAGTCAGAGCGTGTTGCTGGTCGGTATGAAACAGACGCAGAAGCAGGGTGGAGGAGACGGAGGTGTGAGGAAGGAAGGAGACGGAGGTGTGCGGAAGGAAGGAGGAGACGGAGGTGTGAGGAAGGAAGGAGACGGAGGTGTGCGGAAGTAAGGAGGAGACGGAGGTGTGAGGAAGGAAGGAGACGGAGGTGAAGTGTTTGACAGCAAGCAGCACAATCCTGAAAGTGTGTGAAGGTGAAGCAGATAAGATTCACTGCAGCAACACTTTCACCTGAAGGAGACGAAGAGAGTGAATCTCACTGCTTCACTGCACCTCCTCCAGTGTCTGCACCTCCTCCAGTGTCTGCACCTCCACCAGTGTCTGCACCTCCTCCAGTGTCTGCACCTCCACCTGTGTCTGCACCTCCTCCACTTCCTTCTAACGCCCTTTATTCAGCTTCAATCGCTTGGAAATGAAACCGGTTGAGATCCTGAAACCGATTTAAAAAGTCTGAAGATGTTGAGGAGACGTCGTCAGTCAGAGTCGGTAGAACCTGGAACCACAAACGTTTCCTTGTAACGCGTCTGTAACTTCCTGAAACTACGTCGTCCTGAGGCCTCGTTTCCATGACAACGTGACGTCCAGCCCCTCCTGACGGCTGCAGACGAGCTGATCTTCACCAGAATCCTGGTCCGTCTCTCGCCGCCGCCTGAAAGAATTGTGGTTAGTGTGACGTAAACGGAGAAGATCTGATCCGACACAAGGCTGCTCTGCGGTCTATGTATGGTTGGAGGAGGAGGAGGAGGAGGAGGAGGAGGAGGAGGTGTGGTTGCTGCATCCCGCCCACTCGGCTGTAATCATTCGTCTGAAAACAATAACGCGATGCGGCGGAGTTTTGTCGCGCTCAGCACAAACTCCGTGGTGTCTTCGGAGCGAGGCGGACCGTCGACATGATTGAAAGGTGTAGCGTCCTTTCCAGACGGTGTCTCACCATGCAAACTGCCCCCCCCCCCCCCCTCTCCACACACACACACACACCTCCACCACCACCTCGTCCTCCACCACCCACTCCAAGCAAAGTGGCATTTCCATTTTCAGATTGCCTCCCAAAGCCCCCTTTGTGAGAGGAATCGAATTACGCTGAAAAGCGCCAATTGATTCTTTGTGAGCACAATAGTGTTCATCATTTAGTCTGATCCCAGCAGGTCCTCTGCTGCAGCACCTATTGAGTCCCGTCCAGGAAGTCATTGGGACCCATTCATTGTTTCACAATGGGTAAATGGGTGAATGGCTTCTGGGATCAGGAAGCACAGCGGCGAGGCAGCGTGTCAGAGGAGGGCGGCCAGGGAGGAGGGCGGCGAGGGAGGAGGGAGGAGGGCAGCGAGGGAGGAGGGAGGGCGGGGTCAAGAGTTCACCCTGAACATGCTGGAGGTCCGGGGTCTGCATTTCACCGCTTTAACACACCGCTGCCCCCGTCAGCGAGTCCGCCGCACACACAGAGGGCGCCGTTTAATGGCCGCCGGAGGACTGACTGCAGCTCGTTACAGGAGCTAATTCACCGCCAGGACAGAGGAGGAGGAAGAGGACGAAGATCCTCTTCCTCCTCCTCATATGACTCTTGTATGATGGAGGAGGGAGGATGGAGGTTATCCTCCAGTTGTTTGATAAATCAGCGCCCACCACCCCCACAGAGCGCCGTAACGCAGTTTTCAGGGCCGTAATCTGGACATGTGCAGGCCCCGCCCATCCCCCTCCCCCTCCCCCACCCCACCATCAGTGAAAGGTGGAGCAGGTGAGGAGTTCAGGTTGTAATCAACCTGCAGGAATGTAAACCAGGACGAGAGATGACATCTCTGGTCCTCTGATTGGATTAACTTGGACGAAAGAGCAGTTTGCTTCCTATCGTTTGCTTTTTTACAAAACCTTTAGAGCATCTTCCTCCTCTGACATCAGATTATCGAGCATGTTCCTCCTCTGACATCAGATTATCGAGCATCTTCCTCCTCTAACATCAGATTATCGAGCATCTCTCTCCTCTGACATCAGATTAGAAAGCATCTTCCTCCTCTAAAATCAGATTATAGGGCATCTCCCTCTTCTAACAACAGATTATAGAGCATCTTCCACCCATCAACTTGTGCAGATTTAAGAAGTTGGCAGGGTTGGTCTCTGGTTGTTCACTACAGTCTCTGGTTGTTCACTACAGTCTCTGGTTGTTCACTACAGTCTCTGGTTGTTCACTACAGTCTCTGGTTGTTCACGTCCCTGTAGTCTCCAGACTCTGGCCTGGTTTGTGCTTCCCTCACAGAAACAGAACTTTAATTCTGTTTAAACCAGACGGTGACTTTGCATTAAAATGTGAGAATCAGTGAAATGTCAGCGACAGTCACGGTCACGTCCGCCACCTGCTTATGAATTTCTTCCACTCGCCAGCATCTCCTCCTCCACTTTCCCCGGAAACGATCCCATTAGCGGAGAGAAGAGGCGAGTTTCCCTGAAAGGCCAGCGAGCCGCTGTTTGTCCTCCATGTTTTATTAAAACACTCCATTGTGTTTTAAGACGCTCGACCTCGAACCGCGACGCTGAAATATTTACCAGCCGCTAAAAATGCTCACTTTACTTCCGTCTGCCCCCCGTACCCCCGATCCCGCTGACCCCTCCACAACCCCCGGTCTCTCTTAACCCCCCCCCATCACTCTGACCCCCCCTGATCCCTCTTAACCCCCCCCAATTGTGAATCATTAGCATCAGAACCACGTCACAATTTGGACCTTCAGTTTGAATTTTACTTCACTTTCCAGAGAAATTTGGGATTTTAATGCGTCAAAGTTTCCGTTTAGTTCAGATTCTAGCATGTCGTCAGGCAACAGTCGTCAGGCGGCAGTCGTCAGGCGGCAGTCGTCAGGCGGCAGTCGTCAGGCGGCAGTCGTCAGGCAACAGTCGTCAGGCGGCAGTCGTCAGGCGGCAGTCGTCAGGCGGCAGTCGTCAGGCGACAGTCGTCAGGCGGCAGTCGTCAGGCGGCAGTCGTCAGGCGGCAGTCGTCAGGCGGCAGTCGTCATGTGAGAGAGTGTTTGTGTTTGATATCTTCCATGAAAAGGTGTCTGTTACGTTCTGACCCACTAAAACATTTCCCCTCCACGATCAGGTAGTCATGTGACTCTTGTCCCTCCTCGATTACCCCACCACTACACACACACACACACACACACACACACACACACACACACACACACACACACACACACACACACACACACACACACACACACACACCTGCTCGCCATCAGGAGACATGATCAGGCCTTGGCGGTTGATTTGGTCCTTTTCCCTCCATAATGTAGTTTTTCATGCTTCCTCATCCAATCTGCTCGATCAGCACAATTCCCTCCGTCCCTCTGCACCGTCCCCCTCGTTCGCCCGTCCAGTTCGTCCCCCCTCCCTCTCTCTCACACACACACACACACACACACACACACACACACACACACACACACACACAAGGAGAACTCTTCCTTGACAATCTGCAGTGAAACTTCTCAATATATCTAGAAATTATTTATCGTTATATTGCAAAAGACCAATGGTCTGTGATAAATTTCATTTCCATGCAGCGTGCTATAATTTAAAATGCTTATAGATGTTAAAGTAAACCTTGTTTAATCACATAATTTTTCATAAAAATAGTGTGATTGATTATTAAAAAACCTGAAATATTTCATAATTGTTTTGTCACTTGGTTCAGTCACATGGTGGTGTCCAAGATGCCCAAGATGTCTAAGATGTCCAATACGTCCAAGATGCCCAAGGTGTCTAAGATGTCCAATACGTCCAAGATGTCTAACATGTCCAAGGTGTACAAGGTGTCCAATTTTTCCAAGATGTCCATAGTGTCCACGGTGTCTAAGATGTCCAAGGTATACAAGGTGTCCAAGGTGTCTACAGCCTTCATTCGTCATGTTACTTCCAGCAGACGACACCCAGGACTTGGACACAGAGGCTGTACTGTCAAACCTGTGGAGAGTCTTTCCAGTGTGCGATCTGAAGAAATCACTCTTTGCAAATCCAAATTTCTCCTGAAGCTGCTGAAATGATGCAAACGCCTCTAATAGACGAGTCCAGACTCTCCGCTGGTCGAATCTCTGGAAGTCTTTATCCTGACGTTAATCCTCCTCCGGGGTCTGTGCAGCTCGGATGCACTGGAAACACCTGTCAGGGTAATCCCTGCCCTTATTCCGGTGAACACATGAACAACAGCGTCATGTAATTAAGAGCTGGTGTGAAAACGGTGAATTGAAGTTTGGTGAAACAGACGAGGGCAGAAGTTAATATGTAACATGCGGTTCCTGAATCAGATCACATCTAATCCTGCGGCTCTTTGGTTGGATAAACAGAGACGATCTCCCCGGTGCTTCTTATTTATATCCTTAAACCCGACCAAACCTTGACTGTATATTTCTCTTTTGAAGATCCTTCCGTGGATTAAGGTGCTCCTAATTGACTCAATTATCGTGTCCAGTCCGAAGTTTGAGAAGTGAAAGTGTGGGTTGTGAGGATTTCTGTGGCATTAAGTCGTCATGGAGGGGGGCGGGGGACGGGGACGGGGGGGCTCGCCGGCCCGCTGTATTTACTGCCGGAGCCCACGTTTATCCGACCTGATGCCTCTAATGCGGGTATCAATCTCCACAATGCGCTCTCCCTCCAATATGGGTCGTGTCATCTCTGGTTAGCGGAGTCTCCTGATGAAATTGTCCAAAACTCCACCGATCAATCAGGCTTGGCCGGCGAATTGATTTTCTTTCATCTTTCCCGTCTTTTCCTTTCTCCTGCTGCCTCCCTCCACGCCCGGGCTGCTGATGTTTCTGGGCGTAAGACGAATGTCGCAGGGAGGCTAAAAGAAAAGCTGCTCTGACCCGCAGATATTTGTGTTTCTCTGTCCTGCTCTCTCCTTCATCCCTCCGCCCGTCCCGGTGGACTCTTGGTTGGAAACAGGCCGTGCCCTGGACGGGCCGCCGTCCGTCACCCAACACGGCAAACACACAGGAAGCCACTCACACACACACACGCTCACATCCGCACCGAACACGACTTCCCGGACTCGACGGCGGGCTGGAAACGGCTTCCAATTCAGAGGGAAGCAGTCCAGTAACGCGACTCGCTCAATTCAACCAACCACACATGAAACGAGGAAACAGTAAAACTCCTGATAATCGGACCGCAGTGTGACGGACGTTATTAAACTTTACTAAGAAGTGACGTTAAAGGTGTGAAGGACTTCTGAACTCGTCCGCCTGTAATCACGCACGGACAAAATCTACTGACCACGACTGTTGTTGTCACGCGTCGTACTCTGGAAGCCAGTTTCACAAAGTGACCGGCGAGTCCGTCGCCGTGGAAACGACGAAGACGAACAAAGTCAAAATGCAGGTTTTCTGTTTTGACTCGTCGTGGTGTGAACGCAGTCTGAAACTCTTCGTCCCTCCGTCTCCTGTCTTCCTCCCCCGGGTCGGTTTCCCTTCCTCGGCAGACCGACACCTCCCCCCCTCCACGCCCCCCCCTCAGCCCTCCATCACACTCGCTGCCCCCGCCCCCCATTTATATGGGCCTCACGACTTTCCCCGTAATGAAATATTCACAGGTCACTGGTTCCCTGAGAAATGATGGGGGTCAGTCAATTGCTTTTCAGCGAGTAATTTTCTCCCCCTTCAGACGGCCCTGCTTGTCGTGTTGACAGTCATTAGCGCGGGAGGAAGGCCGGATCGAAGCGCCGGCGTGACACTTGTCAGACAGTCGCAGTCTTTAGCTTCCTTCTGCCTCTCCTTTCAATCCCCGCAACCTTTTTTCCCTTTCTTCTTTTCCCTCCCCGCCGTTTCCCCGCGTGCCTTTCCCTCCCGCCGCCTGCTGCTTCCAGCTTGAAGTCCGCTGGATAAATCACGTCGCTGCAGCTTTTTTCCTCCTCCACACCTCCACCTCCCCACCGCGGATTCCTCCCTCCATCCCTCCATTCCTCCATCCCTCCATCCATCCGGGGAAACTCCTTCATGTTCATGTAAAAATTATCCGTCTGTTGTCGGCTAAATGCCCCGTCTTCCAGCGTAATGATTCTCTGTGAAAGGAGGCCATCAAAAGCCAATCAAAAGAGACACTTCAGATTTGGTGATTGGTGATTAGACCTCTGGAGATCTCAGGGAAAGTTTAGCCAAGGCTCTTTTTTCTTTATGACTCAGCCTGACCTTTAAAGATATTAACATTTGACATGATGAATGGTGCACAGAGGAGACAGAGACTTTTCCTATTAACCAGCCGCGGTGGAGGAGGAGGAGGTGGAGGAGCATGGCGCTCCTTCCTTTAATCCCCCCCTTCACTCCGTGTCCTTAAAGACGGGGAGGAACGAGAGGCGGTCGCGTCAAGCGGTGACAGAGTGATGAAAACGATGCCGGGGGTGGCGGGTCTGTTGCTGGCTCGCCTGACCCCGAGGAAAACTCCAATTAGCTAACAGTAATGGTCGGGTGGCGGCGGCGGCGGCGGTGGAGGCCGCGGCGGCGGCGCTGACCCTCAGGCCTCGACTTCCCCTCCATCTGCTGAGATGTGATGGAGAGCTGAAGAGCAAGCGTGGCAATCTGTTTCCATCGTGTCAGCTGCCACACAGTCACACTGAATACACACACACACACACACACACACACACACACACACACACACACACACTGGCGTGTCAGCGCACTCGGATTACACCGATACCTCCAGCAGACGGACTGGGCTCGCGTGTCGCAGACATGTCGGCCTGGGACCAGAACCTGGATCAATTAGATAAATGAGGCTGGTTCGGTTTGGTCCGGTTTGGTCCGGTTTGGTCCAGTTTGGTTCGGTTTGGTCCAGTTTGGTCCGGTTTGGTCCAGTTTGGTTCGGTTTGGTCTAGTTTGGTCCGGTTTGGTCCAGTTTGGTTTGGTTTGGTCCAGTTTGGTCCGGTTTGGTCCAGTTTGGTTTGGTTTGGTCCAGTTTGGTCCGGTTTGGTCCAGTTCGGTCCAGTTTGGTCCAGTTTGTCAGCTGCTGGCAGTCATTAGGTGGAGACATGAAACGTTTAAAACAAAAAACTGAAATCTGGTGAAAGTTTGTGCTCATCAGGGAAGTTTTACTGTGAGTGAAGGTGGAAGGCTTCTGAAGGAGCTCAATATTAAATGTTGATCTGTGTGTGTGTGTGTGTGTGTGTGTGTGTGTGTGTGTGTGTGTGTGTGTGTGTGTGTGTGTGTGTGTGTGTGTGTGTGTGTGTGTGTGTGTGTGTGTGTGCAGTGTGAATATTCCTCTTCATCAGGGCGGCTGGTGTCGCCTCGGGTGGAGAGTTAAAGTACTAAAGATGCAGAAAAATACGGCACTCATTTCTAATATGACTTTTTAAAAGTTCACATTGTGAAAACAACACGATCATCACACACACACACACACACACACACACACACACACACACACACACACACACACACACACACACACACACACACACACACACACACACACACACACACACACACACACACACACACACACACACACACACACACACACACACACCATCTCCTGTATGTAATACATGTTGTTTTCTTCTCTCTCTTCTCGGTTCTGAGCGTTACGAGCCGTTTGTCTTGAGCGGTTTACGAACAGGAAGTGCTTCTTTCTCACAGGAAGTGTTCAGGTAATGAAGAGAAAGACCCTCTGCCTTCTGTCCGCCAGCGTTCAGCGCTCGGTGGTTGTTGTTGTTGTTCGGCCATTGATCGTAAAGTGATCAGACGTCACTGCGGCTCTACGTTCAGGGAAGCTCACATGTTGAAAAGACACGAGGCCGAGGGAACCGAAGCATCCGGGGAGGGTTTTTATCCAGGAAATATATAACTGAAGGAACTAAAATCATCTGCACGAGTGTACTTACAGGTTTATTGTGTCACGTGTAGTAAAAGTAAGCGTTTTTTAAGCATCATTGTGTCGTTCAGGGAGAGCAGCGTTAGTACTCGTGAGGCGTTCAGGGACGAATTAAAAAACTTTATTTTAATGTTTAATCACTTGTAAAGTGAGCTCGGGGGTAAATGTTCCGCAGGTTCAATATATTACGATTTCTGTGTCAATTAACTGGATTAACATTTTTAAAAAGTGCGTTTTGTAACGTTCGTACTTGTGATTCAGCCTCACGTTCAGCGGCGAGCGCCGCAGCCACGCGGGAGACGCTCAGGTCCAACTCGCCTTCGAAGCTTGTAATCTGATCCAGATGTTCAATAACGAGAGGAATCCACCTGACTGCTGACTCTCTGCTGCGAGCGCTGGATTAAATCCTGACACGTTTAATCCCGCCGGGGTTGAAACAACATGTCAGTCGTTTAAATATCGTCTCCTGGAATCAGTCCTGAGACGATGAACTCTTTAATTCACAGAAGAGGAAAATGGAAAAACACCGAATCTGATGAGGAAGAAGCAGGAATCCAAACAGAACTAGTGAAGCCGTGCGTTTGAGTATTTAGTGATGAGATACTGTGATGAATATTTCACGGTCTGTACTTGTGCGTAGACAAATATCTGCGTGTGTTTTCCGCCGGAACAACACGCCGCCATCATTAAAAGACACGCTCGCCGTGTGAAGCTGTGGCCTACATCCCGCCGCTCTCCTCTTCCTTTACGACCGGCGGAGCTTCACGTTCTCCTCTCGTCGGAGAGCACAGATGACTGTCCTCACGACACTTGTCCTACGCCGTCCTACGCCACCTGCAGCTCAGGACAGAAAGAGAAACGCCCTCACCTCTGTACAGTCGCCAGTCACTCGTCTCGCCGTTTCTCCGTTTGCAGTCGTTTTGCCGTCGCGACTCTTCACGGCGCGGCGGCGCCGCCCTCGGGCCTCTTCTCGCCCTCCTTCTCTCCTCGACAACCCCATTTTCTCCTCAACCAGGTCAAACTTCTCCTTCTTTAAAGAATTCCTCCCTTCATCCAGACCATCACCATATTTGGTCATGTCCACATCACTTCCTGTCAGTTCCTGGAAGTAGATAACATTTCACTTTTCCACATTGGGCTGGAATACTTCACAGAGTGAGGCTTTAATCCCAAGATGCTACAACATCTGATGATATGAGATCTTAGATTTAATCTAATCTAGTCTAATCTAATCCAATCTGACACCTTCATTTATTGAAGCAGAAAGTTTTCGGTTACTTCCATTAAGTATAAAATGTGCCATAATCACCTGAAGTTAATCTGCAGATTAATTCAGTTAATCTCAAAATGTTTCCACAACTGCTTTTTATTGAAATGACTATATTTGGGAATGTCGCTCTAATAATAGACTGAATGAATGACCATCTGCAGATTATTGCACGATAAGGATGAATCTTAATAAGTTACTCCTTTTATCCTGACGCCCATATATGGTAACATAAGTTGATATGAATTTCCTGTTACTTCCAGGAAATAAAGAACTTCTTCCTGGGCCACGTGTCTCTGCTGTTACCAGATTGACGTTCAGATTATTCAAAATCCTCCACTTTAAATAACACAACTCGCTGATTTAGCTTTTTAAACGTTGTTTTCTTCCCATTTCCTCCAGGAAGTGAACGTCAGAAATTAAACCTCAACACAAACACTTTTTTTTTCATTAAATACACAAGCGTTTTTTTCAAATGACATGAAAATGTGAAATGATGTGAACGATTTAAAGAAAACCTTCAGACATTCCTGTCAGTTGGTTTGTTAGTTTCTTTTGTTCAGTTCTACTCTCCTGATCGCATTGTTGAATTAAATCTACATTCAATCTCTAGAACATCCTGGTTTTCACTCGTCTGTTTTTTCTTCCTCTCTCTGAGACGTGTGTGAGTTTCTCTGGAGTTTTAGTTGTAATTTTCCCTCTGATGTTTCCTCTCTCCTTCCATTCATCCTCCTTTCTGTCTAAACGGCAGTGTGCTGAGTCGGCAGGCTCGTTGCAGGCGCCGCCCTGCAGCGCTCTCACAGCCGCGCATGCTAACGCTCCGGAGGGGGGGAGGGAGGAGGGGTGGGGATAAGTGCTTTGCCGAGGGGCACGTGGGCAGGAGATGGTAACTGGGAGCAAAGTTAATTCACCTGCCAACGCCGGGCGCTCGCAGCCAGCGTGAGGAATTATATTCAGCAGAGGGAAAAGTCTGTAAATTTGAGGTTTCTGCAGCGGCTGATAACGGGAGGAAGCTGCAGCGAGCGCACACACCCATCTGAACCAGGTGTCACACTCACACACCCATCTGAACCAGGTGTCACACTCACACACCCATCTGCACCAGGTGTCACACTCACACCCATCTGCACCAGGTGTCACACTCACACACCCATCTGCACCAGGTGTCACACTCACACACCCATCTGCACCAGGTGTCACACTCACACCCATCTGCACCAGGTGTCACACTCACACACCCATCTGCACCAGGTGTCACACTCACACACCCATCTGAACCAGGTGTCACACTCACACACCCATCTGCACCAGGTGTCACACTCACACACCCATCTGAACCAGGTGTCACACTCACACGCCCATCTGAACCAGGTGTCACACTCACACACCCATCTGAACCAGGTGTCACACTCACACACCCATCTGAACCAGATTTCAGGAGGATTAAGAAGCACTTCAGCTGCTCTGCAGGGCAAGTGAGAGAGGAGTCTGAATCCTGTAGACAGCAAGTTAGTGGAGGAGGATGCTCTATAATCTGTTAGAGGAGGAAGATGCTCTATAATCTGATGTTAGAGGAGGTAGATGCTTTATAATTTTTTTCATAATTTTTTTGAATTTATTTAAAAAAAAAAATTCTCTTAACTGTTTTACTGTGAAGCACTTTGTGACTATGAAAAGCGCTATACAAATAAAATTTGCTTGCTTACTTACTTATAATCTGATGTTAGAGGCGGAAGATGCTCTATAATCTGTTAGAGGAAGATGCTCTATAACAGGGGTGTCAAACTCAGATCCTCGTGGGCCGCAGCCCTGCACGTTTTCAATGTCTCCCTCCCCTGAATGTCCTGATGGTTCATCATCACATTCAGCACAAAGCCAGATAACGAGCTGCTCATTGCAATCAGCTGTGTTGAAGCTGGGAGACATGCAAAACGTGCAGGGCTGCGGCCCTCGAGGCCTGGAGTTCGACACGTGTGCTCTATAATCTGATGTTAGACGAGGGAGACTGGAGACAAAGCAGACGCTGGATTTGAAAGTGGACTCGGTAAACTTTTCTAAACCTGGATGAAACTCCGTTCTGCACCTTTAAATTTCCACCGTTCGTCCTGCTTCTGGACCTGGGAGGAGCCCCCCCCCCCTAAAAAAAAACCCCAAAATAAAAGCTCAGCGTGCAGTTTGCCTCTAGGTCAGTTTCAGAGGAAGGAAAACAGCTGGAATTCCCGTTGATGTAAACTTTGAGCTTCTGAAACGAGCAGCGATTAATTAGGACCGATGGATGTGTGATTCCGTCTTCTTCTTCCACCGTCTCACCGAGACGCCCATGTTTATGAAGAGCTCGTCCACGGCGCCGTCAGAGGCGGTTTGATCTTGTTTGGATTCTGATAAACACTAAGGAGCAATGTGTGTGTGTGTGTGTGTGTGTGTGTGTGTGTGTGTGTGTGTGTGTGTGTGTGTGTATCACTATTACAGCTTGTGTCAACATGTAAACATCGTCTGCTCTCGATTCCAGTGGACAGTCGTTATGTTAAGAGCCTGTTTGCTTTGCTGAGGGTGGGTGGAGCCTCATATGGCCTCTGGCAGGTGGGTGGAGCCTCATATGGCCTCTAGTAAGAGGGTGGAGCCTCATATGGCCTCTGGCAGGTGGGTGGAGCCTCATATGGCCTCTAGTAAGAGGGTGGAGCCTCATCCAGCCTCGAGCAGGTGGGCAGAGCCTCATATGGAGGGTATTGATGAGGTGTATCGATTGATGGACTGATTGACTGATGTCCCGCGGCGTTTTATCGACATCTGGGTTTTCCTGATGAGAGGAAGAAGCACAGGATCAAGACTCCTCTGGCGAGGGGGGGTGGGGGGGTGGGGGGGTGGGGGGGTGGGGGTTCAGAACGTGTTGCACTCTGATTGTATCGTGAGATTTGGGCGATGCACTCAGGCAAATCGTCCTCCTCCCCCCTCCCCCATCCCATCAGTGTACACATCCCCCCCCCCCCGAGGTTTCAGGGAGAGTACCCGGGCGTCCTCAGGTAGTTAAAAGTGCATCGACTGCCGGGGCTGCTGGGATGTGTAGATTAATGCGGTGGAAAGCCATCGCTCAAAGTGCTTAGAATAATTAGAGTGGGGCTTCCAACAGAATGGGCATGTCACTGGAGGAAATTGTATTTTTATTTACTGTGTCGGTCTCCCTCGGCCCGCCGCTCGCTCCGTCTCTGCCTCTCCGCGTTAGAGCGGCGCTAGCGACAACGGCCCGCCGTTTCTGTCAGCGCCGTCGTGATGCATCTCCCGGATCCGTAGCGCCGCGCCGCGCCTTTCACGTGTGGGCGTGCGCCATTTGTATTCCGCGCTGCGAGATTTCAGCATTCAGGAGCCTGTGGGCGTGCACGCCGCAGCTCGCTGCTGCGTATGTTAATCCTCAGCATTAACGTGTGTTTCAGTGCAAAGACGACGTGTTTCAGTATGAAGACGACGTGTTTCAGTATAAAGACGATGTGTTTCAGTGTAAAGACGACGTGTTTCAGTATAAAGACGACGTGTTTCAGTGTAAAGACGACGTGTTTCAGTATAAAGACGACGTGTTTCAGTATAAAGACGACGTGTAAAGAAATCTGTTAGGGTTTGTTTTGTCCAGTCGAACACAAAACCTCTGATTTTCTGTCGCACCTCAACATCATGACTCAGTTTGTTTCTGGATTTTTTTCAAACTGTCAATTTCTTCAAAGAACTTTTGTTTGCATTTGGAAAAATTTCAGATGAAATCTTGTTTATTTCAAATAAACAAGACAAATATAATCTCAGAGAAACTTCCAAAGACAGAAAGTTACAACAGTTGTTAGGAATATTACAGAAAATGCGTTTAATGAGCAGAATAGAACAAAAAAGTTTTACAATTTTAAAAATCACCATGAAGCAAATCTAAATATCTCCAGACGATCCTCACCTGAACTTTATGTTGAAATTAGTTCTTGAAATAATTGATTAGTCAGTTAAAAGTCAAATATTAAATTGTGTTAATTAGGCTTGTTTTTGTCGTTTCTCGTTCTGTGGTGGACGTCTCTCTCCACTGCCTCCTTGTGAAAACATGATTTCTAAACGGATTTGTTTAGTTTTAATTCAAAATTCTTTGAGTTTTTTAGTCGGCAGGTGATTTTAGATTGAAAGTTGTGTTTAATTTAGAGGAAGTAGTAAACATGAAACTATGATAAAGGATTTTAATCTTTTGAGTTGTATGACATCACAGTATTTAGTTAATTAGATTACGGAGTTGTCGTCATAGTGACGTTCCCTAAAGGAAGAAGTAAACCTCAACCTCAACCTCAACCTGAACTTTCAATTTGTCTGATCTTAAGAATCATAATGAGAATTTAGAACTAAACAGTTTGTTTAGTGTGACTCATCCTGGTGAATTTATTTTTATTTTTTTTAAACTTCATGTAAAATCATTGCATCAGAGAAATTAGGAAAACTGCTGAAATGTTTACGGTGTAAATTCTGCTGCGCAGAAAGACATTTCTACAACTAATTAAAATCGTCCCGTTAACCTCGTGCTCAGGAAGAGCAACGTTTCTTCTTTGTAATGTGGAAATAAAAAGTGAGCAGGTTCGCTTCACGCCCGTCGAACGGAGCATCAATTCTCAGACGGGGACTAATAAGAACCGTGCGAAGTATGAGACAGAAGCCGGCGCCCGCGTGTCGATTTGATTACCCCGCGGCGGAGGGAGACGTCCAGGCGGCTCGCCGTCCTGCGGCCACGCGCGGGAATCGAACAACCGAGAGCGCGGAGCGGCGGTCCACTTCGCCGCAGGAGCTGCTGCAGACCTCCCGCTTCCTGCTTCTCCGTCGGTTTGTGTGTGTTTTTGTTTCCCGCTGCGCCGCTGCAGCGTGTGAAGACAGAAACACACACACACACACACACACACACACACACACACACACACACACACACACACAGGTGCCAGCCCTCAGTCCAATCACAGGGCTTTAATTGGAGGGGGTAAACGGAGTGTGTCCACAAAGTGCTGCTTCTCCACCTTTCCCAGATTAGTTTTTTTGAACCTTCTTGAGGAAGCAGGTTTTTGTTTATGAAGGAGTGATTGGATCTAATAAAGCCTGGAGGCTGTTGCTTTCTCTCCTCACACTGCTGCTTTGCTCCACAGGTCAGTAATGCAAACAATCCAATTTCTGCGGCGTGTGAGCGGCCGAGTGCCGCCGAGCGCCGCCGAGCGCCGCGCCGGCGTGTAGGAATGGGATTATTATCTGAAATGGGCCCAGCAGGTGTTTGTGTGATACAGTGTAATTTCGGCGGGGCGATCGTGTTCTGCGGGGCCTCAACTCCCAGAGATGCTTTTAAAAAGGATATCAAGAAAAAAAGTGTGGGGGGGGGGGTCGGGCGCCCGGCCCCTTAGCATTTTGGCCGGCCATCACAGCGGGGTGGGGTAGGGGGGGTTGAGCGTGTGCAGATCAACCAGTAACTACGTCCACGGCGACCAGGAGACGCTTTTCTGTTGACAATGACGGAGGCCGAACGTTTTCAAAAAGTTCCACCGTGGGAGCCGTTTCCCAAAAACTTCTCGTCAGTGTCTCCGAGTGAACGTCTGGTAATTAAATCCACAAACTGAAACGTTCCTGACATCAACACTGCTTCGAAGTGTGTCAGAGTAATTTAACTCAGGATTACATGGAGTTCGGTATTTATTCTACATTACGCAGTCGAACCGTCAAACTAGATCGTCACATGTTCTGCAGGTCCCCGTTAACTGGGTCGGTCCCGCTAGGCTGCCGCACTCCTGCTGCTCAGGCCCCACAACGGCAGGAAGACAACAACACACACACACACACACACACACACACATACAGATCCACAGTGAAACTGTTTGACTGCACATCAATGATTCACCAGAAAGCCCCCCCCCCACCCCACCCCGGGGGGGTTGCATGCAGCCGACAGGGACTCCCGGAGCAGACAACTTCCTATAATTGGAGTGGAACAAAAGTGGGGGGGGGTTGTTGGCGAATGGAGGAAAATGCTGCATCAGGAATCTGGCGAGCGCACCATAGGTGTTCAAACAGCCATTGAGCAGTGTCAAGCAGCAGCTGGGGGGGGGGGGCTGCGGCCCCCTCGTTAGCCATCGGTAGCTGGAGTGAGGAGCGAGGCGAGGCGGCGCAGCACCGGAGGCGGCGCCGGGAGAGCAGGATTCATCTCTGTGAAGGAGACAGATTCCAGCTCTCAGAGAAGCAGCAGCAGCATTGGGACTGGAGGCGTTCACCCCCCCCACCCCCACTCCCCCCCCTCCTCCCCCCAGGCCTCCCGCTGTGAGCATCCCCGTTTCCCCCCCCTTCCTCTTCATCCTCCAGCTTCTCTTCCTCTCACACCTCCTTTCTTAAACATCACAGGAGCAAATCAGCAGACAAGTGATCGTACAAGTTTTCTCAAGCTTTCAAGAATTAGCAGCATTTCATCATGGATAATCACAGTTAATAACCCTTCTCATTAAGGAGACGAGAATCACGGGTCATTAATATTGTTAATATCCCCCCCCAACCCCACACCCCAACCCCCACCCCCTCTCTGCGTGCCAGAGGGAGTGGAAACAAAAGGAGGACTAAAAAAGAGCTTAGTGCGACAGTGATTAACCGATCGGGGTAGATGGACTGTGATGAATCAAAGTTATCTCTCAAATCTTAATAACTGGAATTAGCCCCTGATTAGATGAGCTTTGGCTACAGCAGGGAGTCCCGAGTGTTTTTCACTTCAAAGCCTCCCGCCCATGTAAACCTGTCCCTCCTTCCAGCGCCCAAGTGGAGGTAAAGGGGCCGACGCCGTGCGGCGCCATTCAAATACAACGAGGGCGGCGAGATAACGCCGGGGCGGCCGCGTTACACCTGCTCCCCTCCAGGAGGCCTCTCGCACGGCCCACCTTTATCTCCTGCTGGGGGGGAGGGGGGGTTGGTGGGGCGGGACGGGGGGGTCCGCTGGGAGGTGCCACAGCCTCCATGACAGGGTCATAATGAGAGCGGCGCTCCGCTTCATTTGCATATGTTTGCCATTGTCGCAGCGGTCAACGAATGTCATGTCGAGATTCCTGCATGTTTAAGTGATGGACTTTTGTCCCCACGAGGAACTCTGCCCCCCCCCCCCACACACACACACACACACACACACACACAACCGCTGCCAGCAGCTCACATGAACAGGCTGAATTAACATGACAATCAGCGGATGCTAAAACAAATGTTGGCGTTTTTTTAATCCTGGAACAGAGACGGAGGGAAACACTGAGGGTCTGCCAGAGCAACACAAACCTCCTCCTCACCTCGGTCTCATGTGTCTGTGGATCAGTGGAAGTGAGTCTGACTGGACGGAACCGAGCGGCAGGAAACTGACTCTGGTTCTGACTCTGACACAACTGGATTCTTACAGCAAACACTTTACATTAACTTGTTGAGATTAACGTTTCCATATTGAACGTCAACCTGCCGTACTGAAGTCGTTCTGATCATAGTTCACTTTATATTAATGCTTGTGTCTCACGTTCATGTGGAAATAGTCGTTTAAATTAAAGAATCTAAAAAGACTTGGGCCCTCGTTCAGCACAGCAAGCTGCGTTTCATCCGTTTACTCTGTCAGACTGAAACCGCTCCGTATCCATGGAAACGGCAGAATCTCTGGTCCTGGTCCTGGTCCTGGTCCTGGTCCTGGTCACCACGTTGGTAATAACTAGCAGTTCTGCACATGCTCAGTAGAGACAATCAGAACGATGTTTCCTCCGTGGTGTCATGACTCCCTGTACATATTCTCCTGAGACTTGGTAGTTTTATTTTGACAGTCACTGTAATACCAATCCAACTTGGTACTTTTATTTTGACAGTCATGATAACAATCCAACTTGGTTTTATTTTCATAGTCACCATAATAACGATCCAACTTGGTACTTTTATTTTGATAGTCACCGAGACAACAATCCAACTTTGTAGTTTTATTTTGACAGTCACCATAATAACAATCTAACTTGGTGGTTTTATTTTGACAGTCACCGTAATAACAATCTAACTTGGTGGTTTTATTTTGACAGTCACTGTAATAATCTAACTTGGTGGTTTGTCCACTAGAATGTTCTCCCAGTGTTCATGTTTAGAGCTCATTGTTCTCTGCTGTGTGTGTGTGTGTGTGTGTGTGTGTGTGTGTGTGTGTGTGTGTGTGTGTGTGTGTGTGTGTGTGGTTTCAGTACGAAATATAACAACAGCTCCAACTAGTGGCCCAACATGAAAACTACATCGTTTTCAGAACGTTGCCATGTTGAGTAACGATAAACAGTAACGATGCAGCATTTTCTCTTGAATCAAACGAGGCCTGCGTCACAGTGGTTTGCCCTATTTGTCTTCCTGTGGATCAGTGGAAGTGTGTCAGAGAGACGTGATATAAAAATACACCTAAATTTCAAGTACCAGATTGCATTTCCCCCCAAAATTCGTATTTCATCTTTATGAAATTATCAGCAGGTTTTTTTTTGAAAGTCTGTGAAAAGTGACGTAGTTTTGATCAACACGTCCGTCCCTTTCTCATCCTGCCTGTAGATCAGTGGAAGTGTCTGACTGAAGGAATCCTGAAGAATCAAAAGTCTCACAAATCTGACAGTTTTTATCTCATAAAATCAAAATATTCCACATCGACTCACCGACTCACTTCCTGTAGTTTTGGTTTTCTGGTAAAAGAAAAACCGGCAGAAAAGACTGGAGGGATTAAAAACCTGATTGGGATCAGCCGTCAGTCAACCCCCCCCCCCCCCCCCCCCCCCCCCCCCCCCCCCCCCCCCCCCCCCCCCCCACACACACACACACACACAATGAAAGAGACGTTTAGCCCCCGGCTGGGTTTGAGTGACGGGTGGATGTGACCAGGATGACAGAGCCCCCCCCCCCCCCCCCCCCCCCCCCCCCCCCCCCGCCCCCCCCCCCGCCAGCTTCATCTCTTCTGGATCTTTTTCTTCGTCTTTATCTGAACGATCAATCTGGAACGAAGTTCTGTTCTCCTAACTTCTGGAGCGGGTTGGATGGAATAGAAAGTAATTTTGCGGCTTCCTGTCGGGGGTCAAAGGAGCTCGCCGCTCGCCGCTCACCGCCGCCTCTTCTTCTTCTTCAGCAAACACACAAAACTGGAATCATCGCAACTTAATCCAGGTTTCTGACACCCGGCGCCGCGTAATTAGTCCCTGATGCAAATATCTGTTATGCAACAAAAGAGGCAACTGCAGCTGAAAGAGACAATTATCCGCCGTTGTGTGCGCCGCGGCGCTGCGGGGGGAAACCATGTGGAACTGATGGCTTCTTCTTCCCGCGGCCTCCGGGCCCCGCCGGCGCTCCCGGATTTATTTACGGTTTGAGTTCAGACGGACAGGTTCATTACACGTCAGCGGAGTTCAGAGTGATCCTCCGTCTGCTCTGTTTATTAAGTGGCGCCGCGGCGTCTCCGAGGTATAGTCACACTGATGGCGGCGGCGGCGGCGTAATGAAGGAATCGGCGAGGGGGACCGAGGAATATGAACTGTTGTTTCTAATGCGGGGCGAGGAGGCCGCCCACCAAATAACCAGGAAGAATCAGGTTAGGGGGGGGGTCGAAGCGTTCGTGACACAAAACTAAACCAGAAACACTCAACTGGGCGCTTCTTAAATCGACTCGGACGCTCCGGCGAAGACGCTCGCCGGTTTATTCTCACAAATAGATTTTTCTCTTCTCACACAAATGAGATGGAAAAATGGGGAGATGGGAGGAAATGTGAGAGAAAACAATAACTACCCCATACACCTCCACCCCCCCCATACACCTCCACCCCCCCCATACACCTCCACCCCCACCCCCCCCACCACCATACCCCCCCCCCCCCATACACCTCCACCCCCCGCTCTGCCTATTAGAAATCATAAACCTGCCGTAGTGCCGCCGGATTCAGTTGCTGGTGGGAGTTTGAATCTGCTTTAGATTGGTCTGCTTCTGCACATCTCTCTCTCTCTCTCTCTCTCTCTCTCTCTCTCTCTCTCTCTCTCTCTCTCTCTCTCTATCTCTCGCTTGCTCTCTGTCTCTCTCCCTCTCTTTCTTGCTCTCTTCCTTGCTCCCTCTCTCACTCTCTCTCTCACTTGCTCTCTCTTTCACTCGCTCCAATGCTCACTTCCTCCCTCTCTCACTCTCCCCCTCACTCTGTCATTCGCTCTCTCTCTCTCTCTCTCTCTCTTGTTCTCTCACTCTCCCCATCACTCTCTCACTCGCTCTATCTCACTCTCCCCCTTGCTCTCTTTCTCTCTCACTCTCTCCCTCAGTCTCTCCCTTGCTCACTCTCTCACTCGCTCGCTCGCACTCCTGCTGGATCTGTAATTGGTTGGCTTGGGGGAGGAGAGGAGTAGGGGGAGAGGAGAGGAGAGGGGAGGAGGGGGGAGAGGGGAGGAGGGGGAGAGGGGAGGAGGAGGAGGAGAGGAGGAGAGGGGGAGAGGGGGAGAGGAGTTTAGCACCAGATCTGCTCTTCATCAGGAGGCGCGGTGCTGAAGGTGCTTTCTTCTTCTTTTTCTTCTGGATAATGTTGTTGTTGTTTACCTCTTCTGAGTTTCCTCTTTTCTGGCTTACCTTGGATTGGTTGGCATGTGGTTGTAATTAACACATGCTGCAGCCCCTGGTGAGCACACACAC
>NC_137647.1:2055676-2093176 GCF_963383615.2 Lipophrys pholis
CGCCGGCCCGCTGTATTTACTGCCGGAGCCCACGTTTATCCGACCTGATGCCTCTAATGCGGGTATCAATCTCCACAATGCGCTCTCCCTCCAATATGGGTCGTGTCATCTCTGGTTAGCGGAGTCTCCTGATGAAATTGTCCAAAACTCCACCGATCAATCAGGCTTGGCCGGCGAATTGATTTTCTTTCATCTTTCCCGTCTTTTCCTTTCTCCTGCTGCCTCCCTCCACGCCCGGGCTGCTGATGTTTCTGGGCGTAAGACGAATGTCGCAGGGAGGCTAAAAGAAAAGCTGCTCTGACCCGCAGATATTTGTGTTTCTCTGTCCTGCTCTCTCCTTCATCCCTCCGCCCGTCCCGGTGGACTCTTGGTTGGAAACAGGCCGTGCCCTGGACGGGCCGCCGTCCGTCACCCAACACGGCAAACACACAGGAAGCCACTCACACACACACGCTCACATCCGCACCGAACACGACTTCCCGGACTCGACGGCGGGCTGGAAACGGCTTCCAATTCAGAGGGAAGCAGTCCAGTAACGCGACTCGTTCAATTCAACCAACCACACATGAAACGAGGAAACGGTAAAACTCCTGATAATCTGACCGCAGTGTGACGGACGTTATTAAACTTTACTAAGAAGTGACGTTAAAGGTGTGAAGGACTTCTGAACTCGTCCGCCTGTAACGCACGGACAAAATCTACTGACCACGACTGTTGTTGTCACGCGTCGTACTCTGGAAGCCAGTTTCACAAAGTGACCGGCGAGTCCGTCGCCGTGGAAACGACGAAGACGAACAAAGTCAAAATGCAGGTTTTCTGTTTTGACTCGTCGTGGTGTGAACGCAGTCTGAAACTCTTCGTCCCTCCGTCTCCTGTCTTCCTCCCCCGGGTCGGTTTCCCTTCCTCGGCAGACCGACACCTCCCCCCCTCCACCCCCCCCTCAGCCCTCCATCACACTCGCTGCCCCCGCCCCCCATTTATATGGGCCTCACGACTTTCCCCGTAATGAAATATTCACAGGTCACTGGTTCCCTGAGAAATGATGGGGGTCAGTCAATTGCTTTTCAGCGAGTAATTTTCTCCCCCTTCAGACGGCCCTGCTTGTCGTGTTGACAGTCATTAGCGCGGGAGGAAGGCCGGATCGAAGCGCCGGCGTGACACTTGTCAGACAGTCGCAGTCTTTAGCTTCCTTCTGCCTCTCCTTTCAATCCCCGCAACCTTTTTTCCCTTTCTTCTTTTCCCTCCCCGCCGTTTCCCCGCGTGCCTTTCCCTCCCGCCGCCTGCTGCTTCCAGCTTGAAGTCCGCTGGATAAATCACGTCGCTGCAGCTTTTTTCCTCCTCCACACCTCCACCTCCCCACCGCGGATTCCTCTCTCCATCCCTCCATTCCTCCATCCCTCCATCCATCCGGGGAAACTCCTTCATGTTCATGTAAAAATTATCCGTCTGTTGTCGGCTAAATGCCCCGTCTTCCAGCGTAATGATTCTCTGTGAAAGGAGGCCATCAAAAGCCAATCAAAAGAGACACTTCAGATTTGGTGATTGGTGATTAGACCTCTGGAGATCTCAGGGAAAGTTTAGCCAAGGCTCTTTTTTCTTTATGACTCAGCCTGACCTTTAAAGATATTAACATTTGACATGATGAATGGTGCACAGAGGAGACAGAGACTTTTCCTATTAACCAGCCGCGGTGGAGGAGGAGGAGGTGGAGGAGCATGGCGCTCCTTCCTTTAATCCCCCCCTTCACTCCGTGTCCTTAAAGACGGGGAGGAACGAGAGGCGGTCGCGTCAAGCGGTGACAGAGTGATGAAAACGATGCCGGGGGTGGCGGGTCTGTTGCTGGCTCGCCTGACCCCGAGGAAAACTCCAATTAGCTAACAGTAATGGTCGGGTGGCGGCGGCGGCGGCGGTGGAGGCCGCGGCGGCGGCGCTGACCCTCAGGCCTCGACTTCCCCTCCATCTGCTGAGATGTGATGGAGAGCTGAAGAGCAAGCGTGGCAATCTGTTTCCATCGTGTCAGCTGCCACACAGTCACACTGAATACACACACACACACACACACACACACACACACACACACACTGGCGTGTCAGCGCACTCGGATTACACCGATACCTCCAGCAGACGGACTGGGCTCGCGTGTCGCAGACATGTCGGCCTGGGACCAGAACCTGGATCAATTAGATAAATGAGGCTGGTTCGGTTTGGTCCGGTTTGGTCCGGTTTGGTCCAGTTTGGTTCGGTTTGGTCCAGTTTGGTCCGGTTTGGTCCAGTTTGGTTCGGTTTGGTCTAGTTTGGTCCGGTTTGGTCCAGTTTGGTTTGGTTTGGTCCAGTTTGGTCCGGTTTGGTCCAGTTTGGTTTGGTTTGGTCCAGTTTGGTCCAGTTCGGTCCAGTTTGGTCCAGTTTGTCAGCTGCTGGCAGTCATTAGGTGGAGACATGAAACGTTTAAAACAAAAAACTGAAATCTGGTGAAAGTTTGTGCTCATCAGGGAAGTTTTATTGTGAGTGAAGGTGGAAGGCTTCTGAAGGAGCTCAATATTAAATGTTGATCTGTGTGTGTGTGTGTGTGTGTGTGTGTGTGTGTGTGTGTGTGTGTGTGTGTGTGTGTGTGTGTGTGTGTGTGTGTGTGTGTGCAGTGTGAATATTCCTCTTCATCAGGGCGGCTGGTGTCGCCTCGGGTGGAGAGTTAAAGTACTAAAGATGCAGAAAAATACGGCACTCATTTCTAATATGACTTTTTAAAAGTTCACATTGTGAAAACAACACGATCATCACACACACACACACACACACACACACACACACACACACACACCATCTCCTGTATGTAATACATGTTGTTTTCTTCTCTCTCTTCTCGGTTCTGAGCGTTACGAGCCGTTTGTCTTGAGCGGTTTACGAACAGGAAGTGCTTCTTTCTCACAGGAAGTGTTCAGGTAATGAAGAGAAAGACCCTCTGCCTTCTGTCCGCCAGCGTTCAGCGCTCGGTGGTTGTTGTTGTTGTTCGGCCATTGATCGTAAAGTGATCAGACGTCACTGCGGCTCTACGTTCAGGGAAGCTCACATGTTGAAAAGACACGAGGCCGAGGGAACCGAAGCATCCGGGGAGGGTTTTTATCCAGGAAATATATAACTGAAGGAACTAAAATCATCTGCACGAGTGTACTTACTGGTTTATTGTGTCACGTGTAGTAAAAGTAAGCGTTTTTTAAGCATCATTGTGTCGTTCAGGGAGAGCAGCGTTAGTACTCGTGAGGCGTTCAGGGACGAATTAAAAAACTTTATTTTAATGTTTAATCACTTGTAAAGTGAGCTCGGGGGTAAATGTTCCGCAGGTTCAATATATTTCGATTTCTGTGTCAATTAACTGGATTAACATTTTTAAAAAGTGCGTTTTGTAACGTTCGTACTTGTGATTCAGCCTCACGTTCAGCGGCGAGCGCCGCAGCCACGCGGGAGACGCTCCGGTCCAACTCGCCTTCGAAGCTTGTAATCTGATCCAGATGTTCAATAACGAGAGGAATCCACCTGACTGCTGACTCTCTGCTGCGAGCGCTGGATTAAATCCTGACACGTTTAATCCCGCCGGGGTTGAAACAACATGTCAGTCGTTTAAATATCGTCTCCTGGAATCAGTCCTGAGACGATGAACTCTTTAATTCACAGAAGAGGAAAATGGAAAAACACCGAATCTGATGAGGAAGAAGCAGGAATCCAAACAGAACTAGTGAAGCCGTGCGTTTGAGTATTTAGTGATGAGATACTGTGATGAATATTTCACGGTCTGTACTTGTGCGTAGACAAATATCTGCGTGTGTTTTCCGCCGGAACAACACGCCGCCATCATTAAAAGACACGCTCGCCGTGTGAAGCTGTGGCCTACATCCCGCCGCTCTCCTCTTCCTTTACGACCGGCGGAGCTTCACGTTCTCCTCTCGTCGGAGAGCACAGATCACTGTCCTCACGACACTTGTCCTACGCCGTCCTACGCCACCTGCAGCTCAGGACAGAAAGAGAAACGCCCACACCTCTGTACAGTCGCCAGTCACTCGTCTCGCCGTTTCTCCGTTTGCAGTCGTTTTGCCGTCGCGACTCTTCACGGCGCGGCGGCGCCGCCCTCGGGCCTCTTCTCGCCCTCCTTCTCTCCTCGACAACCCCATTTTCTCCTCAACCAGGTCAAACTTCTCCTTCTTTAAAGAATTCCTCCCTTCATCCAGACCATCACCATATTTGGTCATGTCCACATCACTTCCTGTCAGTTCCTGGAAGTAGATAACATTTCACTTTTCCACATTGGGCTGGAATACTTCACAGAGAGAGGCTTTAATCCCAAGAAGCTACAACATCTGATGATATGAGATCTTAGATTTAATCTAATCTAGTCTAATCTAATCCAATCTGACACCTTCATTTATTGAAGCAGAAAGTTTTCGGTTACTTCCATTAAGTATAAAATGTGCCATAATCACCTGAAGTTAATCTGCAGATTAATTCAGTTAATCTCAAAATGTTTCCACAACTGCTTTTTATTGAAATGACTATATTTGGGAATGTCGCTCTAATAATAGACTGAATGAATGACCATCTGCAGATTATTGCACGATAAGGATGAATCTTAATAAGTTACTCCTTTTATCCTGACGCCCATATATGGTAACATAAGTTGATATGAATTTCCTGTTACTTCCAGGAAATAAAGAACTTCTTCCTGGGCCACGTGTCTCTGCTGTTACCAGATTGACGTTCAGATTATTCAAAATCCTCCACTTTAAATAACACAACTCGCTGATTTAGCTTTTTAAACGTTGTTTTCTTCCCATTTCCTCCAGGAGGTGAACGTCAGAAATTAAACCTCAACACAAACACTTTTTTTTTTCATTATATACACAAGCGTTTTTTTCAAATGACATGAAAATGTGAAATGATGTGAACGATTTAAAGAAAACCTTCAGACATTCCTGTCAGTTGGTTTGTTAGTTTCTTTTGTTCAGTTCTACTCTCCTGATCGCAGTGTTGAATTAAATCTACATTCAATCTCTAGAACATCCTGGTTTTCACTCGTCTGTTTTTTCTTCCTCTCTCTGAGACGTGTGTGAGTTTCTCTGGAGTTTTAGTTGTAATTTTCCCTCTGATGTTTCCTCTCTCCTTCCATTCATCCTCCTTTCTGTCTAAACGGCAGTGTGCTGAGTCGGCAGGCTCGTTGCAGGCGCCGCCCTGCAGCGCTCTCACAGCCGCGCATGCTAACGCTCCGGAGGGGGGGAGGGAGGAGGGGTGGGGATAAGTGCTTTGCCGAGGGGCACGTGGGCAGGAGATGGCAACTGGGAGCAAAGTTAATTCACCTGCCAACGCCGGGCGCTCGCAGCCAGCGTGAGGAATTATATTCAGCAGAGGGAAAAGTCTGTAAATTTGAGGTTTCTGCAGCGGCTGATAACGGGAGGAAGCTGCAGCGAGCGCACACACCCATCTGAACCAGGTGTCACACTCACACACCCATCTGAACCAGGTGTCACACTCACACACCCATCTGCACCTGGTGTCACACTCACACACCCATCTGAACCAGGTGTCACACTCACACACCCATCTGCACCTGGTGTCACACTCACACACCCATCTGAACCAGGTGTCACACTCACACGCCCATCTGCACCAGGTGTCACACTCACACACCCATCTGCACCAGGTGTCACACTCACACACCCATCTGCACCAGGTGTCACACTCACACCCATCTGCACCAGGTGTCACACTCACACACCCATCTGCACCAGGTGTCACACTCACACACCCATCTGAACCAGGTGTCACACTCACACACCCATCTGCACCAGGTGTCACACTCACACACCCATCTGAACCAGGTGTCACACTCACACGCCCATCTGAACCAGGTGTCACACTCACACACCCATCTGAACCAGGTGTCACACTCACACGCCCATCTGAACCAGGTGTCACACTCACACACCCATCTGAACCAGGTGTCACACTGACACACCCATCTGAACCAGGTGTCACACTCACACACCCATCTGAACCAGATTTCAGGAGGATTAAGAAGCACTTCAGCTGCTCTGCAGGGCAAGTGAGAGAGGAGTCTGAATCCTGTAGACAGCAAGTTAGTGGAGGAGGATGCTCTATAATCTGTTAGAGGAGGAAGATGCTCTATAATCTGATGTTAGAGGAGGTAGATGCTTTATAATTTTTTTCATAATTTTTTTGAATTTATTTTAAAAAAAAATTCTCTTAACTGTTTTACTGTGAAGCACTTTGTGACTATGAAAAGCGCTATACAAATAAAATTTGCTTGCTTACTTACTTATAATCTGATGTTAGAGGCGGAAGATGCTCTATAATCTGTTAGAGGAAGATGCTCTATAACAGGGGTGTCAAACTCAGATCCTCGTGGGCCGCAGCCCTGCACGTTTTCAATGTCTCCCTCCCCTGAATGTCCTGATGGTTCATCATCACATTCAGCACAAAGCCAGATAACGAGCTGCTCATTGCAATCAGCTGTGTTGAAGCTGGGAGACATGCAAAACGTGCAGGGCTGCGGCCCTCGAGGCCTGGAGTTCGACACGTGTGCTCTATAATCTGATGTTAGACGAGGGAGACTGGAGACAAAGCAGACGCTGGATTTGAAAGTGGACTCGGTAAACTTTTCTAAACCTGGATGAAACTCCGTTCTGCACCTTTAAATTTCCACCGTTCGTCCTGCTTCTGGACCTGGGAGGAGCCCCCCCCCCCTAAAAAAAAACCCCAAAATAAAAGCTCAGCGTGCAGTTTGCCTCTAGGTCAGTTTCAGAGGAAGGAAAACAGCTGGAATTCCCGTTGATGTAAACTTTGAGCTTCTGAAACGAGCAGCGATTAATTAGGACCGATGGATGTGTGATTCCGTCTTCTTCTTCCACCGTCTCACCGAGACGCCCATGTTTATGAAGAGCTCGTCCACGGCGCCGTCAGAGGCGGTTTGATCTTGTTTGGATTCTGATAAACACTAAGGAGCAATGTGTGTGTGTGTGTGTGTGTGTGTGTGTGTGTGTGTGTGTGTGTGTGTGTGTGTGTGTGTGTGTGTGTGTGTGTGTGTGTGTGTGTGTGTATCACTATTACAGCTTGTGTCAACATGTAAACATCGTCTGCTCTCGATTCCAGTGGACAGTCGTTATGTTAAGAGCCTGTTTGCTTTGCTGAGGGTGGGTGGAGCCTCATATGGCCTCTGGCAGGTGGGTGGAGCCTCATATGGCCTCTGGCAGGAGGGTGGAGCCTCATATGGCCTCTAGTAAGAGGGTGGAGCCTCATATGGCCTCTGGCAGGTGGGTGGAGCCTCATATGGCCTCTAGTAAGAGGGTGGAGCCTCATATGGTCTCTGGCAGGTGGGTGGAGCCTCATATGGCCTCTAGTAAGTGGGTGGAGCCTCATATGGCCTCTGGCAGGTGGGTGGAGCCTCATATGGCCTCTAGTAAGAGGGTGGAGCCTCATCCAGCCTCGAGCAGGTGGGCAGAGCCTCATATGGAGGGTATTGATGAGGTGTATCGATTGATGGACTGATTGACTGATGTCCCGCGGCGTTTTATCGACATCTGGGTTTTCCTGATGAGAGGAAGAAGCACAGGATCAAGACTCCTCAGGCGAGGGGGGGTGGGGGGGTGGGGGGGTGGGGGTTCAGAACGTGTTGCACTCTGATTGTATTGTGAGATTTGGGCGATGCACTCAGGCAAATCGTCCTCCTCCCCCCTCCCCCATCCCATCAGTGTACACATCCCCCCCCCCCCGAGGTTTCAGGGAGAGTACCCGGGCGTCCTCAGGTAGTTAAAAGTGCATCGACTGCCGGGGCTGCTGGGATGTGTAGATTAATGCGGTGGAAAGCCATCGCTCAAAGTGCTTAGAATAATTAGAGTGGGGCTTCCAACAGAATGGGCATGTCACTGGAGGAAATTGTATTTTTATTTACTGTGTCGGTCTCCCTCGGCCCGCCGCTCGCTCCGTCTCTGCCTCTCCGCGTTAGAGCGGCGCTAGCGACAACGGCCCGCCGTTTCTGTCAGCGCCGTCGTGATGCATCTCCCGGATCCGTAGCGCCGCGCCGCGCCTTTCACGTGTGGGCGTGCGCCATTTGTATTCCGCGCTGCGAGATTTCAGCATTCAGGAGCCTGTGGGCGTGCACGCCGCAGCTCGCTGCTGCGTATGTTAATCCTCAGCATTAACGTGTGTTTCAGTGCAAAGACGACGTGTTTCAGTATGAAGACGACGTGTTTCAGTATAAAGACGACGTGTTTCAGTATAAAGACGATGTGTTTCAGTGTAAAGACGACGTGTTTCAGTATAAAGACGTCGTGTTTCAGTATAAAGACGACGTGTTTCAGTATAAAGACGTCGTGTTTCAGTATAAAGACGACGTGTTTCAGTATAAAGACGTCGTGTTTCAGTATAAAGACGTCGTGTTTCAGTATAAAGACGACGTGTTTCAGTATAAAGACGACGTGTAAAGACATCTGTTAGGGTTTGTTTTGTCCAGTCGAACACAAAACCTCTGATTTTCTGTCGCACCTCGACATCATGACTCAGTTTGTTTCTGGATTTTTTTCAAACTGTCAATTTCTTCAAAGAACTTTTGTTTGCATTTGGAAAAATTTCAGATGAAATCTTGTTTATTTCAAATAAACAAGACAAATATAATCTCAGAGAAACTTCCAAAGACAGAAAGTTACAACAGTTGTTAGGAATATTACAGAAAATGCGTTTAATGAGCAGAATAGAACAAAAAAGTTTTACAATTTTAAAAATCACCATGAAGCAAATCTAAATATCTCCAGACGATCCTCACCTGAACTTTATGTTGAAATTAGTTCTTGAAATAATTGATTAGTCAGTTAAAAGTCAAATATTAAATTGTGTTAATTAGGCTTGTTTTTGTCGTTTCTCGTTCTGTGGTGGACGTCTCTCTCCACTGCCTCCTTGTGAAAACATGATTTCTAAACGGATTTGTTTAGTTTTAATTCAAAATTCTTTGAGTTTTTTAGTCGGCAGGTGATTTTAGATTGAAAGTTATGTTTAATTTAGAGGAAGTAGTAAACATGAAACTATGATAAAGGATTTTAATCTTTTGAGTTGTATGACATCACAGTATTTAGTTAATTAGATTACGGAGTTGTCGTCATAGTGACGTTCCCTAAAGGAAGAAGTAAACCGCAACCTCAACCTCAACCTCAACCTGAACTTTCAATTTGTCTGAGCTTAAGAATCATAATGAGAATTTAGAACTAAACAGTTTGTTTAGTGTGACTCATCCTGGTGAATTTATTTTTATTTTTTTTAAACTTCATGTAAAATCATTGCATCAGAGAAATTAGGAAAACTGCTGAAATGTTTACGGTGTAAATTCTGCTGCGCAGAAAGACATTTCTACAACTAATTAAAATCGTCCCGTTAACCTCGTGCTCAGGAAGAGCAACGTTTCTTCTTTGTAATGTGGAAATAAAAAGTGAGCAGGTTCGCTTCACGCCCGTCGAACGGAGCATCAATTCTCAGACGGGGACTAATAAGAACCGTGCGAAGTATGAGACAGAAGCCGGCGCCCGCGTGTCGATTTGATTACCCCCGCGGCGGAGGGAGACGTCCAGGCGGCTCGCCGTCCTGCGGCCACGCGCGGGAATC
Organism: Lipophrys pholis; assembly: GCF_963383615.2. Taxonomy (NCBI): domain Eukaryota; kingdom Metazoa; phylum Chordata; class Actinopteri; order Blenniiformes; family Blenniidae; genus Lipophrys; species Lipophrys pholis. Next base: position 2,065,328 of record NC_137647.1, read on the forward strand.
GAACAACCGAGAGCGCGGAGCGGCGGTCCACTTCGCCGCAGGAGCTGCTGCAGACCTCCCGCTTCCTGCTTCTCCGTCGGTTTGTGTGTGTTTTTGTTTCCCGCTGCGCCGCTGCAGCGTGTGAAGACAGAACACACACACACACACACACACACACACACACACACACACACACACACACACACACACACACACACACACACACACACACACACACACACACACACAGGTGCCAGCCCTCAGTCCAATCACAGGGCTTTAATTGGAGGGGGTAAACGGAGTGTGTCCACAAAGTGCTGCTTCTCCACCTTTCCCAGATTAGTTTTTTTGAACCTTCTTGAGGAAGCAGGTTTTTGTTTATGAAGGAGTGATTGGATCTAATAAAGCCTGGAGGCTGTTGCTTTCTCTCCTCACACTGCTGCTTTGCTCCACAGGTCAGTAATGCAAACAATCCAATTTCTGCGGCGTGTGAGCGGCCGAGTGCCGCCGAGCGCCGCGCCGGCGTGTAGGAATGGGATTATTATCTGAAATGGGCCCAGCAGGTGTTTGTGTGATACAGTGTAATTTCGGCGGGGCGATCGTGTTCTGCGGGGCCTCAACTCCCAGAGATGCTTTTAAAAAGGATATCAAGAAAAAAAGTGGGGGGGGGGGGTCGGGCGCCCGGCCCCTTAGCATTTTGGCCGGCCATCACAGCGGGGTGGGGTAGGGGGGGTTGAGCGTGTGCAGATCAACCAGTAACTACTAGTCCACGGCGACCAGGAGACGCTTTTCTGTTGACAATGACGGAGGCCGAACGTTTTCAAAAAGTTTCACCGTGGGAGCCGTTTCCCAAAAACTTCTCGTCAGTGTCTCCGAGTGAACGTCTGGTAATTAAATCCACAAACTGAAACGTTCCTGACATCAACACTGCTTCGAAGTGTGTCAGAGTAATTTAACTCAGGATTACATGGAGTTCGGTATTTATTCTACATTACGCAGTCGAACCGTCAAACTAGATCGTCACATGTTCTGCAGGTCCCCGTTAACTGGGTCGGTCCCGCTAGGCTGCCGCACTCCTGCTGCTCAGGCCCCACAACGACAGGAAGACAACAACACACACACACACATACAGATCCACAGTGAAACTGTTTGACTGCACATCAATGATTCACCAGAAAGCCCCCCCCCCACCCCACCCCGGGGGGGTTGCATGCAGCCGACAGGGACTCCCGGAGCAGACAACTTCCTATAATTGGAGTGGAACAAAAGTGGGGGGGGGGTTGTTGGCGAATGGAGGAAAATGCTGCATCAGGAATCTGGCGAGCGCACCATAGGTGTTCAAACAGCCATTGAGCAGTGTCAAGCAGCAGCTGGGGGGGGGGGGGCTGCGGCCCCCTCGTTAGCCATCGGTAGCTGGAGCGAGGCGAGGCGGCGCAGCACCGGAGGCGGCGCCGGGAGAGCAGGATTCATCTCTGTGAAGGAGACAGATTCCAGCTCTCAGAGAAGCAGCAGCAGCATTGGGACTGGAGGCGTTCACCCCCCCCACCCCCACTCCCCCCTCCTCCCCCCAGGCCTCCCGCTGTGAGCATCCCCGTTTCCCCCCCCTTCCTCTTCATCCTCCAGCTTCTCTTCCTCTCACACCTCCTTTCTTAAACATCACAGGAGCAAATCAGCAGACAAGTGATCGTACAAGTTTTCTCAAGCTTTCAAGAATTAGCAGCATTTCATCATGGATAATCACAGTTAATAACCCTTCTCATTAAGGAGACGAGAATCACGGGTCATTAATATTGTTAATATCCCCCCCCAACCCCACACCCCAACCCCCACCCCCTCTCTGCGTGCCAGAGGGAGTGGAAACAAAAGGAGGACTAAAAAAGAGCTTAGTGCGACAGTGATTAACCGATCGGGGTAGATGGACTGTGATGAATCAAAGTTATCTCTCAAATCTTAATAACTGGAATTAGCCCCTGATTAGATGAGCTTTGGCTACAGCAGGGAGTCCCGAGTGTTTTTCACTTCAAAGCCTCCCGCCCATGTAAACCTGTCCCTCCTTCCAGCGCCCAAGTGGAGGTAAAGGGACCGACGCCGTGCGGCGCCATTCAAATACAACGAGGGCGGCGAGATAACGCCGGGGCGGCCGCGTTACACCTGCTCCCCTCCAGGAGGCCTCTCGCACGGCCCACCTTTATCTCCTGCTGGGGGGGGGGGGGGGCGTTGGTGGGGCGGGACGGGGGGGGTCCGCTGGGAGGTGCCACAGCCTCCATGACAGGGTCATAATGAGAGCGGCGCTCCGCTTCATTTGCATATGTTTGCCATTGTCGCAGCGGTCAACGAATGTCATGTCGAGATTCCTGCATGTTTAAGTGATGGACTTTTGTCCCCACGAGGAACTCTGCCCCCCCCCCCCCCCCCCCCCCCCCCACACACACACACACACACATCGCTGCCAGCAGCTCACATGAACAGGCTGAATTAACATGACAATCAGCGGATGCTAAAACAAATGTTGGCGTTTTTTTAATCCTGGAACAGAGACGGAGGGAAACACTGAGGGTCTGCCAGAGCAACACAAACCTCCTCCTCACCTCGGTCTCATGTGTCTGTGGATCAGTGGAAGTGAGTCTGACTGGACGGAACCGAGCGGCAGGAAACTGACTCTGGTTCTGACTCTGACACAACTGGATTCTTACAGCAAACACTTTACATTAACTTGTTGAGATTAACGTTTCCATATTGAACGTCAACCTGCCGTACTGAAGTCGTTCTGATCATATTTCACTTTATATTAATGCTTGTGTCTCGCGTTCATGTGGAAATAGTCGTTTAAATTAAAGAATCTAAAAAGACTTGGGCCCTCGTTCAGCACAGCAAGCTGCGTTTCATCCGTTTACTCTGTCAGACTGAAACCGCTCCGTATCCATGGAAACGGCAGAATCTCTGGTCCTGGTCCTGGTCCTGGTCCTGGTCCTGGTCACCACGTTGGTAATAACTAGCAGTTCTGCACATGCTCAGTAGAGACAATCAGAACGATGTTTCCTCCGTGGTGTCATGACTCCCTGTACATATTCTCCTGAGACTTGGTAGTTTTATTTTGACAGTCACTGTAATACCAATCCAACTTGGTACTTTTATTTTGACAGTCATGATAACAATCCAACTTGGTTTTATTTTCATAGTCACCATAATAACGATCCAACTTGGTACTTTTATTTTGATAGTCACCGAGACAACAATCCAACTTTGTAGTTTTATTTTGACAGTCACCATAATAACAATCTAACTTGGTGGTTTTATTTTGACAGTCACCGTAATAACAATCTAACTTGGTGGTTTTATTTTGACAGTCACTGTAATAATCTAACTTGGTGGTTTGTCCACTAGAATGTTCTCCCAGTGTTCATGTTTAGAGCTCATTGTTCTCTGCTGTGTGTGTGTGTGTGTGTGTGTGTGTGTGTGTGTGTGTGTGTGTGTGTGTGTGTGTGTGTGTGTGTGTGTGTGTGTGTGTGTGTGTGTGTGTGTGTGTGTGTGTGTGTGTGTGTGTGTGTGTGTGTGGTTTCAGTACGAAATATAACAACAGCTCCAACTAGTGGCCCAACATGAAAACTACATCGTTTTCAGAACGTTGCCATGTTGAGTAACGATAAACAGTAACGATGCAGCATTTTCTCTTGAATCAAACGAGGCCTGCGTCACAGTGGTTTGCCCTATTTGTCTTCCTGTGGATCAGTGGAAGTGTGTCAGAGAGACGTGATATAAAAATACACCTAAATTTCAAGTACCAGATTGCATTTCCCCCCAAAATTCGTATTTCATCTTTATGAAATTATCAGCAGTTTTTTTTTTTGAAAGTCTGTGAAAAGTGACGTAGTTTTGATCAACACGTCCGTCCCTTTCTCATCCTGCCTGTAGATCAGTGGAAGTGTCTGACTGAAGGAATCCGGAAGAATCAAAAGTCTCACAAATCTGACAGTTTTTATCTCATAAAATCAAAATATTCCACATCGACTCACCGACTCACTTCCTGTAGTTTTGGTTTTCTGGTAAAAGAAAAACCGGCAGAAAAGACTGGAGGGATTAAAAACCTGATTGGGATCAGCCGTCAGTCAACCCCGCTCCCCCCCCCCCCCCCCCCACACACACACACACACACACACAATGAAAGAGACGTTTAGCCCCCGGCTGGGTTTGAGTGACGGGTGGATGTGACCAGGATGACAGAGCCCCCCCCCCCCCCCGCCCCCGCCCCCGCCCCCCCCCCCGCCAGCTTCATCTCTTCTGGATCTTTTTCTTCGTCTTTATCTGAACGATCAATCTGGAACGAAGTTCTGTTCTCCTAACTTCTGGAGCGGGTTGGATGGAATAGAAAGTAATTTTGCGGCTTCCTGTCGGGGGTCAAAGGAGCTCGCCGCTCGCCGCTCACCGCCGCCTCTTCTTCTTCTTCAGCAAACACACAAAACTGGAATCATCGCAACTTAATCCAGGTTTCTGACACCCGGCGCCGCGTAATTAGTCCCTGATGCAAATATCTGTTATGCAACAAAAGAGGCAACTGCAGCTGAAAGAGACAATTATCCGCCGTTGTGTGCGCCGCGGCGCTGCGGGGGGAAACCATGTGGAACTGATGGCTTCTTCTTCCCGCGGCCTCCGGGCCCCGCCGGCGCTCCCGGATTTATTTACGGTTTGAGTTCAGACGGACAGGTTCATTACACGTCAGCGGAGTTCAGAGTGATCCTCCGTCTGCTCTGTTTATTAAGTGGCGCCGCGGCGTCTCCGAGGTATAGTCACACTGATGGCGGCGGCGGCGGCGTAATGAAGGAATCGGCGAGGGGGACCGAGGAATATGAACTGTTGTTTCTAATGCGGGGCGAGGAGGCCGCCCACCAAATAACCAGGAAGAATCAGGTTAGGGGGGGGTCGAAGCGTTCGTGACACAAAACTAAACCAGAAACACTCAACTGGGCGCTTCTTAAATCGACTCGGACGCTCCGGCGAAGACGCTCGCCGGTTTATTCTCACAAATAGATTTTTCTCTTCTCACACAAATGAGATGGAAAAATGGGGAGATGGGAGGAAATGTGAGAGAAAACAATAACTACCCCATACACCTCCACCCCCCCATACACCTCCACCCCCCCATACACCTCCACCCCCACCCCCCCACCACCATACCCCCCCCCCCCATACACCTCCACCCCCGCTCTGCCTATTAGAAATCATAAACCTGCCGTAGTGCCGCCGGATTCAGTTGCTGGTGGGAGTTTGAATCTGCTTTAGATTGGTCTGCTTCTGCACATCTCTCTCTCTCTCTCTCCCTCTCTTTCTTGCTCTCTTCCTTGCTCCCTCTCTCACTCTCTCTCTCACTTGCTCTCTCTTTCACTCGCTCCAATGCTCACTTCCTCCCTCTCTCACTCTCCCCCTCACTCTGTCATTCGCTCTCTCTCTCTCTCTCTTGTTCTCTCACTCTCCCCATCACTCTCTCACTCGCTCTATCTCACTCTCCCCCTTGCTCTCTTTCTCTCTCACTCTCTCCCTCAGTCTCTCCCTTGCTCACTCTCTCACTCGCTCGCTCGCACTCCTGCTGGATCTGTAATTGGTTGGCTTGGGGGAGGAGAGGAGGAGAGGAGAGGGGAGGAGAGGGGAGGAGGGGGGAGAGGGGAGGAGGGGGAGAGGGGAGGAGGAGGAGGAGAGGAGGAGAGGGGGAGAGGGGGAGAGGAGTTTAGCACCAGATCTGCTCTTCATCAGGAGGCGCGGTGCTGAAGGTGCTTTCTTCTTCTTTTTCTTCTGGATAATGTTGTTGTTGTTTACCTCTTCTGAGTTTCCTCTTTTCTGGCTTACCTTGGATTGGTTGGCATGTGGTTGTAATTAACACATGCTGCAGCCCCTGGTGAGCACACACACACACACACACACACACACACACACACACACACACACACACACACACACACACACACACACACACTGGCCTAATTAAAATGGCCCTGGCTTGACGAGGCGGCCTTTTATTCCGGCGCCTCCAAGACAAACTGAGTGCTAGTTGCCTGTGGAAATCATCTCGGGCCGAGTCTCCTCCGCCTGCCGCCTGACAGGCTCGACGCAGGGCTACAATTAACCCAGCATCAGCATCAGCATCAGCATCAGCGGCGGCCGGGGACAACAAGAGGCCTGTTTCTCTCTTTCAAGCGGCTGCCTGCGAACGCGGCGAGTTTCGTTCGTGTTGCATCAACCGATTGCCGAGCCGCTGCTCACACTAAACCGGCTCGGCGCCGCGAGGCCCCGGCGGGATTCGTCACAAGTTTGTGTCTCGTCACTGTCAGGAGGTCATTAGGAGCCGTTGAGGATGGTGGGGGGGTGGGGGGGGGGTGGAGGGGGGTGGAGGGGGGGGTGGGGGGGGGGGGGGGGGGTACATCCTCTTCAGGCTGAGAGAACGCTCCTGATTCACTTTGAAAATATTATGTCATCACTGATCTGACAAAGCCAAGTCGGTCTGTACGATCTGACAGCCGGAGACGTTAATCCTGGAAGAGCTGCTACTGTAATCCAGGGCAGGATTACAGTTACTTTCTTAAAAACTCTTACAATCATTTGTTACCAAAGAATAAAAGTAATTAGTAGAAAAGAAGCATAACTAACGACTAACTGTCCTGCAGGAAGCCTTTGATCAGGAAACCTTCCCAGCATGCATTTCTGCACAGCCAGAGCCTCATCAGGTAGAGGAGGAAGATGCTCTACAATCTGGAAGTTAGAGGAGGATTACGAGTTTATTTTAACTACCTGTCTCCTCTTCTTTCTCCTCTTCCTCCTCCTGCTCCTCCTGCTACTCTTCCTCCTCCTCCTGCTCCTCCTCTTCCTCCTCCTCCTCCTGCTCCTCTTCCTCCTCCTCCTGCTCCTCCTCCTGCTCCTCCTCCTCCTGCTCCTCCTCCTGCTCCTCCTCCTCCTCCTCCTCCTCCTCCTGACCTCCTGACTGTAGAAACACCACTCGGCTCCAGAAGTGATCTCCTTAAGTGAAGGTTTCCAATCCAATTTAGCAGGAGGAGAGTGGTGCTTCAGATTAGAGAGTGTTTCCTTTTTTTACGGTCTCTCCTGTAAGAGGAGGAGAGGAGGTGAGCGGAGAGGTGGAGGGGAGGAGGGGAGGAGGGGAGGAGGGGGATCGATAGCGGCTCGCCTTCATTCCTCGCAGTCCGTGGAGACGAGGTTTAGGCGGCTCATGGCTGCAGGCCGGTGTGTGTGTGTGTGTGTGTGTGTGTGTGTGTGTGTGTGTGTGTGTGTGTGTGTGTGTGTGTGTGTGTGTGTGTGTGTGTGTGTGTGTGTGTGTGTGTGTGTGTGTGTGTGTGTGTGTGTGTGTGTGTGTGTGTGTGTGTGTGTGTGTGTGTGTGTGTGTGTCTGTGTTAAAGTGTCGCACAGGGACGTCTCTTCTCTCATAAACAGGCTGCAGGTAGAGAAACGCTCGCCTGAATCTCAATGTAACTACAAGCTGAACAAAGATCAAATCACTTCCTCATGAAAACTGATGAAGAGCTGCAGAGCTGCTCTCTCTCTACCTCTCTGTGTCTCTCTATCTACCTCTCCAACGCTCTCTCTCTGTGTATATATAGATGTATATTAACTCCTTCCTCCTCTAGCATCAGATTGTAGAGCATCTCCCCCCTCTACCTGATGTAACGCCCCTCGCAGCGTAATGTCAACACGACCGTTCGTTAGCTTGTTAGTATTAATAATGTCGGACGTTTGAAGGAATTTTACCAAGTAACTAATTACTTTTTCTTTTGTGTGTGAAGAGAAACCTGGCCACTCCCTCAGTCGGGGGGAAAGGCCACGCCTTTCCGTGGAGTCGCTCTGCCGTTTCCTCCCAGTATCAAGTCGCTCTGCCATTTCCTCCCGGCGTCGAGTCGCTCTGCCATTTCCTCCCGGCGTCGAGTCGCTCTACAATTTCCTCCCAGCATCGAGTCGCTCTGCCATTTGCTCCCGGCGTCGAGTCGCTCTACCATTTCCTCGTAGCGTCGAGTCGCTCTGTCATTTCCTCCCAATATCGAGTCGCTCTGTCATTCCCTCCCAATATCGAGTCGCTCTGCCATTTCCTCCCGGCGTCGAGTCGCTCTGCCGTTTCCTCACGGTGTCGAGTCGCTCTGTCATTTCCCACCCAGCATCGAGTCGCTCTGCCATTTCCTCCCAGAATCGAGTCGCTCTGCCATGTCCTCCCGGCGTCGAGTCGCTCTGTCATTTCCTCCCGGCCTAGAGTCGCTCTGTTATCTTCTCCTCCCAGCATCGAGTCGCTCTGTCATTTCCTCCCGGCCTAGAGTCGCTCTGTCATTTCCTCCTGGCCTAGAGTCGCTCTGTTATCTTCTCCTCCCAGCATCGAGTCGCTCTGTCATTTCCTCCCGGCGTCGAGTCGCTCTGTCATTTCCTCCCGGCCTAGAGTCGCTCTGTCATTTCCTCCTGGCCTAGAGTCGCTCTGTTATCTTCTCCTCCCAGCATCGAGTCGCTCTGTCATTTCCTCCCGGCGTCGAGTCGCTCTGTCATTTCCTCCCGAGGAGCCGAACAGTTTGAACGTAATCCGGTTTGCCGCCGCGGCGCTCGGCTCTAATTGTTATTAATGGAAGACAAGCGCAGCCATATTTCTTTATCTTTAATTTTCTCTTCAGCGTCATCATTTTTCTCCGCGTCTCGATCGATGAAGAGTAGATTACGAGAACACACCTGTTCACCTGAAGCGGCGGGGAGACGAAGCTTCGAGCCGCTGAAGATAAATCGGATCGGCGGAATCGAGTTTTCCTGAAACCTCCGCGATGCGTCTCCATAAATCTCTGAGGAAATCCACGTTTCTCTGCGTTTTCACCGCAGTTAACTTTCTAATTTCATTCTTTCCAACAAACTTTGTGCTTCGGTCGTGAGTAAATGTAAAGTTAATGCTTGTGGCTGGTGACGGATGTCTTCAGCAGCCGCAATCAATCAGTGTTTAGCATTAGCATCGGCAATTAATCACGCATCTGCAGTTACTGGAGTTGAGTGGGCGCGTTAGGGCGCGTTTAGATTTTTCATTTGTCATATTCGGAAAATGTTGAAGATTGACGCTCTGCATTAGCATTAGCATTTGGAACCGGTAACGCGGTTAAAGTTAATGAAAGTTCTTTGAGCTTCTTCTTTCTTTCTGCTGCAGATCAAAGAGCTGCCGAGCTCCAGCCTCGGTGTTAGCTTTAGCATTAGCGCCAGCATGAGCTTCAGCATTAGCTTTTGACATCAGTCACTCAGTCGTTGTTGGTGAAATTTGACTGGGTTTATATATTTGTCATATGTCAGTTGAAAAATTGCACTGCTGCTTGTTTTCTTTGTCCTGCTCACTGCTGACAATCAGCATTCGCATTTGGGAATGGTAACACACTTTTAGATCTTGTAATGTCAATGTGACTGATGCTAGTGACTCTTGGCATTAGCTTTAGCATTTGGAACAACAACGTTAAACGTTTTGTCTTTGTGGGAAAATGTTGGAGAGTTTAAGAGCTAGTAATTAGCATTAGCATTTAAATTTACTCCATCTGGTTTGAATGAATCACTGAAACTAGCGTCCAGATTATAGAGCATCTTCCTCCTCTAACATCCAGAGTCTTCTTCTTCTTCTTAGAGTGAGTTATATAACGTGACGACTGCAGGCGGAGGAAAGTGGAGCACGGGGCGAGAGATTAAAAACCTTTCTGCTTTTAGAAGAAGGGGGGCGAAGAGAGGAAGAAGACGGGGGATTAGGTCAGGGAGGAGGAAGAGGAGGAAGCTGGTCCCTCCTCCTCTTCCTCTCTCTCATTTCAATAATGGAGCTTTTCCTTAATTGGCCGAGCAGTTTGGTCCGACGTTTGTTTGCCAACACGTTAGCGCCGAATTATTTCCACCAACATTTACCGCCGAGCTGCTCAGCTCTCATTGATCGCTCTTCCTCTTCCTCTTCCTCTTCCTCTTCCTCTTCCTCTGTTCCCTGTTATAGTTTTCTCTGTCTTGTTGAGGAGTGATACGTGGAGCTTCATGATGTGTGTGTGTGTGTGTGTGTGTGTGTGTGTGTGTGTGTGTGTGTGTGTGTGTGTGTGTGTGTGTGTGTGTGTGTGTGTGTGTGTGTGTGTGTGTGTGTGTGTGTGTGTGTGTGTGTGTGTGTGTGTGTGTTATCACACTCCTCCAGAATACTTTGGCTTTGAAATCATTACTTGTTGAAATCAAAGGCTCTAATCAAAGTTTGATCAATTGATTGATCTTTCCTCTTGAGTGTGAGACCCCCCCCCACCACCACACCCACACACACACACACACACACACACACACACCCACCACTGGGGGGCGCCTCTGTGTTTTGTGTCACTGCGCCACTCTCACCTTGTTCTTCACTTTGTACAGAGTTGACCTTTGACCTCTGTGTGTTTTTCCTTCCAGGGTAACCAAGAGGCCTCCAACCCCCCAGAAGCGATGGCCCAGCCCTACACCCCCGCCCAGTACCCGCCCCCCCCCACAGAATGGCATCCCCGCAGAGTTCGCGGCGCCCCACCCGCTCCCGACGCAGGACTACAGCGGGCAGAGCCGCGTGCCCGAGCACGCCATGACCCTGTACACGCCCACGCAGACGCACAGCGAGCCGGCCGGCACAGACAGCAGCACGCCGGCCATCACAGCCTCCACCACCGTACCGGTCAGTACCCCCCCCCACACACACACACACACACACACACACACACAGCAGATAACAATGGGCGAGTCGGATCGCTTCATGAAGTTGTGTTTCAGTGACTCTGTTGTCGTCGTGTGAACAGACGCACCAAACGCCACCAAAGCTTTGTGTTCATCTCAAAATCGTTGCCGCGGAAACGACCTCTGGGGGTCGGAGGTTGCCATGAGAAGTTTCCGTCACGTGTTGGCGGCGTTCCAGCAGCTCCGTCTTTTGGTGGTTTCTCCTTCCTGATGTGCGGCCATGTTGGATTTGAAGACGTTGCTGCTCCACAGTAATGGCTGACACCAGAGAGTCTGAAGAGAGGAGAGAATTGGCAGGAGGTTCGCTCTCTTCCTCCTCCTCCTCCTCCTTCTCCTTTCTGTTACTGTACACCAGCTCTCTCTCTCTCTCTCTCTCTCTCTGTCTCTCTCTCCATTTGATTTCATTTCATGTCTGCTCCCGCTGTGCAGAAAGCCCAGAGATGGAGGCCGTGGAGAGATGAGAGCTGCCTTGCTTCTTCTCCTTCTTCTTCTTCCTTTTCTTCCCTCCTCTCTCTCTCTCTTCTCCCCAGAGGATGGAGGGATGAGATTAGTGGGGTGTAAACAGAGAGTCTCAGTGTGACTTTGGTGAGACCTCCTGCTGGAGCACAACTCCTCCTCCTCCTCCTCCTCCTCTTCTTTGTTATCTCCCTCCTTGTAGAGTGATTTGATAAGTGGTCCTGGTCCTGGTCCTGGTCCTGGTCCTGGTCCTGGTCCTGGTCCTGCAGTGTGACACTGTGAAGGGACGGTGGTGTCGGCTCCGTGTTCAAACACCAACACTTGAAAGGCCTCAGAGAGGACGAGAGGAGAGGAGCAGAGAGGAGAGGAGCAAAGAGGAGAGGAGCAGAGAGGAGAGGAGCAGAGAGGAGAGGAGCAGAGAAGGGAGGAGCAGAGAGGAGAGGAGCAGAGAAGGGAGGAGCAGAGAAGGGAGGAGCAGAGAAGGGAGGAGCAAAGAGGAGAGGAGCAGAGAGGAGAGGAGCAGAGAGGAGAAGAGAGCAGCTCGTTATCGTTCCGACCGTCTGAGGCTGAATTTCATGAGTAATCATTCTACCCTCTGATAACTAATTAAAGCAGCCGGCGTCGGGGCAGCTCTCCCTTCCAGATTCTCCACAGCCCATGTCAGGCTTTCCAAAGGGTATTCTGGAGGAGTGTGATAACACACGCACACACACACACACACACACACACACACACACACACACACACACACGCTCTGTCGTCTCCCACGAGCTCCGTTTAAGGGATTGAGACGCCGCCGGGTGTCGCTTTCAGAGACGGAGCTGATGGCAGCATGTAGGCCACCAAATAAGAGGGGATGACTGTGTTATCCACACACACACACACACACACACACACACACACACACACACACACACACACACACACACACACACACACACACACAGTAAATCCCTCCATTGTAAACATCCTTAATGTGCTGTAACGGAGCAGGCGGGTCGCGGGACAGAACCTTCATCAGAATCTCGTTTCTTCACAGGAAACGCTGCAGCTCAACTCGCTGAACCGTTCACACATGGAGCCTTTCAACACTCTCAACAAACTTTTATTTTGATTATTTCTAAATTCAAGATTAAAAAACACAAGTTAAGTCTTGTTGCCACGACAATGTTTCAAGTCAGAACCCATCGTTTAGCGTTTCAGAAGACGTTCCTGTTGACGTGGCAGCGTTCTGACAAGGATGCAGTTTGCGTGTTGGGCCACTAGTTGGAGCCTTTCCCACCTGACACCATGAAAACAACTCAAAACAACATAGTACATCTGCCAGGCCTATTGGTGGCGCTGTAACGCTGCCACAGAATCACACCAGAACCAGAGAAGAAGACACGGAGCTTAAAAGAACTGAGTCATCAATAAATCCACCATGTGGCCTTGTTAAAGTGACGAGCATCAGCAGCTTCTGCTCCACCTGGAGCTCTGCTCCACCTGGAGCTCTGCTCCACCTGGAGCTCTGCTCCGGAGCAGGAAGTCCGCCATGTTGTCGTTCAGTGACGTCACAGAGCCGGAGGCGGGGTTTTAGATTAGGCGGGGCCATGACATCATTGTTAATAAGCATCTCGTCCGTCCACATGTCAATGCCGAGGCGGCGTTTTCAAATGTCTCCACTCTGGACCAAAACCATGGAGACATGAAAACACTGTTGTGTTGTGGGCGGGGCCTCAGTGGCAACGAGCTCCGCTGTCGTGTGAACAGGCACAGAAAACAGCACCGAAGTTCATCGTTTTCAGTGAAGTAGTTCCGTCAACGGGCCGGGACTCCGATCAGCTCCCGGATGTCGTCGTTACATTGAACTGAAACCCGTCAGGAAACAGTTGGTCTCCGTCACCCCCCGCGAGGTGATGGAGACGTTTTATCTGCAGCTTCAGGGGAAAAGCAAAACAAAGAGCAGAGAACCGGAAGAGGAGGAGGACTGGGAAGCCTCGGCCGAGCCTCCAACCCCGACTCCTCTTTAATCGGATGTAATCTACCTGCTTGGCCGCGCGCCAATCAGATAGTTTCAATTATGCTCTTGTAATGCGGCTGAGCGCCGAGGCAGAGTGCTGAGCTCGGCACTTTGCGGGCGATTTGCAAATAACAGCGAGGGAGTCTTTTAGAGAAATGACTGAACAGGAAGCCGCAGAGCCGCTGGAGCTGACAGCTCGCTCACTCTTGGCTCCGCCGGCGGTGATGCTGCCCCGCCCCCCCCCCCCCCCCCCCCCCCTCCCCCCGCGTCCCCCCACCCTGACAGCAGCTGTCGGGACAGTAAAGTGCCACTGAAGGTGGCCTCCTATGGTAATACGGAGGTAATTATTTTTCGCTGCCACGCCGCCGTCTCGCTGGCAGGTTGGAGCCTCGGAGCGCCGTTCGCTCTCGTGTCCCGGATCCTCGCTGACACTCGGTTATTGAGTCGCCGAGACGCAGTCCGGGCTGGTTTTGGGGGAAGTCAGCGTTTCGGCGTTTGTGTTTTTGCCCCCGGTGTCGGCACTCTGCCGGCCTGTCGCGGAGCCTGAGAGGAAGTTAATCTGGATGTCTGCTAATGCGCGGCGCCCTCGCTCACCTCGCTTGCTCACCTCGCTCGCTCGCGCCCGGCGGACAGACAGCGCTGGAGGACAGCGGCGCTCGGGACTCTGCCAACACACGCTAAAGGTCGACAGTGTCGTGTGAGCGATGAAACACATCGACCCTGGGGGCTCCGGTACCTCGTCACCCTCCGCCGTCCGAGCATCTGTCTGCAACGCGTCACCCCGGGGCCCAACATGGCCGCTCAGGCTATTAACCTCCAGCACGCCGCGACACGGCAGAGTTCAGACCCTCTTGCTCCGGTGCAGCGACAGAGCTGCTGCTCACCGGCCTCCACGTCCTGTACCGCTGCTCCCCTGTACCGCTGCTCCCCTGTACCGCTGCTCCCCTGTACCGCTCCTCACCTGTACCGCTCCTCCCCTGTACCGCTGCTCACCTGTACCGCTCCTCACCTGTACCGCTCCTCCCCTGTACCGCTGCTCACCTGTACCGCTCCTCACCTGTACCGCTCCTCCCCTGTACCGCTGCTCACCTGTACCGCTCCTCACCTGTACCGCTCCTCCCCTGTACCGCTGCTCCCCTGTACCGCTCCTCACCTGTACCGCTGCTCACCTGCACCGCTGTACCCTTTTCAAACGTATCGTCTTCATCGGGAGCCCCCTGAGACTGGTTTCTAATCCAACTTTCTTTAACTGTTTAATGCTAATGCTAAGCTAACAGTCGTCTCGAATGAGAAGCATGGATCCAGACAGCAGCTTCATATCTGTTTTCACCCTCAACTAAAGAAATAAGGACAAAGCTGGTAAATCCACCTGGAAGGAGCAGGTAGATTCAGCAGGTAGATCCAGCAGGTAGATCCAGCAGGTCGATCCAGCAGGTCGATCCAGCAGGTAGATCCAGCAGGTAGATCTACCTGGACGTCTCGCCGGGAGACAAAGTGGGACCTTGAATCAAACGACAGTCAGCATTAACAATGTATGTCACCGTCTCGGAATGGGCAATAAAGAGCGAATAGATGACGGCCATTACAGTGGAGATTGTGATGATGATAATGAGAATAATAAAGGATCATCGTTACGACCATGATGATAATGATAATACTGTGATGTTGAATGATGATCAATCAATCCCTTCTACATCTCCTCAACTCTGTGTGTGTGTGTGTGTGTGTGTGTGTGTGTGTGTGTGTGTGTGTGTGTGTGTGTGTGTGTGTGTGTGTGTGTGTGTGTGTGTGTGTGTGTGTGTGTGTGTGTGTGTGTGTGTGTGTGTGTGTGTGTGTGTGTGTGTGTGTGTGTGTGTGTGTGTGTGTGTGTTCCCAGCACTTCCCAGGAGCCCTTGCAGTTTACATATCACGCTGAAGCAGCCTCTGTGCTCGTTCTCTCTCACTCCCTCCTCACTCTTTCTCTCATCTCACTCCCTCCTCACTCTCTTTCTCCTCGCTCTCTCTCTCCTCACTTTCTTTCTCTCTCTCCTCTCTCCCGCTCTCCGTTTAGCGGTTGTTTCTCGCTCCTTGTCGTTGGCCGTGGCAGCTAGAGGCCGAGCCTATCAGGACGACCGCAGCGCCGCTTGTTTGTTCAAACGTCCAAACACAAACTTTATCTGCCCCCGGTGGCTGACCTCCCTCGGCGCCGCCGCCGCCGCCGCCGCCGCCGCCGCCGCCCGACCCGCTGACAATCAGCTCTCGTCTGTTTTTCTTAATCCGGGCAGACTTGAGCCCAAAACGCTCACTAATTAACAGGAATATCCCCTTTTTCTTCCCGCAGCGACGCACATCAGGAGCCGGTTGTGGTTTCAGTGTTCAGACTGTTTGTCCGGATAAACAAACGGCGCAGTGCGAGTCGCTGTCAAGCTTCTCTTCCTAATTACGCTCAACGCTGTTCATCCTGCAGATTGATCCTCCGGGTCCAGGACGGCGTGCTCGGCTACGCCAGCCGGTTAAAACCTCCTGAGTCACCGAGCGTACAACTCCAGTGTTTGTAACTCTGGATACTCTGGTCGACTCAAGTTAAACTGTGAGAGGAAATAATACCTGGAAATAGCAACTCGTGGTTTGGATTCAGTTACATCAGAGGGAGGAAGGTGCTCTATAATCTGGTTGTTGTGTAGGAAGATGCTCTATAATCTGGGTGTTAGAGGAGAGAGATGCTCTATATTCTGGTTGTTGTGTAGGAAGATGCTCTATAATCTGGCTTTTAGTGGAGGGAGATGCTCTATAATGTGGATGTTAGAGGAGCGAGATGCTCTATAACCTGGCTTTTGGGAGAGGGATGTGCTCTATAATCTGGATTGTAGGGGAGAGAAATGCTCTATAATCTGGTTGTTGTGTAGGAAGGTGCTCTATAATCTGGATTGTAGGGGAGAGAAATGCTCTATAATCTGGTTGTTGTGTAGGAAGATGCTCTATAATCTGGATTTTAGTAGATGACGATGCTCTGTAATGTGGATGTCAGAGGGGGAAAGATGCACTATAATCTGGATTTTTAGAAGAGGATGCTGCTCTATAATCTGGATGTTAGAGAAGGAAGGTGCTCTATAATCTGGATTTTAGAAGAGGACGATGCTCTATAATCTGGATGTTAGAGGAGAAAGATGCTCTATAATCTGGATGTTAGAAATGTGACTAGAAGCAGCAGCAATAAAACAGCTGACATAAACCCAACATGCAGCAAGGAGAATTAGCGTGCTAATGCTAACTATGGCTCCTGTGGGTACATGCTAATGCTAGGACATGGTTCAACTTGGACTTTTTTTTTTTGACAGTCACCATAATAACGATCCTACTCAGTACTCTTATTTTGACAGTCACCATAATAACAATCCAATTTGCTACTATTATTTTGACAGTCACCATAATAACAGTCGTTGAAATGAAATGAAAACGTCAAGACGGATGTTTTGGGTTGAAACGTTGTTGTGAAAATGGGACGTGGTGCGAGTGGGCGTGTCCTCCTGTGGTGTTCGTCACTGTGGTCGTGCATCATGAAGCAGCTTCGCAGCGTCTCTTGGAGGCGTGGCTTTACAGTGTCTCTTGGAGGCGTGGCTTTACAGCGTCTCTTGGAGGCGTGGCTTTACAGTGTCTCTTGGAGGCGTGGCTTGGCGGCGTGGCTTGGCAGCGTGTCTTAGAGGCGCTCTGAGGCCGTCCAGAGAATAAAAACACAACAAAGACGAATGTGGAGGCTTGTGCAGACTGACTTTTACAACAACAGCGCATAAAGAAAGAAGATAAAGTGCGGAGTTGACCAATGAGGTTTGTCCGTAGCAAATAAAAGTGCCTGGAAACACGGTCCATCTAAAGTGACAAGCTGCCAGCGTCCCGGTGAAATCCATCAGCCGCGCCACACACGGAAACAAGCGGAATTTGTCACTGACATTCGACACGTCATTTATATAGAAATGTCAGCCAAGCATTCGCATAATGATGGAAAGAACAACGGCGAGGGCTCGGGGCCTCGCTCTCCGACGCCGCGTTCACACGTCACCAATAATGTGTCTTTAGTCTAGACGTGCGGCGCGCTGGGATCTATATCCACGCCTTTTTGTCAGCGCCTTCAATCTTCGCCATTGCTCAGGAGCTAAGTGCAGGAGATTAATATGTGGATTTATAATGCACAACCTCAGGTTTGACACGATAAGTCATCGGCTGTTTATCGCTCCGGCTCTTTCTATAGATTGAAAAATGACCGACGCAGAGTGAGTGAGTCAGCTGGGGCTCCCCGCCTCTCCTACCCCTGACCCCCCCCTCCCGACACCAGAGGAGCTGGGGGTCCGGTCGCGGTGGGATCTAACTGAAGCTTGTGTTTGTTTCCGTCCGGCAGACAGACGACGTGACGCAGACGGAGAACTCCCAGCAGCTGCAGCTCCAGCACTCAGACTCCTCAGAGAAGCAGCAGCCCAAACGGCTACACGTCTCCAACATCCCCTTCCGCTTCCGGGACCCCGACCTGAGGCAAATGTTCGGGGTGAGTATTCCGGAAATGCCCCCTCCCACCGAGGAGCCGCTCCCACACACCGTTCAGATCCTGGACAGATAAATAAAGAGAAAAAAATTGTTGAAACAGGAAGTTGTTGGAGAAGCACTGGTCCTGCGTGCTGCTGCTGCTGCAGGTGACTGCTGCGTCTCTACATTTCAGGATGCACATCAGTCACTGCAGCAAACTAGAACTACCGACATAGATCCTGCAATTTTCTGCTGTTTGTATAAAATCTACAGCCGTAAGGAACACTGGACATGTAGGTATTGATTATTGTTGTGATTGATGGTTATTGACTTTTAATATTCAGGGGAAATTCTTCTGCTTATCAAATACTTTCCTGTTTGGATGAGACATTAGAGCAGCTCTGACTGAAGGTATTACGTTCACTCCACTTGTGAAATGAGAAAATCCTCCATGAGAGTCTAACAGCCGCGGTGCGGGGGGGTAAACAAAACATTGAGAGGGGGGTGGGGGGGGTGGGGGCGGGGGTTGCGCCAAGAGGCTGTAAACAAAACACTAGCAGCTCTATGGATCATCACAACCTCGTTATCTGGACGTGGAAGTGAAAGTTCACCCGCCCAGAATCTTAATTGGTTTTAATCGTCATTGCAGCTCTTTATGGTCGAGGGCCCTGAAACCCGGCGAAACGGAGCGCCGCCGCCGCTAATGTGGAGGAATTATTACGTCTTTATGAAATGGAATATTTGGCTTATTAGGCTTCAGGGAGAAACAAGCTGAATCGCACCAGAACGGCTCGGCAGTAATGAAGGAGCTCCAACTGTCATCTAGTTACTGATTACTGCACCGGCAGGGAGACAAGAGGTTCTACCGTAACAGCTCTACGGTCCAACCTGCTAGTGGAGTCACAGACTCTCTGAATGCTCTGCAGGATGCTCTGGATGCTCTGCGGGACACTCTGGATCCTCTTCAGGACGCTCTGCAGTTGCTCAGAAGCTGCTCAGCAGGACGCTCTGCAGGGCGCTCTGGGTGATTTGCAGGATGCTCTGCAGCTGTTCACCAGCTTCTCTGCAGGACGCTCTGGATGCTTTGCAAGACACTCGGCAGGATGCTGTGGGTGCTCAGCACGACGCTCTGCAGCCACTCTGCAAGATGCTCTGCAGGATTTTCAGCAGCTGCTCAGCACGACGCTCTGGATGCTTTGCAGGACACTCTGCTGGATGCTCTGGATGCTTTGCAGGACGCTCTGCAGCCACTCTGCGTGCTGCTCATGATTTTCGTGTTTGTTTATGTGATTTTCCTGTCCCGGAGCTACTCCAGCTCATCATTGTTGTTTTGGAGAGGAAACAGTGAAGAGCATTGATCAGGAGGCCGATCAATGAACGATGATCGATCGGTTCAGTCTGACTTCAGAAATCATCTCAAACATTAAACATCAGCTGAACAAATGATCCTGGAAAGGTTAAACAAACAGAGCAGCTCTGCTGCATGAGCTGTTACCAGATCCAATCCTCCTCTTCCTCTTCCTTCTCCTCACGCTCCTCCCTCTTCATCCTCCTCCTCCCTCTTCATCCTCCTCCTCCCTCTTCAGCCTCCTCCTCCCTCTTCATCTTCTTCCTCCTGCTTCATCCTCTTCCTCCCTCTTTATCCTCCTCCTCCCTCTTCACCCTCTTCATCCTCTTCATCCTTCTCCTCTTCACCCTCTTCATCCTCCTCCTCCTCCCGGCCAATTAAAGAGCGGAATGGTTCCCCGTTGTGTCTCACCAAAGCCTCGATAAGAAGCGCCGCTCCAGGATCAATAACCAGATTAGATCTGAACGCAGACGTTTGCCAGAAATGTACTTTAAATGTTAGTCGCTAATTAGAACGGCGAGGCGTTAATCCTCCTCGTTCTGACGACAACATCCAGCTGATCGCATTCATTAAGGACGAGTCCTCGCTGTGGCGTTCATGAACAGGAGTCAACATGGCCGCTGGCTCGCTGGCAGCTCGGCTGCAGGTGACGTAGAAACCGAATCACCTCAGTAACTAGCTCAGAGGCCGTCGCCGCCGCAGCGCAGATATATGATACCAAACTGATCCCTCTCAATCATCCTCTTCACCCTCACACTGCCGACTCCTCCTCCTCTTCCTCCTCTTCCTCCTCTTGCTCCTGGCAGTTGGCACAGTGGAGCATTGTGGGATTGATTGTCTCTGGGTGGAGCATGACAAGGAGGTGTTTGGTATCTCCACCCTCCAACACCTCCTCCTCAATGGGCCTCGTTACACCAGCTGTAATGGCTCCTGGAGCTGGAGGCAGGAGGAGAGAGGAGGTGCTGCAGGAGGAGAGAGGAGGTGCTGCAGGACCTCCATCAGGGGAAACAGGAAGTGAATGTCTGTGGAGGAGGAAGTGGTCCTCCATCAAATCCTCCATCACGAGACTGAATGAAGCCTTGTTAGAAACACTGAGTGAAAAACTGCTGAGCTCCTCTATCATGCAGACCTCCACCTCCTCCTCCGTCATGCAGACCTCCACCTCCTGCTCCGTTCTGTAGACCCTGGAAGTGAGTGGATGCACCTGAGGCTACTTCCTGCTCCTACCGTAATGCGGATTCAACATTTTTTCAGGAGTCTGCACAGCGTTACTTAAAGACGATGAAGTGATGGAGGCCGAATGGGAGGAGGAGGAGGAGGAGGAGGAGGAGGAGGAGGAGGAGGAATGGCAACACGCAGTGGTGCGCTCTGCCAAACACAAAGTGTGTGTGTGCACTGAGTGCAGCCCGCCACTGCCACCAGGAAGCCTCGGTATCGAGATTGAATAGTTTTTATAGTCGCTGGATGGATGAAGCTGCAGCGTCTCGGTTGACGTCAGCCTCCACCCACCCCCCCCGCCCCCCCCACCGCACCACCCCTGGAGGCTCCGCCCATTCACGCTATTGTTATCAGAGCTGCTGAGGCAGCTGTTTCTGGGTGTGTGTGTGTGTGTGTGTGTGTGTGTGTGTGTGTGTGTGTGTGTGTGTGTGTGTGTGTGTGTGTGTGTGTGTGTGTGTGTGTGTGTGTGTGTGTGTGTGTGTGTGTGTGTGTGATCACTGGTGAGCAGCGAGCAGTCCCCAGCGCCATGTGGAAATCCACAAAGACGACTTCCTCTGAAACTAATTAATCGACGCCACAAGCCCATTACGCTCGGTTAAAACAATTAGCATCTGCACGTTACGTGGGGGAAGCATTGTCTTCTCAGGCGAGGGGGGGGGAAGGGGGGGGGGGCTCCATGCTGGGATATAAATGTCTGTGTGTGATCGAGCTGGAGCTCCCCGTTCGAATCAATGAAGCCGAGCGCCGTGTGAAGCAGATGTGTGGAGAGGATCTATAGAATCCGACAGCAGATAGATGACGGGAGAAGTTGCTCCCTGCTGCAAACAGACGAGCTTTTAAATAACCCCCCCCCCCCACACACACACACACACACACACACTCCACCACCCCACCCGGGTGCGGCCAGGTTACTGCGGTGAACGGACAACTCGTCCTCGAAGGATTGGATTTCAAAGTATATTTCACACATTTGGAAGGATTATTATAAGTATATTTGACATAAGTACATAAATAATAAATACATATGGATATATACTAGATGTATGAAAAATATATAAAATACATTGTACAGCATATATTTTCTGAAAAAACTACATTCAGTTGCTGCATTACACTCCGAAGTGGGAGGAGACACGTTTTATATTGAGCCCTCGGCTGTGGGAAGCCGCTCCAGCCAGATACTAGCCACCTCCAGCCAGATACTAGCCACCTCCAGCCTGATACTAGCCACCTCCAGCCAGATACTAGCCACCTCCAGCCTGATACTAGCCACCTCCAGCCAGATACTAGCCACCTCCAGCCTGATACTAGCCACCTTCTGCCAGATACTAGCCACCTCCAGCCAGATACTAGCCACCTCCAGCCTGATACTAGCCACCTCCAGCCTGATACTAGCCATCTCCAGCAGGATACTAGCCACCTCCAGCCTGATACTAACCACCTCCAGCCAGATACTAGCCACCTCCAGCCTGATACTAGCCACCTCCAGCCTGATCCTAGCCACCTCCAGCCAGATAGCAGCCAGTTGCGGCCTGATACTGGCCACCTCCGGCCAGATACTAGCCACCTCCAGCAGGATAATAGCCAGCTCCTTCTCATCCCATTAGTGGCTCAGTCAGACCATCCATCCATTCCCATTGAGCCGACCACATGGAAGGCCCATTTCTTCCCCGTTGTGTTGAAATGAAGGCGACGCAGCCGCTTGACAGGGTAATTAGTTTTAATGAAATAATACGGCCATTGTAGGCAGCAATTAAAAGTCGCTCTCACTCTCACTCATTAGAGGAACTTACAGTTTACTTTCATTCCTCTGTTTTCTAACGATCCAAACGCAGCACTGCTGAAATCGAAAGGCTGCAGCGCTGCGGCCCCTGGGGGCCGGCCCTGAGGTCCTCTGACTGCCAGAGCACACAAACAAAGGCCGGGAGGGGGGGGGGGATCCTCCGCAGGGTAATCCAACATAAAAGACGACTTCAAAACTTGGTCTCACACTCTTTGCTTCAGCGATGAAGAGAGAAGAAACTGCATATCAGCCACTACATTATGACCACTGTCCTCACCTTCTCTTGTCAGCGTGAACGTTTAACGTCTCATCAAAGCTTAAAAAAAAGACAAATTTCACAACGACTGGGTCCAAATCTCCAGATGATGTGGGAGTGAAGGCTGACCTGGTGGTCCAAGTCTGGTGGTCCAAGTCTGGTGGTCCAGATCTGGTGGTCCAAGTCTGGTGGTCCAGATCTGGTCCATCATAACATAACAGAACATTATTGAATTGAACAATATTGAAGCATTTTGCCTTTGATTTTAGACTCTGTTTGTTCTATTTGCTCTGAACAAACTCGGACTATGAACAGACTCAGACTATGAACAGACTCAGACTATGAACAGACTCAGACTATGAACAAACTCAGACTATGAACAGACTCAGACTATGAACAGACTCAGACTATGAACAGACTCTGAACGGTTTGAGAAACTCAGTAATGAGTGAAAAGTGTCGACGTGGCCTCCAGCTGGTCCAGATATCCTCTCCTCCAGTCCAGTCCAGTGCAGTCCAGTCCAGTCCAGGACTTAAGGGTCCGGGTGCAGAGGTCCGGAGGAGCCCCTCCTCCCCCTCAGTAACTTTCCCTCCTGGCTGCAGCTCTGCCGGGGGCATCGTTTCCTCCGAGTCGTCGGTCTGAAGTCCTGCTCCGTGTTTGATTCCTCCGGTTGAGAGATTCCTGGAGGAATCAGAGCTGCAGCCATGAGTTTCTCTCTCCGAACCTCCCCGGACTCTCAGAATTGTTTTCCAGGCTAACAAATGCAAATTGACCAGCGTTTCCTCACAAAAGTAACATTTCCATATTGCCTTAATGTGTTTCTCTCCCTGCAGCCGCCGCCGTCTCTTTATGAAGCCTCCTAACGCCGTCTCTGCTCCTCTTCTGCTCTTCTCTCCGCAGCAATTTGGAAAGATTTTAGATGTGGAGATTATCTTTAATGAGCGAGGATCCAAGGTAAGTGAACTAGAACGCCAGCTGCTTCATTACCATGTACTTCTTCTGTTTCCTAATGACGGCATTAGCGTGGTGTGTTGGTTGGCTGGGAGCGGCGGCCCGGAAGCTGCCCCACACCCCCCCCCCCCCCCCCCCCCTTCCCCCCCCATTGTTTTTGTTGCTGGTTGCAGCTCCACCCGAGTTGTGAATCATTAGCCCTGTCAATCAATTCATTATTGAGCTGTTTCACATTTCACTTAATCCGGCCGCGGCTCCTCCAGCCCCTGGAATTGAGCGTTTAGGCCGCCGTCCTCTCCGACGCCCGCCATCGATTAGAACCTCCAACATTAGTCAGCTCCATCGTTGTTTTGTTGTCGGTTGAATTCAGTTGGTTGATTTTTTTTTTTTTTTCTCCCCTTCGGTATTATTTGTAAAAGAATGTGCTTCAGGCAACTTTTAACTCGCGTGCTGAACTGGTGACGTTAGCATTAGCGGCTCGCTCAGCAGCTCGAGTCGATGCACTTCACCAAACTGACGGTTTTTAAACATGCTGGCATGAAATCGGTCTCGGCAGCATTACAAAATAAAACCGCAGTTTTCAATGAGGAGGACTTTAATGCGCTGTCGTTTGAACGTGGAGTCAGAGCGAGCGTCAGTGCGTCGCGTTAAACAACTTCCCTCAACAAAAACATCCACTTTAACTGTGGTTTGTCTCTTTCGCTTAAGAAAACACTTCAAGATCATTTTGTACCAACGATGATTTTTAATGCCTGGAGCAGACGCTAAGGCTAACGCTAACCACCCAGTGATAACTGCACTTCAGTTAGAAACTTAATGGAAACTACGAACTTGATTTCAATAAACTCCTGTTTACTGGAGAATGTCGCTCATGGAATCGGAGCTCACTGAGCGAACTGAGCTAACTTGTCACACCAACGCGGATGTTCTGACCATAAGTAGCATTAGCTTATTCCCATGGTAACGGCCATTAGCCATTTGTCAAGGCTGTGTGATGTTTGTTTCAATAACTCTTTATTATCTAACAGCGAGCATTAGCCTTATACTGTGCCCACAGTAGCAGATATTAGCATTAGCAATACCCAGGGCTATTTAACGGTTGCTATGACTGTGAACTCCTGTGTACTGGGCAAGCAGCACCTCTTAAGCGCAATGTAACTCCATCCCACGGTTTTTAGCATTAGCCTGTAGCCACAGTAACTGGGACAAGCATTAGCATGCTATGATAGACGGTTAGCATTTGTTTCTAAAAGCTGTTTCAGACAACAGTTTTTATGTAATTTTTAGAACAGAAAAAAAAACATGAATTTGTTTGAGTTTGTGTGAGGTTGTTGAGGAAATGTGACATTTTGTGAGGCTAACATCCAACCAAAACCCATCGAGACTGACGAGGAGATTATAGAAACAACTTATCAACGACAAACAAGCACTCGGAAGTTTCAAACAGTGACGAGAGTGTTTGCAGTGTTGTTGACGCCGTCAGGAGAACCATCGAGTCACGATGAGGAAACGGAGAGGAGGCGTTTTCCACTTTATTTACACAAAAATGAGCGAAAACAGCTCGGCTTTCTGCCGATGGAGGGATTTGTCCATCGGAGCGAAATGTCAAGGAAGGTCCTGAAAGTGTTTTAATTCCCCGTCATGTCTTTGTCAGTATGAAATACTGTGACGAGTTATTATTTTAATGTGCAACATGAAACGGGATTCACGGTGAGTTAAAGTCTGACCTGCAGACTTAACAAAATGTTCTGTAGAGTTTCCTGTCCTGATCTTTGAGGCTCCGTTTACAACATTTTAAAGTTCAAAGCTTCCGTTGCGTTTTCAGTCCGTTTTCCACAACGACGGAGCTCGAGGCCTCTGGAAATGCAACCTTTAGAAAAACAATCTGACTGGAAACCGACATCGTGTTCAAAATGTTGCTGTGTGAACGTCTTCTTCCTCGCTCAGCTTGGATTTAGTGACGGATGATTTGACCACAACCTGAAAGTCTCATTTTATTCAGGTCAGCTGACTCCCCGCAGGATCGTAGTGACTCGGGTCCAAACACCTCGTCCACTTCCAGAGAATAAATCCAGACTCGCTGTGCCTTCAAAGCTCTGCCAGACTCAAAATACCGGCGATAATTCAAATCTTCCCTCTTAAAAAGTCATTGCACCAGAGTGCACACACCCAGGATTACTGGTGTGTGTGTGTGTGTGTGTGTGTGTGTGTGTGTGTGTGTGTGTGTGTGTGTGTGTGTGTGTGTGTGTGTGTGTGTGTGTGTGTGTGTGTGTGTGTGTGTGTGTGTGTGTGTGTGTGTGTGTGTGTGTGTGTGTGTGTGTGTGTGTGTGTGTGTGTGTGTGTGTGTGTGTGTGTGTGGATAATTCCAGCTCTGGCTGCAGCAGCGATGCGTTTCCTGCAGTATCAGTCTGGGGAAGCGGGCGGCGGACAGGTGAAGCCTGCGGAGGTGTGCCGCGCCGCGCTGCACCACGCCGCGCCGCACCGCGCCGCGCTCTCTCCTCACCCAGCTGTTCCTTTAATAGAGTGCAGTAAGCTCCACGGCGCTCCATTCATAAAGCAGACAGGCTGGCTGCTCAGCCATGAATACTATTGATTCCCATTCATACCTGGCAGTGCTGTACGGCGAGCAGGGAGCCCTGAAACCAGGCGCAACCCCCTCCTCTGCCCCCACCCCCTCCTCCTGAACCCCCCCACCTCCACACACACGAACACACACACACACACACACACACACACACACACACACACACACACACACACACACAGCGCTGGACAAGATTGAGCACCGGATAAACCTGCCTCCTCCACCATAACAAGCATTTATTGTTTGTGCTCTACAAAGCCATTACCCATGATGCCTCTCTCTCTCTCTCTCTCTCTCTCTCTCTCTCTCTCTCTCTCTCTCTCTCTCTCTCTCTCCCTGCGCTGTGTGCTTTATAATGAAGCGACCGGGTCATTAATAAACAATCTATTTCCTATGAAGCTTTGGCAATTTGCATTCAATATGTTTGTCTCTTTTGAAAAATGGCGCCTGCTCTGGCTCCTCTTGTAAGCTAATTATTTGTGCATGATAAAGAAAAAAAAACGAAGGGGGGTGGGGGGTGGGGGGGATGGGTAACTGCAGTCGGGTGAATGTCCAAAGGATTAATTTTGCCCTCAATTCTTTTTTTTTTTCTTTTTTTTGAATGTATTTCTTTATCTCTCTCCCAGAGGACAGGTCTCGTGTTATTTATGCTGGAAACAGCAGCCGCAGATCCTGCGTATGCATACCAGATCACTCGGCTCGCCATCTCTCACATGTATTACATCCTCAAGCAATTATCAGGCAGCGCCGGCCATGCAGCCCCCAACACCCCCCATATCTCCATAAGTATATATAGAAACCAGCAGAATGGGGACTTGTTTGGCCAGAATATCTTAACGCCTCCACCACAGAGCTCAGGTCCAGTCTCCCAGTCCACATAACTCAAAGATGTGACAAACCCCCTCGGGGGGGGATGGAGGAGGGGGTGGGGGTGGGGGGGTGGGGAGGAAGGGGGGGATATGGGGGGGGGGGCATGGGGACGAGAAGGTGGTTCATGTCCTATCCAATTCAGCTTGATCAAACCAGCAGAAATCAATCACCTGGTTCACTGCTTCAGCTCAGGCCCCGCCCCCTTTTCTTCTTCACCAATCACAGCAAAGCACAGTCGGACATGTTTCAGAGGAGTCGATGATTGGCCGAGGGCAGATATGTTGGCAGGTTGCAAAATGTTGTGTAAATGGGCCTCAGAAGAAGAGATCTAACGTTACTCTTCCTGGTCAGAATATCATCCGGATCTTTCTGGATTAAATCCCGTTTTCTTCGTCCGTCACCCGTCAGCCTGCTTTTCCAAATCCTTCAACAAGTTTCGAGTAAAAACTGTTTATACATATATACATGGTTTCCAAAAGCCTTGTTTCCACTACACAGTATCTACCAGCACAGTACAATAAAGTACAGTATGAGTCAGTACAGTATGATACAATACAATATAGTGCAGTATGATATGATACGATACAATATGGTACAGTACGATACGGTACAGTACGATACGATACAAAATGGTACGATACAATACATTACGATACAATTCAGAACGAAATGATACAATACGGTTCGATAAGATACAATACGATACAGTACAGTATGAAACAATATGGTACAGTACGATATAGTATATTACGGTATGGTACGGTACAGTACGATGCAGTACAGTACAGTAAGATATGGTACGATACGATACAATACGGTACCGTACAATGCAGTATAGTACAGTATGATACAGGATAGTACAGTTCGATGCAGTTCAGAATGGCATTTCGTGTGTTTCCACACACAAAAGTTGTGGATAGTACCAAAAGGACCGGCGCCGCCTTGTTCACCCGACACAGCCCCGCTGTGTCGGGTGAACAAGGCGTCAAGATCCGTCAAGATTCTAACCGTACTATCTGGGACCGTGAGACAGAGTTGGGTCTGGGTGTTCTTTGCCGTACCGTACCGTCCCCCTCCCATCCCCCCCATCCCCCTGCCCCGGCACGTACTGCGGTGGGACTGCTGCTTAACTCCCCATGTGCAGACAGAGAGCATGCTGGGAATCGACTTCCCCCAGTGGTCATGT
>NC_137647.1:2098176-2170676 GCF_963383615.2 Lipophrys pholis
GAAAGGCTAATTGCTTCTTAATATATGTCGACAGATCCTCTGGTTGTTGGAGTGTACTTTAGGGGGATAATTAAGCTCCAGACTCTTGATTAGATTAAGCTGTTTTGGGTCCCCGGTGCGTGGATTAAGTGCTCATTGCCCGATGTATTTGAGCTGGAAGTATTAGAGGGATCAACCTTGTGGAAAATCAGATCTTTCTTTATGGGAGCCGGTTATGACCCCGTCACGTTCACCCAGCCGGATTACCTCGGGTCCAACTGGCTCTGCAGGTATTCAGCTCCTCTCAGGTTGACACATATGACATATGAGGTGCAGTGTGACCCCGCCGGCCCCCGGCATATAACTCATATACCCCCCCCCCCCCACCTCCCCCCCTCCCAGAGAAAAGAAGGTGTTTGACTTTGGTGGCTGGAGCAGGTTTGTGCTCTCGAGCACCGTTGTTGCTTTTCAGTCGCTCACCAAGGTGTGACAGCGTTTTGATTTATGGGTTATTATTGAAGCAGTGTAGCCTATCGCCAACTCATTATGAGTTTACATTCGCATACATCACCGCGTGCATGTTGCATACAAATCCCCCCCAAAAAACACTCGCAAAGAGAGAAATCTGCAAAGCGATTTGTTAAAGAGGGAAAAAAACATGTGAGAAACTATCAGAGAGGATTGTTTTTGCCCTTTAGCGACTGCGCTGAGATGTCCACGGCAACAACAAAGAAAGAGTAATTTAAATGTCAAGGTCAGCGTTATAAATCACCCGGGGGAACGAGGGCGCCGGCGGCGAGTCCAGGCGGCAAACAAAGTGGCCCCCGCGTGGGCGTCACCTGGCCAAATGAGACGCTGAGTTTGAATATGTGCACGGAGCCGCTAATGGAGCGTGATGCTAATGGTGGAAGACATTAAACCGGCCGCGCCGTGTTTTTTAAAAGCAGCGCTAATCCGTCTCCCTGTCAGCCTGATTGGAGCAGCGGCGGCGGGGCGGGCATCTTTCATTAGGGCGCTCGCAGTCGAGGTTTGGGATTAGCGCCTCGCGCCAGCACTTCGTGCTAGCGCTTCGCGCTAAGGCTTCGCATCACCGCTTTGCACAAACGCCTCACGCTAACACCTTGCTCTAATGTATCGCGTCAACACTTCGTGCTAGCGCCAACGCTTTGCGTTGTGCCTCGCGCTAATGCCTCACGTCAACACTTTAAGCTAATTTCTCATGCTAGTGCCTCGGGCCAACGCATCGCGGCAACGTTTTGCGCTAATGCCTCACACTAGTGCCTCGGGCCAATGCCTCGTGCTAATGCCTCGTGCTAATGCCTTGTGCTAACACATCATGCTAAAGCCTCATGCTACTGCCTTGCGAAAACGCCTATTCTCCATTTATTTTTAGTTTTAGATATTTACTTGATTTTATATTACAATTGTATAATAATAACAAAATAGAATATATTTGGGCGTCGTGAAAGGTGAGGCCGTATAAATACCTCCCCCGGTATTGTGGTTTTCCTCATGTGGCTCTTAGTGAAGAGCATAAAATCTATAGATTACAAACATTAAAAGAGATTATTGATAGTGAAGCGATGGAAGGACGTGGTGAAGGGTGGGGCAGTGATGTGGCGGAGGGTGTGTTATGGGGGTGTTATAGGGGAATCTGAATGTGTTGCTACGTGCGGTGGGATTTAATCAGCGCAGTGTGTTTGTGAGCAGCTCCACTGGCTGTAATCAGTCCAGCGCTCTGATTGAAGGTTAAGTGGAG
This sequence comes from Lipophrys pholis, assembly GCF_963383615.2. NCBI lineage: Eukaryota > Metazoa > Chordata > Actinopteri > Blenniiformes > Blenniidae > Lipophrys > Lipophrys pholis. The sequence goes on from NC_137647.1 coordinate 2,099,915, forward strand.
CCGTGACGTCTCTAATCTGTGACCACCATCAGGCCCCACCCGCCCCCATGCATTCTGTCATGGCAAACGCCGCGCTGCATGTCTCTCTAATGTATTCTGTCACAAGGTGAGCAACGCCCTGCCGCCATCTTCTCCCTGTCAGTCATCCTCTTCCTGTTTCCTCCAGTCACAGGGTTTCCCTACCCGGCCACAGGGGCCACCGTGGCCTATCGGGGCGCCCACCTGCGAGGACGGGGACGGGCCGTCTACAACACGTTCCGTACGGCCCCGCCGCCGCCGCCCATCCCGGCTTACGGAGCGTGAGTATCCATTCACCGGAGCCGTCGACGATTTCGTGTTACATCAAACTGTAACTGAGACAGAACAGACACCTGCAACGGTTAGCGTTGGAGATACGGGGGGGGTTAAAGGTCAAAGGTCAGAAATCCCCCTTCAGTCTGCTGCAATAAAGACTCTGGTCACCTGCAGCTAACTACCGCTACCATTTGCTTTGGCGTCGATTCAGTCAACAACAGAAGAACAGAATTAAATACGTTCGTTACGGTTAGTCGCGGAAGTTTGAGTTGTTCTTCTGTTTCCGTCATTTTAAGTCTTTTTATATATATATATATATATATATATATATAAAACACGTGAAGAGAAGTGAATCGGTGACTCCTGCCACTAACACCACATCAGCATTGACTTTAAATTAGCATTAGCTTGCTAGCATTGTATGCTTGAAATTGTTTTGTCATCAACAGTAGCATTTAGCTAATAGATAACATAAGACAATAAGTTAGTCACAGAAGTTTTCGAGGTTCTTGTCTTTGATATTGACAACGTTGTATAAAAAAGTTTTCCGATATATTTTGGAACGGGCAGAGCGCTGGACATTTCAGTTTTTGAATTTAGTGCTTTATTTCAGGAAAGTAAACGTTGTGGCTAACAACATTAGCTTAACAATAGCATTAGTTTGCCACTAGTCATATAGAGAGTGCTAAGCTAATGCTAATTTAGCATCTGTCTGTACATTGTGTGATGAGTAATCTGTTCCAGTACAGATAGTAACTTTGATTCCAACCCCCCCCCCCCCCCCCCACAGGGTGGTCTACCAGGACGGATTCTACGGTGCAGAGATTTATGTGAGTACATCACTTCTTTCTCTCCTGAAGTAAAGTACTCATTTCATAGTTACTCCCACTGGATTCAATCAGAGCAGAGGTTTGGTTGGGGTATTCCTACCTGCCCTGTGGGGGGCACCGGGCCTCCCAGCCATCAGCCCGGTGGAGATAAGAGGATTATCCGTCCCTGTGGATCAGTGGGTGCAGGCGGGGTCACACCAGGGTTCAAACCGGGGGTCACGCCGAGGGTCGTTCAGAGAAAGGCCTCTTCACCGTGGAGATAATGCAGAAATTACCCCCCTGCCCTGCTCTGACACGACTCCAGACCTTCTATTCTGCCCTGTGAGCAGAGATAGTGAGATGACAGTACCCCCCCCACCCCACCCCCACCCCCACCCCCCCTTGAGGACCCCCGGTGATGAACGACGTACACAGCAGCTCACATGATCGGAGTGTATTTCACCCCCGAGCTGCACTCTGAGTTATGGTGTTTGTCTGGCAGCCACCTCTGGCTGAGTCCTGTCCACCCCCCCCCACCCCCCACCCCCCCCCCCCCCCCCCCCCCACCCCCCACCTCCTCTGACCAGGCCTTCTCAGGTCCCGCCATCACTCAACCCGTCAGTCGCCCCCCCGGTGCTTTATAGCCATTAGTTTTGCCGATGGCCACTGCACTGCTTCAGAGTGTTTGAGTGGGGGGGTACCAAGCCCCCCCTGACCCCCCACGGCCCCCCCAGTGTCCCTCACATTCCACCAGCGGATAGCTGCTCCTCAAATAAAGTCATTTATTACAAACTACTCTGTACTTTCATCAAAAGTAATCCAATGTTTTTAGTTACTCTGCCTGACTTACGACATGAGAACATTACTTTTACCCAAAACCGTTCACTAAAGTAACGCAGTTACTTTTACTCAGTTACTCTGTTTCACAAGTAATTTATGGTATCACTCACAACTTTTCTGTCGAAACAAACACTGTGGCAATTATTTTATTCTATCTGTTCTTTCTCAAATTAGCCATTTCTAATTTAGTTACTCCGAATATTAAGTAATGTATGAAATTATTCATTACTTTCATCAAAGATATTTTTTCTTCCGCTATGCTCAATGGCAATTATATTTTCAGTGTCATTAAGTTACTCTGACTAGTAATCATTACATACATCAAATGTACTTAGAGACCATACCAAACTGTAAAAGCCATGAAGAACATCTGAAGCTGAAAGGACAAAAAGGCGCGAGCTTCCTGAACCAAAACCAGAACGCCATCGGTAAAAGCTCTGACTCAACTCAGTATCAACAAGTATTCTACTGTGGCAATACAGTACTATTGTAAAGGAAAAGTAGTATCTACCTATAGCAGCGGAACGCAGAGTCCTTTAAACCCAGTAAACCTACAGCAGTTACAATAACAAATGGTCCAAAATGACCTGAACCAGTTTGATCAATAAAGACCTGATCAAACTGGAACTTTTTAAACGTTCTTCTTTTCTCATAGTCGACAATTTGACAACGGAACTGATTCTCCTAAACCTGCAGCAGTTCAACGAGAAAAGGGTTGAATCTCGTGATGTTATCTGGAATGAGGAACATCAGGCTGAGCCGAGTCGTTCACACTTGTACTTTTCTCTTGGAGACATGATGGAACCTGGTTTTTTTTAAGAGTTTCGTTCATCAAGAGAAGGATTTTTTTTTTCTTCTGACTTTACACACGATTGCATGTTGGCGTCTCTCATGCAGAAACGTAATGCGATTACAGGTGCAGCCTGTGCAGAGAGGGCGGCGGCCTTCACACACACACACACACACACACACACACATATGTATAAATGTACACGCTACATGCGAAGCTAATACATATGCATGCACGCTTGTGGAAACACATGACTGCAGAACGCGGCGTCTTCGCGACACAATAACAGATGTGCAGCTCGGCGGCGGCGGCGGCTGACAGTGTGGGGAGTGATTTATTGGCCGGTGTTTGTTGGGGCTGTTGCTGTAATCAGCGCGGCCCCCGCGGCACGCCGGGCCCGCGGCACACCGGTCCCGCAGGAAGTCGTCTTCCCGGAGTGCGGAGACGCTGCCGTCCCTCGGGAGCAGCGAGGATGAGGAGGAAGAGGAGGAGGAAGGTGGGATTCAGTCGTCGTCGTGGCCTCTGACCCGATTCCGTGTGCAGCGGCGGCCGGGCCGCCGTCGTCCCCCTCCACTTTAAAAATAAATGAAAACATGCATTATTGAGGCGCCGCTCTCCCGCCGTCCAGACGCAGAGCGGCACACACACACACACACACACACACACACTCCGCCGGCACTAATAGAAAAACAGTCGGAGCACAGCTTCATTTCTCACAGAGAGTCATCGCAGCACTCCAGAAGAACGTCTTTAATTCCTTCCCCGCGACGCGGTCCCGACTCACCCGACATCCGACCGGCTTCATCTGTGAGCCGGGGTGGCGGGGAAGATGGGGTGGGGGGTGGGGGGGCTGTGAGCCGGGGGGATCGAGCAGAGGAGATGAAAAGAACGAGGGAGCTTCAATAATGTAGCAGCGGAGACTGAAAACAAGCTGAATTCAGGCTCACGTGGCCGTTGTTATGTTGCTGATGATCTCAGCCCCCCCCGGTCGTCTTCATCTCCGCCACCCACCTCCCCCTCCGTGTATCAAACAGCACCCTCTGGTGTCACTGGGGGGGCGCTGCAGCTGTGATGACCAGGACGGTGGTGCACTGACATTTAACTAGTCAGACCGTTTCTGGAGTGTGTGAGTGTGTGAGTGCTGTCTCTGCAGGTTGCTCCTATTGGTCGATGACACTGTGCTCTTCTTGCAGGGCGGCTATGCAGCGTACAGATTCGCTCAGCCCACCACCACTGCAGCGTACAGTGACAGGTGAGCATCGTCCTCCTCCTCCTCCTCCTCCTCCTCCTCCTCCTCCTCCTCCTCCTCCTCCTCCTCCTCCTCCTCCTCCTCATTTAACCAACCACCACAGGAATCCTCGCAATGAATCAGTAAAGTGCAGCAGCCGCCATCCTGCTCCGATCCGCCTCAATCTGAATCCATACCTGACTCATCTCCGAGTTTTAACCTCGGGAGTTTTGTCCTGAAGGCTCCAGAAAACATTTCACCCCGAGTTCATCCACATGTCGCTCCTCCTGTCAGTGTTTCTCATTTATTTTACGTTAAAGAGGCTCGCTCACTGAATTATTGACATTTTGTTTATGACAAATAATAGCCGGAATGCTCGACGTAGTCGAGAATTAATGCAACTAACAGTTTTTATTTAAAAAGACATAAAAACAGATTCAAACAGGAAAATTACAAATGTTTTGTGTAAATGTATGTTCATCAATCCAGTGTGATTTTAAGTTCATTTTAAATACCTTGCGTCGAGGAAAGAGGCAGAAGCGAAATGCTAATGCTAAGAGGCTAATGCTAGGCCAAGGATCAAATCTGTCACAGAAGATAGAAATATATAAACAGAAGCAAGAGAAAGAGAGTTTCAGCAGAATAGAATCAGTTTTGACCCAATAAGGAATCATCTGCTAATGCTAACAGAACCAGGCTAATGGAGGCGGGGAAACTTGTAAAGACGTAGTATCGCAATACAAGAAGTAATCCTGGTAAACATGAGTAGAAGAAGATATTTATCATTATCAGCATTATCAGCTGGTTAGCATTAGGGTTCGAAGTTAGGATTAGGGTTGGTAACTTGTCAGATGTCAGAAAAAATCCATCCCATTGAGTCCGACAACAAAAAGATGAATTTATTTGTCCCTTTGTGACACAATTAACTTTGTTCCACCTAAAAGGGCAATAATCCATCATTTTTATTCTAATCTTCTCATCTCACATTTGGATGTTAATGAGCCTCAGTGATACAGGTACAGGCTCCATCTACAGGTACAGGCTCCATCTACAGGTACAGGCCCCGCCTACAGGTACAGGCCCCGCCTACAGGTACAGGCCCCGCCTACAGGTACAGGTTCGAGGTTAATCCACAGCCATCAAACAGTCCTGGACAGGAAACGCATCACGCTGCAGGAGGAGCACATTGACGGGTTTTGGTTGCGTCATTAGTTTTTTTCCTACTAAAAATGCGACGGCGGCGAACAGCGCGGCAGTGACGGGGTGAATGTGTGTGATGAATGGATGGAGCTTCACGACATCGTCTGCAGGTCACTGGGGGTTTCTTCCCGCCACTTGTCTTGTCGACGAGGCAGAAGCAGGTTATTCTCGTTGCGAGCAGACGAAAGTGGTTGCTGAGCTCCGTGGCGGCGGCGTGCTGATGGGGGGGGCGGGGGGGGGGGGAGTCCATCAGTTGTGAGTGATGTCACTCTGGCCCAGGTGGGCCGGGGTCGCGGTGGTGGCGGCGGCGGCGGCGCTGATTCATCGGGGCTCCTTAAAGCCGGCTGTCAGCCGGGACGCCGGCCGGTTTGGGAATCTAATCTGGGAGGGATTGAGCGTGTCACTGGTGATAACGTACGTCCTGCCGCGAGCCCCGAGATCATATCGATAATGTAAGATTTATCAGGCCTCACTGCCGCTCGAATTATGAGCAGCCGAGCTCCAGAGCAGCAGTTGGACAGCAGCTCTTTTTTCTTCTGGCAGTGATTTAATCCTGCTGCTGGAATCTTCTTCTTTCCCCTCAACAGCTTTGTTTTTGCGTTTTCCTTTGAAAAACCGATCAGGCCCATTGGATCAATAAATGTGTGTGTGTGTGTGTGGGGGGGGGGGGGGTCATATCAGGAATCAGACTGAGGCGTTGCAGCGAGCAGTCAGCGAATCAGGAAGAGAGGGTCGGTATCGGAGCAAGTCGGTGTCGGAGCGGGTTGGTATCGGAGAGTCGGTGTGGAGGGGTGATATCGTAGTGGTTGGTCGATCATCAGAGCAACCCCATATCAGAGCAACCCCATAATTCAGAGCAACCCGATGTCAGCGAGCAACCAATATCAGAGCAAACCGATGTCGGAGCAACCCCGATGTCGGAGCAACCCGATGTCGGAGCAACCCGATGTCGGAGCAACCCGATATCAGAGCAACCCGATATCAGAGCAACCCGATATCAGAGCAACCCGATATCAGAGCAACCCGATATCAGAGCAACCCGATGTCGGAGCAACCCAATGTCGGAGCAACTCGATATCGAAGTGGGTTGATATCGGAGCAAGTCGGTGTCGGAGCGGGTTGATGTCGGAGCAGGCCGATATCAGAGCGACTAGATATCGGAGCAACCCGAGTTCGGGCCGGACCCAGGGACAGTCGTGGTGAAGAGTTATTAGCCTTGGAGGTCCGGAGGGCTCGGTGCACGCTGCAGATAAAAAGAGAAAGGAGACTTTCCCCGGAACATCTCACGGCACCATCCTCGTCCCCTGGGAAACCCCCGGAGCCCCCCAGAGCCCCCCAGAGCCTCGGCCCTGATCTCACGTCCTGCTCGCTGACCTTGGAGCTGCTGGACTTAAAAGGGTGGAGAGTATTTAGATCTTATGTAACTCAATGAAGCTCAGACCAAAGACACCAGAGCTGAAGGTCTAGTTTCCTTTAGCAGAATTTCTCTCTCTCTCCCTCTCTCTCTCTCTCTCTCTCTCTCTCTCTCTCTCTCTCTCTCTCTCTCTCTCTCTCTCTCTCTTTTATTCCTGGTTGATTTGCTGCCCTCGGTCCTTGGCTGGTTGTACCTTATCTGCTCCGTGCAGGCCCTCATTTGCAAGTGAGCGTTGAGGGGGCAGGGAGGAGAGAGAGAAGGGGGGAAGTAAATAGAGGAATATGTGAAGTCGGATAAATAAAGAAATAAATAAACAAGCAGACACATCTTGTCCTGTCTCAGAGGGAAATTGGAAGGATTAGTTCCAAACCAGCAACAATGAAAAGACGGGGCGTGAGCCCAGTGTGCAGGCTGGCTAAACACGACGGCGGGGTGGGAGACCCGGGCCCAGAGGGGGGGGGGGGCTTCCTCCTCCTCCTCCTCCTCCTCCTCCTCCTCGCTGTGTCTCTCGCTGCTGCTCATTAGTGTTTCCATCCAGCAAATCAGGACGACAATAAAGACACAAGTTTCATTCTCCAACCTTTGAACTGACGGTATACGAGCACGGGGGCCCCCCCCTGGAGGGTGTGTGTGTGTGTGTGTGTGTGTGTGTGTGTGTGTGTGTGTGTGTGTGTGTTTTCGGGGGGGAGGGGGTTAATTGATTGTGTCAGAGACTTGAAAGGGTTTACTGGAGGGGGTTGAGGTATTAAACAATCACAACTGTACAGCTCTCCTCATCAATGACAGATCAATGACCCCAATGCCCCCCCCCCCCCCTCCCCCCAGCTATGGCAGAGTCTATGCAACAGCAGACCCCTACCACCACACGATCGGCCCCGCCGCCACGTACAGTGTGGGGACCATGGTGAGTGTGACCGCCGGCGCCGCCTGTCCTCCTGTCTTCACTTCATGTTTCACACACACACACACACACACACACACACACACACACACACACACACACACACACACACACACACACACACACACACACACACACACACACACACACACACACACATACACGCTGTAAGGAGTATAACCCAGACACCATTTCTGGTGCCTGGTTTCTACTTCTTCTTGCTTTTCGAGAGTTTTTCTTTTCTTTTTCTTTTCTTTTTTTTTTTTTGCTCATGCTGCCTGGCGCCCCCCGGTGGAGCCGAGCGGTACTTTAATAAAAAAAAACCCTGCATGTGGAAATTGCCCCGGACAGCTCCGCCATACTCGCTCCTGCTCATGCATCATTGATTTGACACGCTGAGATGAGAATGAGTGATCGCCGCCGCGTCTCCACTTCCACCATCACACAGCCGCAGAACGACGACATGCTCGCGCTTCCTCTCATCCTCCATCCCTCCGCTCGCCACGCAGCCAGGCGCATCATCCCTCCTTTATTTCTTTATGTTTTTACCTCATTCAGCCGGCCGTGACGGGACGACGTCCAGTCGTTAATGTCTGTTTTTAGCTAGCGTTTGCAGCTACTGTAACATCAAAGATGAACAAACCATCAGAAATAAAGGGAAATAACTTTTTTTTGGTTTTTTGGGGGGGAAACAAAGACTTTCCTTTCCTTTTTCTTTTTTTCTTTGTTGTTTTGGTTTCATGATGATGATGAAGAAGATGATGATGAGGGGACGGGACCAGGCTGACAGACTAAAAATACATAAAAAAGGCAGAGAGCTGAGGATCAGACGCATGCAGCAGTGTGCCGTGGGACAGAAACAGAGCGCCAGCGAGCCTCCGCCTGAGAAACCACTCAGACTTATCACTCCGGCATGCCTGCGATTTTTCAACCACATTAAAGAGAAGAAGCGTACGGTTCCCCGGTGCAGCTGCTAGCTAAAAGCTTTCATTAATTAAGACATTTCTCTTCCCTCTCTTCATTTACTTAATTAAAACATGTGCTTGAATGTATTTTTTTATTTTTTTTTATTATTATTATTATTATTCTTTCTTCTTTTTCCTCCAAATTTCCTTCCTTCGTCCACTCAAATGAAACTAGACCACGGGACCCCCCCAACCCCCCATGACCCCCCCCTGTAAAGAATCTAATGCTGTGTGTTGGGAGCTCAGGGAGCGAACAGGCTGTGTGTGTGTGTGTGTGTGTGTGTGTGTGTGTGTGTGTGTGTGTGTGTGTGTGTGTGTGTGTGTGTGTGTGTGTGTGTGTGTGTGTGTGTGTGTGTGTGTGTGCGCTCATTAAACAGGGCAGCTTGGTTCCTTAATTCTTGAATCGTATTTGATGAACGTCTCTGCAGCAGCGACGACTCGTTTAGAAGCTAAACAATAATTAGTTCCTCCGAGGTCGGACGATTCTCTTCACTCGTTTCAAGCTCGCAGAAGCGACTGGATGAAAGTTTTTGTACGAGAGAGGAAGAGGAAGAGGAAGAGAGAAACACTGGAGCTCCTCGAAATTACAAGAAATTAGCCTTTGAACACTTTTAGTCGCATTTGGAGTCGATCTAAATTTTCTAAATGCAGCGTGAGATGACTGGTGTGTGTGTGTGTGTGTGTGTGTGTGTGTGTGTGTGAGAACAGGAGCCGTGATTAACACCTTGGTTTTATTTATTTTTAATGTTTTCTGAACATAATTTAAAAAAAAAGAAAAAAAAAAAACTCTTTTCTTTCAACGACTCGGCTCCTGATCCTGTCACCCAGTAAACCCCCGATTCCCAACACACACCTCGTGTAATCAACCGGCCAAACGTCACAAACATGATCTGAACCATCAGAACTGATCAATACGGTTGAAAAGGAAGGAAATTTGTGGAGAAAGAGAAAGCGACTAAAGCTTGTCTCCTGAATACTGATTGGTACTTTTTCATCTTTGATGTTGCAGGCTAGCCTATACAGAGGAGGGTACAGTCGCTTCACGCCCTACTAAAAGAAAGAGAGAAAGAAAGAGAGAGAGAGAGAAAGAGAGAGAAAGAAAACAGAGACGTTACCCAACAAACAGACAAACAAAAACTAATCTTAAAAAGAGCGAGCAGCCGGGCCTCGGTGGAGAGCTAAATCAAACTAAAAGCTTCCAGGGTCCTCACGCTGACCCCTGACCCCCGACCCCCGACCCCCCCCCCCCCCACCCCCCCACCCCCGCCCAGCAGACATTTCTACAACAACCTGTGTGATGTCATCATTGGTCCGCTCTCCCTCCATCCCTGTGCTTTAGTTTCTTTATGCACATGAGCATCATCTGGACTGCTGAACGCGGTGCTGCGTCACCGTGGCGACGGGCCTCCTGCAGCACGCATGGTGCATGCTAGAGGTGTGTGCGTGTGTGTGTGCGTGCGCAGCCGCCGTCTGACCAGGGACACGCCGGGGCAGCTCCAGCAGGTCGACGGAATCAAACATGTGACTGCGGGCAGGTCCACTGCAGCTCCACACACACACACACACACACACACACACACACACACACACACACACACACACACACACACACACACAGTGGAGTGAGGTGGAACGCAGTGACATCACGTTAACCTTCCATGTTGGAGCGGAGTGGCGCCTCGGTGATTCTCCGCTCAGACGCGTCGCTGCTTCGACTGCTTTTCCTTCCTTCTTCAGGCCCGGAGTGTCTCCGGCCCTGGTGACGGAGCCTCCTGAGCGCCGTGACAAATGTCCGATGACAATGTACGATGTGCTATGGCAGCATGCAGCGTGTAACAGGGGAGGCCAGGACGGTCCGGTTCTCCGGGTTCTGCCGCTGTGTTCTGGGAGGAAATGTTGGGTTTGTCTGGCAGCAGTGAAGAGCAGGAGATGAGCTCTGGCTCGCCGCCGGTTCACCGGCCGTCTCATGCTCAGTGGTATTTCTAATACATCATAGCGCCGACTCCAAAGTGAAGACAAAGCAAATGAAGCGAAGACGTGAAGCTGAAGGCTTCCTCGCCTCTGCTCGCTCACCACCATCATGGCAGCGCTCTCATTCCGTACGATCAGGAAGCAGAAGCTCTCATGACGACGGACAAACTAAACCCTAAACGTATAACGTCCTCAAGTCATCAGGAAACTGTGAAGGTCTGTGATGCAGAAAAAACCTTTTCTGCTCCCACACTTGATCATATTGAACAAAAGCTGATGTCCACTCAGCTTGATAGTGTGCTAATGCTAACCCCTCGTGTGTGGGAGGATACTGAAGACGAGCACAGAGTGAACTCTCGTAGATCCAATTAAAACATTCGCTCATTTTTGCATTTTTGCGTTCCACTGAAAAACCTTGTTTTCCTCCCAAAACCGCCGCAGCTGAACCTGCAGGAGTCCTCACTAACTCTGTAAACCAACACACACACACACACACACACACACACACACACACACACACACACACACACACACACACACACACACACACACACCTTCTGCAGTTTCTTGTTTTAAAGCTCTGCACGAGATGTTTTACCTCAGGATGAACTGATTCACAAACCGCTGATACTTCTGACAAGATGAAACAGGACACTACGGGATGTTACAGGACAGAACAGGATGTTACAGGACGTTACAGGACAGAACAGGATGTCATCGGACAGAACAGGACGGGACACTACGAGACGTCACAGGACATTACATGACAGAACAGGACATTACAGGACAATAAAGGACACTACAGGACAGAACAGTACAATACAGGACAATACATGACAGAACAGGACGTTACGGGACAGAACAAGACACTACAGGACGGAACAGGACGTTACAGGACAGGGCAGGCCGCTACAGGACAGAACAGGACGCTACAGGACAGAGCAGGACGCTACAGGACAGAGCAAGACGCTACAGGACACTACGGGATGTTACAGGACATTAGAGGACAGAACAGGATGTTACAGGACAGAACAGGACAGGACACTACGAGACGTCACAGGACATTACATGACAGAACAGGACAATACAGGACAGAACAGGACGTTACAGGACATTACAGGACAATACATGACAGAACAGGACGTTACGGGACAGAACAAGACACTACAGGACAGAACAGGACGTTACAGGACAGGGCAGGACGCTACAGGACACTACAGGACAGAGCAGGACACTACAGAACAGAGCAGGACGCTACAGGACAGAGCAGGACGCTACAGGACAGGGCAGGACGCTACAGGACAGAGCAGGACGCTACAGGAAACTACAGGACAGAGCAGGACGCTACAGGACAGAACAGGACAGAACAAGTTAATCTCCACCACAACCAGCAACTTTTCTCATCTTTTCAACTCTTTATCAGTTTTGATTTTCTCTCAAACAAAAAGGATTTTAAAACAGACTGAACTGTTTTCCTTTATCTGTATGTAGACATAAACTGTAGAACACACACACACACACACACACACACACACACACACACACACACACACACACACACACACACACACACCAGAGAATTGTTTAGTTTTTTCCTGAACTTTCTGAGATGTAACATATTTCTATATAGCAGAAGTTATCATAAACAGCTCGTTATGTTTAGTTGAGATGTTCCAATATATTGTGTATATTTCTGAAAAAAGAGCTGATGAAAACTTTATGTGGGTAAACAAACATTGTTCTTCCTTTTCTATGCTTGTATGTGATGCTACTCACTGTTTGGGGTTTTATATGATTATAAAAGGAGGAGCGGCTTTTGTAGGAGTTTCAAACTCTGCAGCAGAGAACAAATGTTAGTGAGAACAAATGTGAGCGGTTTTATTCTTTATGTTCTGATTCTGAATGTGTGAATATGTGCTATTTAAACTCTTATATGCATCTGAATGTCTGTGTGTGTGTGTGTGTGTGTGTGTGTGTGTGTGTGTGTGTGTGTGTGTGTGTGTGTGTGTGTGTGTGTGTGTGTGTGTGTGTGTGTGTGTGTGTGTGTGTGTGTGTGTGTGTGTGTGTGTGTGTGTGGCGGCTTGGGGGGGTGAATGCATAAAAATTACATTTATTTTTAAAAAGTGTGGGACTGTGGTCACGTGACTTCACTCAGAGTCACTGTGATGAAGCACAACTCCTGTGACATCACAGTATGACAACACAGCAATGGCCCTCTGACATTACAGTATGACATCACTAAACCTCTGACATCACTGTACGACATCCGTGTTCACGGATGTCATACTCTGACATCACATTATGACATCACAATAATGCACCTCTGACGTCACAACAATAATTCTCTGACATTACAACAATGAGTCATAATATGACATCATCAGGGAACCTCTGACATCACAACGATGAACCTCTGACATCACAACGATGAACCTCTGTCATCACAGTATGACATCAGTGAACCTCTGACGTCACAGTATGACATCAACAGTGAACATCAGACATCATCAGTGAACGTCTGACATCACAGGATTGCATCATGAACCTCTGACGTAACAACGATGAACCTCTGACATCACAACGATGAACCTCAAGCATCACAATATGACATCATCGAACATCTGACATCACAGTATGACATCATCAGTGAACCTCTGACATCACAACGATGAACCTCTGACATCACAATATGACATCAGTGAACCTCTGACATCACAGCATGACATCATCTGTGAACCTCTGACATCACAGCATGACATCATCTGTGAACCTCTGACATCACAATATGACATCATCGATGAACCTCTGACATCAGAGTATTGGAGAAAAAGCAGCAGGACTCCACATGTTAATGCTAATGCTAATACACTAGAAATAAGGGAAGCTTTTCTGGATCTGATGTGCAACCAAGGATAATATATAATAACAACAACAACAATGAAATAAGTTTTGAAAAAAATGTACTCAAATTGGCATTTAAAAACTGTAATTGAAGCTTTGATTGATTGATTGATTGATTGATTGATTGATTGAGTTTCTAGTGAGAAGACTTATTTAATGATTCCGTTCAAAATGTTGAAAGTTGCAAAAACGAAATGTGTGTTCAGGTTTAGTGACCCCTACTGGCAAAGACTGCACATGTGAGTTAGCGTGTTTAACTAGTAGGTTGATGGTGGATCTGCCAACATGTCGGATCCACTTCCAGTTCCAAAGACGAGATGAAGCTCATGTCTCAAAAAGCAAGAGGCCACAACCATTTGAACTCAGATGCTTCAGTCGTTGGTGTGACAATGTGAGTGTGGATCAGCCTGCTCATGGTCGACCCACTCGGCTACTTTCATCACTTACATATAATAGAAGCCATGAAAATAGCTGCACAGATCACGTTTTCAAAGGTTTGGTTTTTAAGGTTAAAGTTATTCCCTTTTAAAGAGCCCAATGAAGCAGAAAATAAGAGGCCATACAGGTTCCACGAACGAGGTCAAATGGTTTGCTCAGATATCTAAAATTGATTAAATGATCCAATTGAGGATTACAACTTCCTTTTACACTGCATTTCTTTTCTTTTCACTTTACGGGTGAAATTTGGGTTCAAACTGAGCAAAGTGTAGCATTAGCTTTAGCATGTGGCAGACGACTGGAGAATTGATGGTTTTGCTTCCTGACGTTTTTTTCACCGACTCTGAGTGTCTTCATGTGGAAACTGTTCCTACAGTCTGTCGGCTCGTCTGCAGTTTACAGAGAACAAGCTGTTAACGGTGTATTAACGGTGTATTAATGGCGTTAACAGCGTTAAGGGTGTTAACGGCATTAACGGCGTCAGCTTATCAAGGCTTCAACATGTCACAAGTTAACGTTATCGTGGAGGTCTGCGCCGTTTTCTTTTCTTCAAAGTGAGTGAAACGTTATTAAATGTGACTTTGTTTGGTTCCTCGACCAGCTGATATGCAAGCAGACCTCCACTGGGTCCACTGGATCCACTGGGTCCACTGGATCCACTGGGTCCACTGGGTTGAGTCGGTCCAGTGGATCCACGTTGATTTCTAATAGTCCTGTACATCAGTGAAATGAAAAGAATAAAATATGAGTTGTTTCTTTACAGTCCTCATGAGCCCTGATAAGCTGGCAGGTGATTTTATCAATCCACCCCAAAAAAAAGCAACTTCTGTACAAAAGAACAAACAAGCAAAGAAAGTTCCAGTTGGTGTAAAAACATTTAAATGTATATAATCTATAGACACAGTATCCGATGCCTCTGTTTTCTATGTGTTCCTATATGAAGTGCTGTGTTTTCAAGATGTTCTGTGTCATTTCTAGAACCAGAAAATATCGTCTGGAAGCTGTAAACTTCTTTCTTTGGCCTTCAATTCTCCGCCAATCGTATTTATTCTCTTTCCTTTCATCACTCGTTCTTTTCCTGTCAACATGTGACTGATCAATAACCTGATTGTTTTCTGAGTGTCTGAATAAAGTTATGAGAACTGAATGTTGATGATGATGAAGACGATGAGGATGATGGTGATGAGGATGATGGTGATGAGGATGATGAATCAGAAGTTTTAAGCATCCGGTCCAGCTGGTCTGGTGCAGGTCCAGCTGGTCTTGTCCAGTTCCAGCTGATCCGGTCTGGCTGATCTGGTCCGGCCGAGCCGGTCCAGGTCCAGCTGGTCCGGTCCAGGTCTGGCTGATCTGGTCCAGCTGGTCCGGTCCAGGTCCGGCTGATCCGGTCCGGCTGATCCGGTCCGGGTCCAGCTGACAGTGTTTGTGCTGCTCAGCTGCTCCTCTAAAGTTGGTCGGGCCTCTGAAGCGTCTTCCTAAACTCTGCAGTGCGTCTCTGCAGAACCTCCGTCCGTGGGTGATTAATATATCGGCATGCAGCTTCCTGTCAGTGAGGAATAGAATCCCTCCCTACGGCGAGCGAGTCCCCAGCGAGCTGAACCAAGCTATAGAACGATAGAGAAGGAGGAGGAGGCACTGATGGAGCACGCCACTGGTTTGACTGTTTGTCTCTGAGGGGTGGAGGAGGTGGGGATGGGGTGAGGGGGGCAGTGGGGGGGGGGCACTACAAAGCCCGTTTGGAAATTAAAGCCTCGTCTTCTCTCATTTATTTATTATTTTCATCAGAAGCTTCTCGGAGCCGCCGGAGGTCGCTCTGAATTAGCCAGCATCTGTCATGACGAGGGTCCTGGGACAACCCCCCCCCCCCCCCCTCCCCCCGGTCCTCCTCCACCTCCTCCATCCCGCCCCGTCACTCTGACACTCCTCACTCCTCTACTGCAGCGATTACAGCTCGCTCTGATCTCTGCTCTACGGAGAGCAGTCGCACTAGTCCTCCCCCCCACCCCCCCCCAAACCCCCCCCCCCCCCCCCCCCTCCGCTTCTTTCATGCCACATTACATGAGGATGAAAACCGGAGGAAGCCGTTGTCTCTCCGCTCCAAACTTTGCGAGTCGTTGTGACTCCGCGTTAACCTGAACGTGGTGAACTTTTCCTGCTTGTGTGAGAGAGAATAAACACTTCAGAGGAAGATCCTCTTGTTGATCCCGGACGTTTTCTATAACGTATAACGTTGACTTTTAGAAAAAAGCTCACTGACAAAGAAGGAAACTTTTCTGTGTGTGTTTGATCAGGTTTCTACATGTGTGCTGAAACATGTGTATGTTGAGTTTCTGCACCAACACCATGACTTGTAAAAAAAAAAAAATGTTATCCTCCGCCTCGACTGACAGGCTCAGGTTTGTCTTGAAGGCTAGACTGAGCCTGCCAGTCGACGCTGAGGGCAAAGAAATACGGTGGAGATTATTGTGGTTATTTTGTCATTTTGCAATTTGTATTTTTCAAATCTGTACCTTCACTCTCAAATAGTTTCCACAATGTAATCTACTCTGTTACTTTCAAAGTTATAATTTTTTGGGGGGGATTTTTTATTTTTTTTTTTTCACATTCAAGTATTGACATTCTATATCATGTAATCTACTTTACTTTCATTTAAAGCAGAGGTGAACCTAAGTAATTAAAAGCACTCAGATGTCTATATGTCAGTACTAGCTATAGGTACTTTTTTTTTAACAGATATACTTAACATAAGTACAATTGTTTTGTTTTTCTTCTGTGGAACTTCTGAAGGTTACTTAACAGGGGTCGAAGCCACAAGTTACAATTACTCACACTGTTGTAATTTAGTGGTAGTTTTAGATACTTCAACTCAAGAATATAATTGTCCTCATTAGATCCTTGCTGATTAATTTTCATTCTTTTATAATCTGAGGTCACCATTGAGTACGCTCACTGATTTTTTAACCCATGAACAAAATGTACAGAAACATGAAGGGTCTCTGTGCACACACACACACACACACACACACACACACACACACACACACACACACACACACACACACGCCGTGCTGGTTACTCACTGTCTCCCTGCTTCTCTCCCTGTTTCCAGTAAATACTCACTGAGGAGCTGTACTCAGTATTGATGGACATCACAGATGAAAACAAGGAACGGAGGAGAACTAGCTTTAAGAAAATATCACAAGAAGAAGGAGGCGAGGAGGAGTCCCTCTACTGAGGCTGGCGAGGGATGACGGGAGGCGTGCAAAGCGACGCGGCGGCGGCGGCGTCAAACCAGCCACAAACTTGACAGACAGCGAGCCAGTTTCCACCAGGGACCACCGGAAAAAAAAAAAAAAGACAGAGAGAAAGAAAAGTGTCCCGTTATTATAAAACATTTTATTTTTCTATACTTTTGTGATTTACAATGGTAAAAAAAAAAAAGTGTGTATAAAGCAGTATATATGTACAAATCTGTTTTTATGTTTTTTGGTAAGGGAGATGAACAGTTGGCCCTTGATGCTGATTCTGTGGTATGTAGGAAGGAGGAGGAGAAGCCCCGCCCCCTCCTCTCTCTATGGCACACTGCTCTGTCGCCGAGGAACAAAAAAAGATTTAAAAAAAGAAGAGAAAAGAAACATAAAAAGCAGAGAGAGGTGGCAGGGAGCACTCGGCATCCCGGCAGAAGCACTTTCTACGCTGTACTTCCGGCGGGCGGAGTCAAAGCTCAGCTTCCTGCTCCACGGCTCCGCCCACTTCCTTCTTTTTATCTCCGGCCGGTGACGACGCCCCCTTCCCTCGTCGGCGGCGTCACCGGCCCACCGACCCCACCCACCCCACCCTCCCCCACCTCCGCCTACTGTTTAAGCAGCATCCCCCTGTGGATACTGTTGTGATGTCACTTCCTCTAACGGCGGCACCATTGGGCATCCCTCCTCTTCTTCCTCCTCTTCCTCCTCCCCTCCGATTGGGCAGCATCTCCGGTTTACAGCGTTGGGTGGAGGAAGAAGATGGGAGGCGTCCGAGGGGGACCCCCCCCCACCCCCACCCAGGCCTCACCTGAGCCTCACCCGTCTGCCCCCCCCTTCCCCCCTAGCAGAGGTCTCACCGAGGACTACATAAGAGAAAAAACATGGCCGCCAAGGCCGCCGACTTTTTACTCACCTGCCAGACTCGGAGCCTTTTGTGTCGCTCGGCACCGACGGACAAAACTCTGCGAGACCGACCGCGGTGCTTCAAAAAAAAAAAAAGGAAAAAAATGAAAAGGTGCGTACGACTTTATCGAGGATGCACGTTTCCCACCTGACGAGAATAACTCATCAACGTCCATGTAACAAATTGAATTATAATCGAATAATCCCATCGTACTACATCAGCAGGTGCATAACCAAAACAACACAAGCCTGAGGCGTATAGACTGTCGCTAGATAAAACATTATAGAACTACAGTAGTGCCCATCCAACGGTATCAAGGAACGAGGGCTCCGATATTTTCATTTTCCTTTTTATGTCGATGTATTCTGAGAATATTTGTGTGTTTACTTTTTCTTATTTTTTTTTCGCAGCACTGAAAACTTTCAAACAGGAAAAAAAAAGGTAATTTGGTGAAACCTTAATTCTTTCTATCAGGAGAGTCACTGTAAACGTGTTTAATCAAGAATGTTGGTTCAGTTTTTGAATGTACTTTAATGTCTAGGGTGTCCGATAAGTATGTATTCTTTTTTCTGTATATAAATATATATACATATCTATTATATGGGCTGTGGTGATGTCAGGGAATAGAGGGGGTGGGCAGGAAAAAGCCTCTGGCCCCCCGAACATAGATATCAAACCCCGCCCCCACCTCTTGCCCCACCCCCCCACTCCCCCACCGCCTCCTGCTCCTACCGTCACCTCTTTAAATATGTCCCTGATATTTACTGTAACATGTGATCATGTGTTGTATGACTGAAGGAGCGATGGAACTGACCCCGCCCTTCCTGACTGAAGCCCCGCCCTCTGCCTGCCCCGCCCTCCCCCCCGATTCAGTGCAAAAATATCCAATCCAACGTCTCCCGGATGGCTCGCCAATTAGTGTGCAGCATTTTTGAAGGTGTCAGAAAAAAAACTTAAGGAATATTGATTTTTCTTTTACTTCAAACCAAAGTATGATTTAAACACGCACACACACACACACACACACACACACACACACACACACACACACACACACACACACACACACAGTTTTGTCCCAATTCAGTGGAAAAACTTCCCGTCCAACGTCTCCCAGACGGCTCGCCAATTATTACGGGGGGTTTGTGGGCGTCAGATGAAAAAATTGATTGATTTTTCTTTTTTTACTCAAACCAAAGTATTATTTTGACTCACACACACACACACACACACACACACACACACACACACACACACACACACACACTCACACACACACACACACGGTCTCAGTGCTCTTTGATCAGGAGACAGCGGGACTCAGCGATGGCGGCGGAGCCCCGGATGTTCTATTGACGTGACCCAGATTTCGGTCTGTTCATCAGGAAGAGCCGCTCGCTCTCCTCGCTCATGCAAACGGAGCTGAAGCGCCCGGTTCCCTGCGAGCAGCCTCGGTTCACTTCCCGACCCGGGTGGACGGCCGTTTTTTTATCGCATATTGGAAATAAACCTGCTGGCCCCTCAAGACAGAAGAGAGTTTCTCTGGGGGCGAGCAGGTTTCGGGTGAAGCACAACTTAGAGAGTTCAGGGTTCACTACTCCGGCGGTAGTGGTTCGGTGTGAGTTATTCCAAGAGGGTACGACTAGCTGTAAGCTCCGGACTTCCTGTACAAACACTACAGTGTGTACCGTCAATATCCTGTACAGTAAACCTCACCTCACTCTTCTTGATTAACTTCATCTTATTTCAGGTTAAAAAGAAACAAAAAAAAAGAAGATCTACTTGTTCTGAATCAGGGCTCCTACCCACACGACCTCCGTCCATCTGTACACAGCTTCTCATATATTACAGAGTATCTATATCATGGCAACTAACTGTTGTGATGTCTAACTGGGGTAAAGTCGCTCATTTTTGTTCTCTCACGCGGGCTTTGCATCCTCATTCTGTGGGTTTGTTAGCGAGAGTCACACGGTTCCTCTGGCCTACTTCCAGAGTGGCGGTGGCTCACAAACGGCTCGGGAGCAGGCTGGAGGTTCTCATTTTGCGGGAAGTTTTCTCGATTTCACAAAGAGCCTCGTTTTTCCTTTGTGTTTCAGTTCTTGACGATGGGTTTTGTCCGGTGAATTATCTATGCATTTTGAGACAAAAAAAACAAACAAACACTTGATGTCATGTGTGATAGGCACATTTTTGTGTAGAAAGCACTGTTAACTAGTTAGCCACTAGCTACGCTAAAGCTGGTAATACTATTATAGATTTTGATTTTGTCATTTGTCTCAAAGACAAAAAACCAACAACGTGTGACGCTGACGTCCCTCAGAAGACACAACGGCCGTTACACACCCGGAGGGTCACGAATGCTAACTATGCGACTACGACTAGCATTCAAAAAATGAATTTGCAACAAATACGTTCAGTATTTTAAAAATATAATGACTTGCTGGTGTGTAATGGCCTCAAAAGTTTACATAGAACTATTTTCTGCGGCGTATTAATCCACACTTGTTGCTCTCTTTTTTGTGACAGAAAAAAACTTGGAGACGCGTTGATGGTAGATAAACAACTTTAATAGTTTTTAGACGACAAAGGAGCCCGATGGCTCCATTAAATATTCTATTTTTATTGTGTTTGCAGTCAAAAGTCGTTACGTAGCATTTCTGTGGGACAGTCCTGCACGGCTAACACTGTTTTAGTTCGTACAAACTGAAACTTTTTAAACTGGAAGTTTACAAGTCGCAACTGTGAGCAAGATTTGCAGTGTAGTTCTCAAGATTAGGTATAAATCTGTTTTATTAGTCGTACCTGTAGTGGCAGTGGTAGGAATAGCAGTAACGGACTGTGTATAGTGTTGACATTTGGAGTCTTGTTCTGAGAAGTTTGCGTGAACATTTATTAACGATGCTAAACGTGTAAGACTCGACACATTATCCTAAATATATGGCTTCCTTTGAAGTTTTCAATGTGTTTACAGCTTTACTACAGTGTGCAGGTGTTTTGTTAGAAACTCAAAAAATACCAAAAAAAAAAAAGAAATAGAAAATAAACCTAGCCCTATGAAGCTAAAGCTACAGTATTTAGCATTTTAGCTACTAGTTTTGGATTTTTTCTTGTAATCCTGAGGCAGAAGGCCTTAAAAAAAATGCAAAAATATACAAATAACATAATGTTAGTACATATTTCCTCAAACGTTCATCACACATCGTATTTATTTTTATTTAAATAAATATTGACTGTCAAACTGCACGTGCTCCAAGCTAACGCTGCGCAAAAAGGTTTTGCTAACATTTGTACAATCTGTAATTAACAGACCTCAATGTCGTTAAAAACCTGTTGAGTTTTGCCAAAATTTTGCAAAAATTATGAGAGATAGCCAAACTCCTGTGGAACGCGTTAGCATTGCCGTAGAAACGACGTGAATGCTACGTTAGCCTTGCCGCAGAATCGGCGTTAGTGACGCCGTAGAAACGACATGAATGCTACATTAGCGACGCTGAAGAAATGACGTGAACGACAGCGAGTTTCGAGGCTGCACCAGACAGCAATTAGCTTTAGCAAGTTCACATTAAAAAAAAGAAAAAAGAAAAAAAAAAAAAAAAAAAAGAAAAGGTGACTTTAAGTGACTTAGCTTATGCAATATACACGCTGGAAACATTACGTAAACGTTTCTCAACCGTCAAACTTTCACTCTCGTCTGACATTTTTAGAGTTTCTTTTCATTTTTTTTACAGACTTTCAAAGTTTTTTGGGCACATATAGAAAACATTTTGTCATGTTTAGGTGTGTAAGTTGTGATATTTGGTTTCTTCCTGTTTAGTTCATTAGCCGCGTTACTTTCTGAGTTATTTGTGGTTTGGAAGGTTTGGTTTCTTCTCTGTACATGTTTGGTTTTCGTTGGTTCTCATTCAGCCTCACATTTTATAATCACACAGGTTTCCTGCCGCAAAGTGATTTTGACGACAAAAAAGGTTGTTTTATTCTTTTGGTAGCGGTTAGCATGCTAAGCCTCCTGGGAGGTGAAGTTGAAAAACGTATATTTAATTGCCTTAAAATTTTCTGTGCATTCATCTTACATTGTGATCTATTGTAATTATGAGAAATGCTGAATCTATTTTAAATGATCTAATGACTTAGTTAGATGTTAGTATTGATTGTAGCACCAGTGGCCCGGTACAGATTAAGAAGAGTTTATTTTTTCAGTTTAAGCTGCGGTTATTGTCGCTGCTCACTGAGTTTCAATGCCGACGAGTTCTGCCTTTAAAGGTACAGTGTGTCATTTTTTTTTTTTTCTTTTTTTTTCAAAACAACCAAAAACAAAAAACAAAAAAAAATCAGTATGTTGCAGAGGAATTTACTGGCGTTAAAAAACTAACCAGCTCGCGGCATGCATTGTCTATGTCACCTCCTACCACCAGATGGTGCAGTGAGTCAGTAACTGCTGGACTATGGCCCCGTTACCACGGCAACATTTCTAGATGAAAACATTGTTTTTGCAGTTACTTTCAGAGAAGTTTTGCATTTACACTGCAAAACTTTGGAAACGACTTCTGTTCACACGACGACGGCAGAAGCACTGAAAACTATGTCGTTAGCATGCTAGCACGGACAACAATCAGCTCTAAACGTTAGCATTGTTCGTACACCGACATTCTGACAGACCACCAAATTGGATTGTTATTACGGTGACTGTCAAAATAAAAATATACCAAATTAGATTGTTGTTACGGTGACTGTCAAAATTAAAGATTCAAGTCCCAGGAGAATATGAACTGGGAGTCATGACACCACGGAGGAAACGTTCTTCTGATTGTCTCTACTGAGCATGTGCAGAACCTCTAGTTACTATGGTGGCCAGGAGCAGACCAGGACCAGAACCAGGAGCAGCGTTTCAGCCGTGTCCACGGAGACGGAATGTTTCCCAAAACGCTCTGAGCTCCGTTGTCGTGGAAACAAACTCCCAAAACGCAACGAAAGGGGTTTTTTTTTTGCGTCCTTGCCATGGAAACGGGGCCTGGAGCTAAATTCAGATATACAGCGGCTCATTGCTGCCACCCAGTGCACACGTGTGGCATTACTTAAAGTTTACCGGCTGTACCTTTAAATCAAAACCTCCAGCCTGCCCCCGAGCTGAGGGGGGGAGGGGGGTAGGGAGGGGTGACAGCGACCCCCCCCCCCTCCGTCCTTCAGATGCCTTCAGTGTTACAAACTGGTCCTGATCTTCCTGAGCACAACTGCTTGAGCTGTGACACTAGCAGGATGCCCCCCCACCCCCACCCTCCGAGACCCCCCTCCCCCCCCACCACTCCCCAATCCACCCTCCCCCGTCCTGCCTCCGCCGAGCCTTCTGTATGTGAGTCGACCGGCCCCTTTTGTACTCCTGGTGTTCTGTACATAATGACCCCCTCCCTCTCTTCACCCCCCTCCTCCAGCGCCCCTGCCCCTCCCTCAAGCACCCCCCCCCCCCCCCCCTCTTTCCTTCCAGGGGGAAAAAGGTAAAAAAAAACAACAAAAAAAACAACCTCTGACTCCTCTGAAATCTTGTATTTTGTTCTAATAATGACAAAATTTATTTATAAGGATTTTCTAAAATCTATCTCTTTCTCCTTTTTGTAAATGTTCCAGTTAAATAAAGTTTAAAAATGTTGAAAAACTAAATGGATATATTGAAAAAAAAAAAACAGGTCTAGAAGTCCCCGCCCCCTCCTGGCTCTGTACTCTGAACTTTGTGTTTTTGTTTTTTCCTCTTTCTGTATGCTTCTCTTTACGTGCTTCAGATGAAGAGTTCTATTTATTATGACATTAACGTTATTATAATTATGACTAATTATTAATATTATCATCATCCTCATCATCCTCATTATTATCATTAATAAACTTGTCTACTTCAGCCTCCGTGTGTCTGTGCTGTTTTTGTGGGCAAGCGATGGCCGCCGCTCTGAAGCAGCCGCCGCCGCTCTGAGGCTGCCGCCGCTGTGAGGCCGCCAACGTTGCTATGAGGCCGCCGCCACCGCCGCTCTGAAGCAGCCGCCGCCGCTCTGAGGCTGCCGCCGCTGTGAGGCCGCCAACGTTGCTCTGAGGCCGCCGCCACCGTCGCTCTGAAGCAGCCGCCACGGCTCTGAGGCTGCCGCCGCTGCCGCTCTGAGGCTGCCGCCACCACCGGACTGAAGTAGCCGCCGCCGCCGCTCTGAGGCTGCCGCCACTCTGAGGCCGCTGCCGTTGCTCTGAGGCCGCTGCCGTTGCTCTGAGGCCGCCGCAGCCACCGCCGTTGCTCTGAGGCCACCGTCGTTGCTCTGAGGCTGCCACCGTTGCTCTGAGGCCGCCGCCGCCACCGCCGTTGCTCTGAGGCCACCGTCGTTGCTCTGAGGCCGCCACCGCTGCCACCGTTGCTCTGAGGCCACCGTCGTCGCGAGGCCGGGTGAGGCGACTCGACACACCGGAAGCCGCTCGGGGGCGGGAAGATGGAGAGCAGCAGTCTGTCGGCGAGGCCGCCGTTTACCCGAGTGGAGAAAGACAAACTCCCGGAGCGACGAGAGGAAACGACGCAGAGACACAAACGTAAACATTCCAAAGATCAACTTCACGCCGTGGCGACTGACTTTAATCCCTCAAACGATCGGAGAGCAGATTTATCTTTTATTCTCAAGGAAGAATCACTGAAAATCCTCAAACACTAGTTCTTTCTGTTCCGGATGAAACGAGACGATGAATTCATGTCCTGCTGGAAAAAGTTCCAGACGAAGGTTGTCTGTCGGGTTCTCACAAGGAACTGTAATATCATGGAATCTCCACTGGGAGGCAGCAGACCTCTGTCTTTCATCCTGCAGGGCTTCGTCATTCATTCAATATTTCCCCTGCTCCCCCTCTCTCCCCCCCAACACACACACACACACACACACACACACACCCCCGCCCCCACTGTGGCCGAGGGCAGAGTTCACCTGGTCACCAGTCTGTCACAGGAAGAACAAATATTCAATCTGCTGAATCTCATCGTTAAAACTGAAACGCGCTTTGACCTCCTCAGAGTTCCAACATGACAAGATGTAAGTACAACCTCCGTCCACATGAGGGAGACAAACACTCACAAATCCCACAGAGCTCTCCGTAACACTCCTCATCCCTCCCATCGCTGATGGTTTGCAAGTAACGTAATCCGATTACTTTTTCAAGGAACGAATAAAGTACGGGTTTACTTTTACCAAAACAGTAATTAGATTACCTTTACTTTCCCGCAAGGAGGCCGCATTACTGCGTTACTAAACCGGGATTTTGTCTTGTGAGACCATCTGTAACAATGACGTATCAGTGTAAACAACAAGCAGTGTAAACAACAGTCAGTGTAAACAACAGTCAGTGTAAACAACAAGCAGTGTAAACAACAAGCAGTGTAAACAACAGGCGGTGTAAACAACAGTCAGTGTAAACAACAGTCAGTGTAAACAACAAGCAGTGTAAACAACAGGCGGTGTAAACAACAAGCAGTGTAAACAACAGTCAGTGTAAACAACAGTCAGTGTAAACAACAAGCAGTGTAAACAACAGGCGGTGTAAACAACAAGCAGTGTAAACAACAAGCAGTGTAAACAACAAGCCGTGTAAACAACAAGCAGTGTAAACAACAAGCCGTGTAAACAACAAGCAGTGTAAACAACAAGCCGTGTAAACAACAAGCAGTGTAAACAACAAGCAGTGTAAACAACAAGCAGTGTAAACAACAAGCAGTGTAAACAACAGTCAGTGTAAACAACAAGCAGTGTAAACAACAAGCAGTGTAAACAACAGTCAGTGTAAACAACAAGCAGTGTAAACAACAGTCAGTGGTGATTAGCAGGAGTGCAGCAGAGAGCAGGACCTGCTGCGTTTCAGGCTCAGAAGTACTGACATCTCAACTGACGTTGAGCTCGACCTGAAAAGTAAGTAAAAGTGAGAGTTAAAAAAAACTAACAGCTGATTTTGAATCTGATAGCCCTGAAACCTGAATATGAATGAATGAATGAATGAATGAATGAATGAATGAATGAATGAATGAATGAATGAATGAATGTTGAACACATCCAACTCTAAGTCAGATAATTAAGCAAAACACAAAAGACAGTCTATTGGTGTTATTTGCAGAAAGGTGGAGTACATAGAGTACATATATTGCCTTTCGGGACGCACCGATGCCACTTTTTGAAAGGACGAGTACAAGTATGCGTACTAACTTTTAGCTACTGGTAGATACTGGGGATTCATACTCCATGCCGTGAAGGTGTTGGTGCAATCCAGCTCTGAACAGCCTCTGTGTCAATGCTACGTCACCTCCACCTCATCT
The DNA here is from genome assembly GCF_963383615.2 of Lipophrys pholis. Classification (NCBI taxonomy): domain Eukaryota; kingdom Metazoa; phylum Chordata; class Actinopteri; order Blenniiformes; family Blenniidae; genus Lipophrys; species Lipophrys pholis. The sequence goes on from NC_137647.1 coordinate 2,126,129, forward strand.
GTGTCAACGCTATGTCACCTCCACCAGCGTCACAGTCTACAGTTGCATAGCGCAGTGCTTAGCCTGAGCCTGAACTCTTTAGCATGTAGCATTGCTGGTGTGTGAACCCTGAAGCACTTTAGCATGTAGCATGTAGCATCGCTGTTGAGCGAGCCTGAAACTATTTAGCATTGAGCATTGCTGGTGTGTGAACCCTGAAGCACTTTAGCATGTAGCATGTAGCATCGCTGTTGAGCGAGCCTGAAACTATTTAGCATTGAGCATTGCTGGTGTGTTAACCCTGAAACTATTTAGCATGTAGCATGTAGCATTGCTGGTGTGTGAACCTGAAGCACTTTAGCATGTAGCATGTAGCATCGCTGTTGAGCGAGCCTGAAACTATTTAGCATGTAGCATCGTTGGTGTGTGAACCTGAAACTCTTTAGCATGTAGCATGTAGCATCGCTGGTGTGTGTACCTGAAACTCTTTAGCATGTAGCATGTAGCATTGCTGGTGTGTGAACCTGAAGCACTTTAGCATGTAGCATCGCTGTTGAGCGAGCCTGAAACTATTTAGCATGTAGCATCGTTGGTGTGTGTACCTGAAACTCTTTAGCATGTAGCATGTAGCATCGCTTGTGTGTGTACCTGAAACTCTTTAGCATGTAGCATGTAGCATTGCTGGTGTGTAAACCTGAAGCACTTTAGCATGTAGCATCGCTGTTGAGCGAGCCTGAAACTATTTAGCATGTAGCATCGTTGGTGTGTGTACCTGAAACTCTTTAGCATGTAGCATGTAGCGTCGCTGGTGTGTGGATCATTTTTTTTCAAATACATAATTTACACCATATGGGGGTCTTATTACGGCCTTACCTCCATTTTCTATGGAAATCAGTTGTTTTATCAATTTTTTATATTTTTCACCGTTTGATGGTCTTACTATAATCCCATCACACTGTGGTTACAAGATATTTCTTTTTAAAAAAAAATCCGAAAAATGAGTTCTACAGAAATCCATAAAGCACCAATGAAAGGGAAAGATCCTACGGCCCATGAAGGCATCGCGGCCTGGCGTTGTTAAAGCACCTCTAAAAGGTTCCTGCGCAGGTTACTCCCACTTCCAACATGCAGCACAAAGTGTGACACCGCTGCTCTCCCGCTGGCTTAATATGATTTAATACCCATTACAAGTCACCTCCTCCACCACCAGCATCCGAACTGAGCGGGGCTATAAAGGGAAGCAGAAGTGCTGCGCTCGACACAACTGAAGCGCGCGACACAATTTGTGGGATTAGGTGAGCAAGTGGCTGATGACCTGCAGCTGGTAGGGAGGGCAAGGTCGGACCGGGCAGGCGTGGCAACTTTGGAGAGTCGTGCGAGGCGGTGACAGCGGTAATCCCAAAGTTACAGTGTGAAGTCAAACGTTACAGCTTCGACCTGTAAAACCTCCAAAACGCGAAAGAATTTCAAAATGATGCATTTCAATAACAAACGGAGGTGAGACCAGAAAATGGGTGAAAATTCTTCTTTTCTTTATTTTTTCTCTTCATTTTTTTTCTTTGTAAAGAGAGAAAAAATGGGAGAAAAAAAAAAAAAAAAAAAGGCCTCAAAATGGTGAAAACGGGCAACATTTCAGGAAAAATAGGGATTTTTCATTAAAAAATACCATCATTTTTCATAATTTTAGACAAAAAAACCCAAATTTTCCTAAAGTTAGGAATATTCTCTGTTTTCACCATCTGGAGGTCTTGGTGAGCAAAGTTGTAAAATATCTGTGGGCGTGGCCAAAAGTAGACGTTTCGCCACCAAACAGGAAGTAGTGTAAAAAGGGTCAGGACGAGGAGTGACGACTCGGCACAATCTCTGAGGACCTGATGGAGGACAGCTTAGTGAGACAAAATACAAGTTCAGAGGAATCTGACAAGATTTGTTTTATTCAGGTTCATTGAGATTCCATGTAAAAATAAAGTTACTGACTTTACGTTCTTCGGGTCGTCTGAGCTGCTTTATGAATCCAAGCAGTATTTTAAAGACACACATGTATGAGTACTCTAAGTATTTTGGTTTGAACATGGAGGTTCTTCAGCGATGTGTCGCAGCGGTGTTATGTTTCCTCAGAAGATGAATTTATTGTCTGACTCGACAGTTTCGGGCCTTTAAAACCTCTCAGATGAGACGTTTGTGATGCAGCGTCTCCCCCATTCAATCCAATTCAACTCAACTTTATTGACGAAGCACCGAGAACGACAGTCGTTTGTAGAAAGAATCCCAACAAATCCAACATGAGCAGAAACAGGAAGGAACCTGCAGAACCAGACCCAGAGGAGGAGGAACCACACACTCTGTCCATCTCTCTCTCCTCCCTCTCTCCCTCTTTCTACCTCTCTCTCCTCCCTCGTTCTTTCTTCTTCCCCCTCTCTGTCCTCCCCCTTTCTCCTGACTCCCTCCTTCTCTACGTCTTTCCAGCTCTCTCTCCTCCCTCTCTCCCTCTTTCTATCTCTCTCTCCTCCCTCGTTCTTTCTTCCTCCCCTTCTCTCCATATCGCTCTCCTCCCTCCCTCCCTCCCTCCCTCCTTCAGTCCCTCTCCCTCCCTCTCTGTCCTCCCCCTTTCTCCTGACTCCCTCCTTCTCTACGTCTTTCCAGCTCTCTCTCCTCCCTCTCTCCCTCTTTCTATCTCTCTAACCTCCCTCGTTCTTTCTTCCTCCCCCTCTCTCCATATCGCTCTCCTCCCTCCCTCCCTCCCTCCCTCCTTCAGTCCCTCTCCCTCCCTCTCTGTCCTCCCCCTTTCTCCTGACTCCCTCCTTCTCTACCTCTTTCCAGCTCTCTCTCCTCCCTCTCTCCCTCTTTCTATCTCTCTCTCCTCCCTCGTTCTTTCTTCCTCCCCTTCTCTCCATATCGCTCTCCTCCCTCCTTCCCTCCCTCCTTCAGTCCCTCTCCCTCCCTCTCTGTCCTCCCCCTTTCTCCTGACTCCCTCCTTCTCTACCTCTTTCCAGCTCTCTCTCCTCCCTCTCTCCCTCTTTCTATCTCTCTCTCCTCCCTCGTTCGTTCTTCCTCCCCTTCTCTCCATATCGCTCTCCTCCCTCCTTCCCTCCCTCCTTCAGTCCCTCTCCCTCCCTCTCTGTCCTCCCCCTTTCTCCTGACTCCCTCCTTCTCTACCTCTTTCCAGCTCTCTCTCCTCCGTCCCTCCTTCCATCCCTCTCTATCTCTCTGTCATTTTCCTCCCTCCATCTCTCTCCTTTCCTCCTTCTCTCTCCTCTCTCCATCCTCCAGTCCCTCTCAGGCCATGACTCGTTCTTCCCTTCCTGTCTTCCCTCCATCGCTCTCCTCCCTTCCTCCTTCCCTCCCTCCGTCCATGTCTTTCCTCCCTCTCTCTCCTCCCTCCACCCCCCCAATTCTCTTTCTGATGCCAACCCACTCAGGATTTAGAATCACTCCTGTTTTCCATCTGCACACCGGATTTAAAATGTGGAGCTTCGCTGTGACCCGTCTGTTGTTGCAGGACTCTGGAGACCGTGTGTGTGTGTGTGTGTGTGTGTGTGTGTGTGTGTGTGTGTGTGTGTGTGTGTGTGTGTGTGTGTGTGTGTGTGTGTGTGTGTGTGTGTGTGTGTGTGTGTGTGTGTGTGTGTGTGTGTGTGTGTGTGTGTGTGTGTGTGTGTGTGTGTGTAAAAAATATTAATTATAAATGCTTCAGTTTGTGTCATGAATTCCAGCCGGTCGTCAGAGAGTCTGAATGTTCACGTTGGATCTTTCTTCTCATTCAGTTCCTGTTTTAAGTTAAAAAACAATATTTTTTTTGACAAATGATTCATGATTTGCGTCTTCATGCCGTCACGCAGCGAATACCGAGTATGTGTGCGTTAATACTTACAGTTTGAACCTGCTTCAGACCAGGAGAACCATCGACCAGTCGGAGAGGAACTTGGTTCATTTTGTCGTCAAAACATCCGTCACTGCGTTGACGAAGAAAAACTTTTTCTATCGATATTTGTTACTTAACTGATCAAATAAAAGACTTTTTAAATTAAAATAACGAAACAATCTTACAAATGCTTTTTTATGGCAGAAGGAAAAAAATTAACCCGGAAGAGCAACGAGCATTAGGGTTCCACCTGAGGGCAGTGAGCATTAGCAGTGAGCATTATCATTAGTGTGAGCATTATCGTTAGCAGTGAGCATTATCATTAACAATGAGCATTAGCAATGAGCATTATCATTAGCAGTGAATATTATCGTTAGCAGTGAGCATTATCGTTAGCGGTGAGCATTATCATTAGCAATGAGCATTATCATTAACTTGAGCATTATTATTAGCAGTGAGCATTATTGTTAGCAGTGAGCATTATCATTAGCAGTGAGCATTATCATTAGCAGTGAGCATTAGCAGTGAGCATTGTCGTTAGCAATGAGCATTATCATTAGCAGTGAATATTATCGTTAGCAGTGAGCATTATCGTTAGCAATGAGCATTATCATTAGCAGTGAGCATCATCGTTAGCAGTTTGCATGATCATTAGCAATGAGCATTATCATTAGCAGTGAGCATTATCGTTAGCAGTGAGCATTATTGTTAGCCGTGAGCATTATCATTAGCAGTGAGCATTAGCGGTGAGCATTATCATTAGCAGTGAGCATTATCGTTAGCAGTGAGCATTATCGTTAGAAGTGAGCATTAGCAGTGAGCGTAATCATTAGCAGTGAGCATTAGCAGTGAGCATTATCGTTAGCAGTGAGCATTAGCAGTGAGCATTATCGTTAGCAGTGAGCATAATCATTAGCAGAGGGCATTAGCGTTGCTGCTGTCAACATGTGAGACAGGAGGATGGACCCTTCCTGTTCAGCCACATTCTCCCTCACCAGCAGGATCGACAACCAAAGTAACGCTGGAGGAGTCAGGCGCCTGTTGTTAATGCTAAAGCCTGGTGTTAATGCTGACAGTTCATTTTATCTGTGAGATGATCTGCGAGCCGCCTTCGGGGGGCGCCGACACGCTGATGAAGGCAGCAGCTGTCGGGACGCCGGCGGAGGACGAACTTCTCAACCTCCACAGGAGTGTGAAGAGACGAAACGAGAGGCGATAACGAGAGAATGTCCTGAGCCTGAGGAGGAGGAAGAAGAGGAGGAGGAAGAGGGGGAAGAGGAGCAAGGAGGAAGAGGACTATTATCTATCTCACTCACTCGTTAGCATTTAGTGAATGAAACCATGTGAAGATAAGCGTTCACCCGACAGTTACTATTTTCCGACCTCCTGTTAACTGGTGGAGCCTCGTTCATCCTGAACCGACTCGGTTCTGCTGACGGCAACGTGAAACGTCCCGCTGGCGGGAGCATTAGCATTAGCATCATTGGCATCGTCAAGGAGAACTCCCGGAAAGCGCTGACACGCAGGTTGTAGAGCATCTTCCTCCTGGTAAAACGCTCCAGAATACTTCTAGAAAAAAAGAAGACATCCAGATGAGACGTTAAACCCGACCTGACCGTGAGCCCACCACAGCAACAATATATTCAAATATACACAACAGATAACTTCTTAAAGTTTATTACTATTAAATTCTTATTATTAAAGTGGTGGTTGTGGTTCTCCGCCTCTATAATCCATCTGGCAGGTTTCAGGCTCGCTGCCTCTAAATCCAGCTTCTCTCCAGGATCGACTGAGTCGCTGTGATTCACGGTCGCATCAATAAACGAGTCTGGAAACTTCCCTTGGTTTTCCCCGGAGAGCCGCTGAGCAGCGGGCCCTCAACTTATTTACTACCCCCCTCCAACCACCCCCAACCCGCACCCCCCACTCCCCCCGTCCCCTCCTACCCCATTACAGAACAGCCATGTTCAAAGATGGCTGCCATTATGCCACAGGTTTTGGACATTTGGCTGATTTATCCATTTGAAATAATAGTTTGTATAATTCGTCATTTTCTGGCCGCTGGGACTTCTGGTTACTGTGATTCCACGTCACACCACCAGGTGGTGCAGCGGGCAGCATTTTCTGTACAAAGTCGTCCATCTGAATCTTATGTTTGTCATCAAGACCACAGTAAATTAATTTGTTTGAAGTTTCTCGCAGCGATGGAAAGTTGTGACGTGGGGTTGTAAAAGTAGCAGCGTTGATTAGATTGTATAAATTGTACTTGAGTAAAAGTAAAACTCTGGAATATTGCCTGATGTGTTTGGTCTTTGTGTTGTGAAGCAGACGTGACGGAGGACTCAGGGCTTCAGCGTGAGTCGGTCAACACTCCGCTGGCGGGGCGAAATCCGGACGTCCTCTCGGGATTCCAGCTTTTATCTCTGTGCGGCGCTCGTCTGCAACGACGAGGCTGCTGGGTAAATGCCAGGAGTCGCGGCCAAGATGATGTTTGGATTTCCTCGTCTGTGACGATGGACCGGAGGTCAGATGTGCTTCTTCTGCCGTATCGTCCAACCAAGCGAGAAGGCCAGGTCACACACGAGTCGTCGGCTCCTCCTCCTCCTCCTCCTCCTCCTCCTCCTCCTCCTCCTCCTCTTCCTCCTCCTCCTCACAGAGAGTCAGAATCAGGTGGATCGAGCCGAGTCTCCCATGATTCCACATCGTTTCATTAATATTGTTTAACTTCCTCTTCATAAGTTTAGTTCATCCAGTACCAAAGGCAGCACTTTTGTTGAGGTAACACTTATTCTTTCGATCTCTTCAGGTTCCTGAGCTCCAGTACCGAAGGTAACAAGGTAGTACCATATACAACAGAGCCAACCAGAACTACAGAGACACTGCATCCAGTACCAGAGGCAGCCTCAGTTTCACAAAAAATTTGTTTATTTTCTCAAATTGGGAGGGCATCCCAATGGAAATTAATTTCCAGCTGTTAAAATGCCTCCATTACCTGAGGCAGCAAAGCAGCCTACACTAGCAGAAGAAACAAAGGACTTCCGGAACCAGAACGGCAGGAAACCAAACCAGGTTCCTGATGCTCTTAATGTGGATTCTGTCACATTCTGAGGTTCCTACGTTTGTCTCCACTACCAGAGGCAGCACTTCCACATCATGGCTCATCCTGATGGATTTGAAGAGGAAAACACGGGAGTAAGACGTCAGACGATCACGGCGCTCTGCAGCTGAAGAGTAATCCTGTGAATGTCCTGAACGCTGGACCACAAGTTGTTTGGTTTGGTGTGAAACTGAAGAGACGACTCAGCGAATCAGCAGTGAAGGTTTGAAGTTTGAATCTGTGGCGTGTCGTCGCTCAACTACAGGCAGAGATCAGAGAAGAGCCGCCATCCCATAATGATCTCTTGCTTTAACAGCCTATCTGTTAGTCTTATTGATCAGCATCGATGGAGGGAAGCTGTTGATCACAGGCGGCAGGCTCCAAGACGTTGATTACGCTCCGGCCATCGACCGGCGGCGCGCGGCTCGGCCTCCGCCATCCGACACGGAAACAACAAATGGGACGGCCGAGTCATCGCTCAGCGCCGCTCTGACACCTCATAAAACCTGCTGATACCTCGCCGCCCGCAGGAAACAGCCACTCTTCTGGGGATTCATCTACAAAGGAAGAATGAAGATTAATGTGCGGCGAGGCAAGGCGAGGCAAGGCGAGCAAAGTGAGCGGAGCAAAGCAGCGAGGCGGGTGGAGTGGGCAAGCGGCGTGGCACGGCGAGGCAAGCGTGGAGCGGTGCGGCAAGGCGAGTGAAGCGAGTGGAGCAAAGCGGCAGGCGGAGTGGCGGGCGGAGCGGCGGGCGGAGCGGCGGGCGGAGCGGCGGACGAAGCGTCGAGCGGCGCGCCGAGCGGCGCGCCGAGGCAAGCATCGAGTGGCAAGGCGGCAGATGGTGTATTGAGGGAAGTAGTGCGGCGAGGCATGGTGAGTGGAGCAGCAGCTCTTGGCGTCTCGGTCAGCAGCTCGACGCTCTGGTGAATCTCTACAATCGGCCGCTGCTGGAACGATTCCACGCTGCCCGAAGGAAGAGCAGCCACAGATATTGTAATAAAGAAGTCTGAGACATACAGTTTTGGCCCGAGGCCTCCAGGAGGCGCTCTCTTCCTGACATACAGAGCGACGGTCCTGGTGGAGAGTCGGCAGGTGGAGCAAGGAGGATGAGTCACCTGAGGGCTGTTCACCGGAGTTTGTTTCAGCTGCTTCACGTCCTACAACAAAACAACCACAACAAAACAACCACAACGATGTGCCACATGTTTTCACTTCCACAAAACTGGACTAAGAAACGCGGAGCGTCTGGAGAACCGGAGCGTCTGGAGAACCAGAGCGTCTGGAGTACCAGAGCATCTGGAGTACCGGTGTGTCTGGAGATCCAGAGTATCTGGAGTACCAGAGTGTCTGGAGAACCAGAGCGTCTGGAGTACCAGAGCGTCTGGAGTACTAGAGCATCTGGAGTACCGGAGTGTCTGGAGATCCAGAGTATCTGGAGTACCAGAGTGTCTGGAGAACCAGAGCATCTGGAGTACCAGAGCATCTGGAGTACCGGAGTGTCTGGAGTATCGGAGCGTCTGGAGAACCAGAGTGTCTGGAGAACCAGAGCATCTGGAGTACCAGAGCGTCTGGAGAACCAGAGCGTCTAAATTAATTTCAGAAATTGGGATTAAAATCCTAATCCTGACCCGGTTAAGGCCAGAAGATAAAAAGTGATGATTCCACAATGGCGGAGCAAAAAACACAAACAAAACCCAAAACAACCAATTGACGGTTGAAATCTGCGTCAGTTTCTGTCACCGATTGTCATTATTTAAAATCTGATCCATAAATAATTCAAGGAAACATCAAATTAATCTGATGAGACAAAGTTCAGCCTCATCAGAGTCGTTACTTCAAAACATTTTGTCTTTGTCTTCAATCTAAACTCTTAGTGTCACTTTCATTCATTTAATATAAAAAACAGATTATTGTTCTGATATTTACATCATAAATCAACTAACATCTTCTTCCTCTAACATCCAGATTATAGAGCATCTTCCTCCTCTAATGCACGTCAGCCACACAGGTGTGTTAAACATACAGTGCAGTCTAGATGTGGTGGCGCCCTCTACTGGAGAAATACTGCTGTCAGTAAGGCACACACACACACACACGCACGCACGCACGCACACACACGCACGCACACACACACACACGCACACACGCACGCACGCACGCACACACACACTCCATCGCAGTTTGAGGAAAATGAGTCTGGCTGTCGTTGCTGCTCGTGCAAGATGATGCACAGGTCGTACACACTGCACTGTGTTACTCTGTGTGTGTGTGTGTGTGTGTGTGTGTGTGTGTGTGTGTGTGTGTGTGTGTGTGTGTGTGTGTGTGTGTTAAATCCTACATGTGCTGCATGCAGAAAGGTAAACAGAGCAGGGGTGAAGACAGAGGAGAGGAAACACGGAGCAGCGTCGTCTCGTCGTCCCGCAGAAGATTTCAAGGACAAACCTGTTGATGCTGCAGCCGGACGGACGGACGGACGGACGGACGGACGGACGGACGGACGGACGGTGTGCGGCGGGAGGGAGAGGAGGAGGACCGAAGTGATGGATGAAGAGTGGAGGGAGATGATGGTTGTGGTGTGTTGAGTTGTAGGGAGGGCAGAGGGAGGGTTGTGGAGGGGGAGTGAGAGAGAGAGAGAGAGAGGGAGGGAGGGAGGGGGGTGAGCAAGAGGATAAATCCTACTACACAGTGATCAGAGCTCTCATCCCGTCCCGTCGTGGAGTGTCAGAGTCGGGATTACAGCCGGGCGAGAGCTGCTGCCGCCACCGGGCGACGGAGCGACGCTGGGAAACACGAGAGCAGAACGAAAGCTGCAACAACAAGTGCAGATCAGAGAGACCAACTAACATGTGAGGAAAACCCCGAACCAGTCAGCCGGGCACATCTGGACGGTTCTGACTCACAGCTGGACGGTTCTGACTCACATCTGCACGGTTCTGACTCACATCTGGACGGTTCTTCTCTCGCACTCCTCACATTGATGGAGCGACCCCGAGAGGCGAGCAGGGCGAAGGAGGAGGAGGAGGAGGTAGAGGCGGGCTGGGGAGCGAACAACCAGAAGACCAGGGTCACCTGGTGGTGATCGACGGGACGCGGCGGTGGACAGGTGTCCCGAGCGATGGGGTCCGTGTGGCGAGGTGAACAAGGACGAGAGCCGGCGGTTCGTTCTGCTGCTGAGAGGAAACGCACTCTAAGTTTCTCCTGAAGTCTCACGCTGCAACCAGGAGAGGAATTATTCCCCCCCACCCCACACCACCCCACCCCACCCTCCACCCCCCCAGAGGATGCCGCCAAACGCGCTCTGAATAAGCACGAGTTTCTTCCTCGCAGCGCGGCGGGACGTCGCACCGGGAAACTTTAAGTCTCTCCTCCGAGCCCTCGGCACCAGCGGCTGTGGACAGCAGCCATTTGTTGATTTGTTTTGCTTCCTCTCTTCCTCCTCCTCTTCCTCGGGCACCTGCCCACCTCAATCTCCCTCCTGCATCCATCCATCCATCACTCCATCCTCTTCCTCCCTACCCCCCTCCCCGACTGATAATGTGACCTTCTGCTAAAGTGCTGGAAACGATGCCACCGCCGCAGCGTGAGCTCCGCTCCCGTCACCACGACTGAAATAGACTCAAACAAGTGGAGGTGAGGAAGAGGGGGCAGGGGGGGGAGGCAAGGAAGAAGAGGGGCCAGAGGGGAGGAAAGAGAGAGGAAGGCGAGGAGGACGGCTGGAGGCTGCAGACGCGGGATGAGTGGCGAGGAGCCGGGGCTGGATGTGGATCGCCATCGGAGGTAAATAATCACCTTTGCTTCGCTCATCACCTCTTTTCTTACTTTGCAAACTCTGCTTTTGTTTTCGGAGGAGTGTTCTGGAGGAGTGTTCTGGAGGAGTGCTCTGGAGGAGTGTTCTGGTTCTGCTTTTTTTAAAAGTGATCCTCCATCCCGATTCCCTCTCGTGTCCTCCAATCCACACGCTGACGCTTGTTTTTGATAACAGCAGCTGCAGATGACAGAAAGATTCTCAGGTGGAGGGGTGATGAGGGTGGGGAGTGAGGGGGGTGTTAGAGTGTTAGTTTGTTAGTGGTTGTGTTGGTGGGGGTGATGGTGTAGATGGTTGTGGTGGTGGTGGTGATTGCGGGGGTGGAGGGTGTGTTGGTGGGGGTGATGGTGTTGGTGGGGTGATGGTGGTTGTGGAGGGATGGTGGTGGTGTTGGTTGGGGTGATGGTGGAAGGTGCAGGGAGTGTTGGTTGGGGTGATGATGGGGTGGAGGGAGTGTTGGTGGGGGTGATGGTGGTGGTATTGGTGATGGTGATGGTGGGGGGTGGAGGGAGTGTTGGTGGGGGTGATGGTGGTGGTATTGGTGATGGTGATGGTGGGGGGTGGAGGGAGTGTTGGTGGGGGTGATGATAGGGGTGGAGGGAGTGTTGGTGGGGGTGATGATAGGGGTGGAGGGAGTGTTGGTGGGGGTGATGATAGGGGTGGAGGGAGTGTTGGTGGGGGTGATGATAGGGGTGGAGGGAGTGTTGGTGGGGGGTGGAAAGAGTGTTGGTGAGGTGATGTGGTTGTGGAGTGATGGTTGTGTTGTTGGTGGGGTTATGGTGGGGTGATGGTGGGGTGGAGGGAGTGTTGGTGGGGTTATGGTGGGGGTGGAGGGAGTGTTGGTGGGGTGATGGTGGGGGTGGAGGGAGTGTTGGTGGGGTGATGGTCGGGGTGGAGGGCGTGTTGGTTGGGGGGATGGTGGTGGTTCTGGAAAATGCATGGTTGTTTCAATAATAATTTCAATAATTCTAATTATAATATAATGTTTTCAATAATAATGATTTTTTCAATGACTCACAGTAAAGACTTCGTCTGTAGGAGGCGCCAGAGTTGCCTGATGGAGCAGCAACTCACTTCACTGACATTTCAACACATTTGTCTCGTCAACAAACTCCACAGTGTTGTCCGACTGCCACACTAACGTGATCGCCTTTCACTAACTCCTTTAGGAAGCCCCCTAACACCTTTCCTAACTCCTTTAGGAAGCCCCCTAACACCTTTCCTAACTCCTTTAGGAAGCCCCCTAACACCTTTCCTAACTCCTTTAGGAAGCCTCCTAACACCTTTCACTAACTCCTTTAGGAAGCCTCCTAACACCTTTCACTAACTCCGTGACGTCATCCAGGGGTTAAGGTAAAGTCAATAGTTAAGGAGTCAGGAGGGACAATTTGGACGTACCCCAAGTCTTTGAATCGGGTTTAACTGTATGGAACGGTGATTATCAGGATAATTAGTATGAACCCATACAGTCCAGTGTATGTATGTATTATCTCACGCTCTGATTTGATCATATTCTGTCCATGCTAACGGCGGCTTCATTCACTGATATTTCTCCAACCAAGAGACGCTTTAGGTTATAAATTACGTGTTTCGTCAGTTTTACAGTTTTTCTTTACATAATCTCTGAGTCAATCTCATCGTTTGTTTCTAGTCGTTTTAAGTAAAACAAGTGAAAATCTTGAGATAAGCTGCAGCACGTTAAAGTGTTTCCTGTGGTGTGTGTGAGCAGTGTGGTGTGTGCGTGGGGTTTCCTGTGGTGTGTGTGGTGTGTTTCCTGTGGTGTGTGTGGTGTTTTCGGTGTTTCTTGTGGTGTGTGTGGTGTTTCCTGTGGTGTTTCCTGTGGTGTTTCCTGTGGTGTGTGTGGTGTTTCCTGTGGTGTGTGTGGTGTTTTCGGTGTTTCTTGTTGTGTGTGTGGTGTTTCCTGTGATGTGTGGTGTGTTTCCTGTTGTGTGTGTGGTGTTTCCTGTGATGTGTGTGGTGTTTCCTGTTGTGTGTGTGGTGTTTCCTGTGGGGTGTGGGGTGTTTCCTGTGGTGTGTGTGGTGTTTCCTGTTGTGTGGGGTGTGTTTCCTGTGGTGTGTGTGGGGTTTCCCGTGATGTGTGTGGTGTTTACGGTGTTTCCTTTTGTGTGTGTGGTGTTTCGTGTGGTGTGTTTCCTGTGGTGTTTCCTGTGGTGTGTGTGGTGTGTTTCCTGTAGTGTGTGTGGTGTTTCCTGTGGAGCGTGGTGTGTTTCCTGTTGTGTGTGGTGTGTGTGTGGTGTTTCCTGTGGTGTTTCCTGTGGTGTGTGTGGTGTGTTTCCTGTTGTGTGTGTGGCGTTTCCTGTGGTGTTTCCTGTGGTGTAACATGGTGTGTTTCCTGTTGTGTGTGGTGTGTGGTGTGTGTGGTGTGTTTCCTGTGGTGTTTCCTGTGGTGTAACATGATGTGTTTCCTGTTGTGTGTGGTGTGTTTCCTGTGGTGTTTCCTGTGGAGCGTGGTGTGTTTCCTGTTGTGTGTGGTGTGTGGTGTGTGTGGTGTGTTTCCTGTGGTGTGTGTGGTGTGTTTCCTGTGGTGTGTCCTGTGGAGCGTGGTGTGTTTCCTGTGGTGTGTCCTGTGGAGCGTGGTGTGTTTCCTGTGGTGTGTTTCCTGTGGTGTTTCCTGTGATGTGTGTGGTGTGTTTCCTGTGGTGTGTGTGGTGTGTTTCCTGTGGTGTGTGTGGTGTGTTTCCTGTGGTGTGTCCTGTGGTGTAACGTGGTGTCAGGCAGAGAACAATCCAGTGACGGTTGTTAACCCAGAAAGCCGCTGACGCCTGACGTCGTAAATCGAGGGAGAGAAAGAGAGAAAGAAGAGCCGTGAGGACGGAGTCGCGTTTCATCAGCCGCCGTCACCGAACGGCGTAAATCTACAGAACGGCGTGTAGAAGCTTATCGGCAACGTGGCCCCTGATTACAACATGTGGAGAGAAGCAGTGTGTGTGTGTGTGGAGGTTTGAACCCCCCCCCCCCCCCCCCTCATGGGGGGGTGGAGGACCGGGGGGGTGGAGGCTATCACCGTAACAAATGATCGGAGTGTTAACAACACAGGGAACAACTGACTGATGTGTCACCTGCAGGGGACCAGGTGTGTGTGTGAGTGTGTGTGTGTGTGTGTGTGTGTGTGTGTGTGTGTGTGTGTGTGTGTGTGTGTGTGTGTGTGTGTGTTTTCACTCATAGACTCTGATCTGCATTACAGCATTACTGATTACAGTCAGTCAGTATAACTAGAAGGTTGTTGCATGTTCTCTATTTGTTCTACATATATTCTGGATATGTTATCTAAATTATTGTTCTCTCTATGTTCTCCATATGTTCTCTGTATGTTCTCCAAATCCTTCACGTATGTTTTAAACAGTTGAAGGTTTTGAAACGTTCTCTTTATCAACGCACAGATTATATCATCTCTAATCCAATTCAGCAAACTGCCCTCAGACTGTATTAAACTAAGACTCTGCGTCGTTTTTCCCGCAAACCAAAGACTCTTCATGTCTATTTCTGTTTCCTGTCAATCTGAAACGGAGCAGAAGTCAGACAGAACCTCCCGGCAGGGAACCGGCTCGGTTCTGGTTCTCAATTCCGTCAGAGGAAGAGTCTGACTGCTCGTCAGTCACGAGGCGTTTAGGTTTCTTCTGATCCCAACATCTAACATCAGTTCATTCCCTTCGTCAGTCAAACCCGAGGAAACGCACGGGAACACACACACACACACACACACACACACACACACACACACACACACACACACACACACACACACACACACACACACACACACACACACACACACACACACACACATTGTGTTGAGGTGCTTCGACTCATTATTCCTCTGCAGATGAAACTCGGCTGTAAACCTCGACCTCAGTTTGACCTTCAAACACTGAAAACTTTCACTTTCCCACCGTACACACACACACACACACACACACACACACACACACGAGTTTGTCTTGGTACACGTGAGGACTAGTGAAACCAGGTTGTGACTGAGGACGAAGTTCCGACTGACGATTGCAGGTGTTTCTACGGTCCAGTGGTTCAGACTGATCTGATGAAACCAGCAGCAAACGTGTGATTTATTTAACGCTCATCAGTTATGGATCAATCATCGGGACAAAACAGCTTCAACAAGCAGTTTCAGAACCCCGACGTCAGTGCTTGAAAACTTTACTTAATTTTGGAAGTTACTTTACTCAGTGAGTAATACGTATGTGTGAAGATGTTTTCGATTCCCACCTCCTGGGACGCTGGGACCCGCCGTCCCAGTGGACCCTGTTCAAGACCTCCCTTGTGGAGGCGGCTCTGCTCAGCTGTGGCAGAACCCCAAAGACACGCTGGTGGACTGCAGCCGTCCAGGAAGGACGGAGACTCTAGACTCAGTAGTATCGGCAGGTTAGAGTTCGGTGTGGCCATGGAGGGGGACCTCCACCCCTCCAACATGACGACCTCTACCCCATCAGCATGACGACTTCCACCCCACCAACATGACAACCTCCACCCCTCCAACATGACGACTTCCACCCCTCCAACATGATGGCCTCCACCCCACCAACATGACAACCTCCACCCCACCAACATGATGGCCTCCACCCCTCCAACATGACGACTTCCACCCCACCAACATGACAACCTCCACCCCTCCAACATGATGGCCTCCACCCCACCAACATGACAACCTCCACCCCACCAACATGATGGCCTCCACCCCACCAACATGACAACCTCCACCCCACCAACATGATGGCCTCCACCCCTCCAACATCACGACCTCCTTCCCACCAACATGACGACCTCCACCCCTCCAACATGACGACCTCCTTCCCACCAACATGATGCCTTCCACCCCACCAACATGACAACCTCCACCCCACCAACATGACAACCTCCACCCCACCAACATGACAACTTCCACCCCACCAACATGATGGCCTCCAACCCTCCAACATGATGGCCTCCACCCCTCCAACATGACGACCTCCTTCCCACCAACATGACGACCTCCACCCCTCCAACATGACGACCTCCTTCCCACCAACATGATGCCTTCCACCCCACCAACATGACAACCTCCACCCCACCAACATGACGACCTCCACCCCACCAACATGACAACCTCCACCCCACCAACATGACAACTTCCACCCCACCAACATGATGGCCTCCAACCCTCCAACATGATGGCCTCCACCCCTCCAACATGACGACCTCCTTCCCACCAACATGATGCCTTCCACCCCACCAACATGACAACCTCCACCCCACCAACATGACGACCTCCACCCCACCAACATGACAACCTCCACCCCACCAACATGACAACTTCCACCCCACCAACATGATGGCCTCCAACCCTCCAACATGATGGCCTCCACCCCTCCAACATGACGACCTCCTTCCCTCCAACATGACGACCTCCACCCCTCCAACATGACAACGTCCGTCCCTCCAACATGATGCCTTCCACCCCACCAACATGACAACCTCCACCCCACCAACATGACAACCTCCACCCCACCAACATGACAACTTCCACTCCACCAACATGACAACCTCCACCCCACCAACATGACGACCTCCAGGGCTCACTGGAACAGTTCAGAGTGCGAAGCGGTTTGGATGCGGCAAAGAGCCTCCAGTCATGGTCCTCTCCAGGTGGGGGGGGGTGGAGCTTCGCCTGGTGGAGGAGGTCAAGCATCTCGCGGTATCACACATGATCGAAAGAATGAGATCGTGGATACAAGCGGCGTAAATGAGTTTTCTCCGCAGGGTGGAGGCGTTGAGGTGGTTCATCTGGTCAAGACGCCCCCTGGTGGTGTCCATTCCAGACTGGGAGGAGGACCGGGGTCGGTCCCGGTCTCTGGAGAGATTAGATCCCAGGTTTGGTCTGGGAGGAGGACCGGCGTTGGTCCAGCAGAGCAGGAGGAAGTTGCGGGGGATGGGGATATCTGGACCTGTACTGCCACCAGCCCCAGACAGACTGAGAGGGAGAGAAGATGGATGGATGGATGGATGGATGGATGGATGGATGGATGGATGGATGGATGGATGGATGGATGGATGGATGGATGGATGGATGGATGGATGGATGGATACATACATTGTACATGTTGAAATCACAATAAACTTGCGATACCTCGTACGGCCCTAAAAGCAATAAGGTTCCAGAACAAGCCCCAAAAGTCCTTTATTTTGACGGTGAATAAAGTTGGTCTTTATTTCACACTCTGCTTTAGCGCTAACGCTGCTGTTAGCAAGAGGCTACATGAAGCTACAACGACAAAAAAAAACCAACAACCTTGGAACGGTTCTCTGTGGCGGCTCTGCTGTGTTCCGTCTTAAAACGTGGACACACTTTATATTCCTTATCGACACACACACACACACACACACACACACACACACACACACACACACACACACACACACAGTGTGTGATTAGCGTGATCGCGCCAAAAAGGCACAGATGACTTAAAAAGTCACAGATGAGAATCCCAGAATGCGTCCAGCCCTCAGAGGTTAAACGTCTTGTGGCGGCATGATGGGAAAAAAAAAAAAAAAAAAAGCGGGTTAATCTACTCGGGAGTTTTTAGAAAAACGGAGGTCTGATCTGTTTGTTGCATGTGAAGAGGACGCGCTGCAGCGGCAGACCGAGACGACCTCTGTGTGTGTGTGTGTGTGTGTGTGTGTGTGTGTGTGTGTGTGTGTGTGTGTGTGTGTGTGTGTGTGTCTGTGTGTGTTTCATCTCGGGGTTTTTAAGGCTGCCTTGTCAGCCGTCCAGCTCTTCCACGAACACTTAGAGCCGATCTGCTTAATCAAATGTTAAAGATACCAGACCTCACGCCATCGCCGCTGCCTCTGCAGGCATTGGGGGGGAGGAGGAGGAGGAGGATGGAGGAGGAGGAGGAGGAGGAGGCTGACAGGACGCACAAGAGAGGAGAAGCAAGATTGAAGGAAGCGGCAAAAAAAGATAAAGAACAGAAACAAACGCCTTTGAGGACGAGTGTTGTGATGGATACTGTGCTGAATGACAGTCTGCAGCAAACATCCAGGACAGTAAACATTTACTGCAGCGAGTGTGTGTGTGTGTGTGTGTGTGTGTGTGTGTGTGTGTGTGTGTGTGTGTGTGTGTGTGTGTGTGTGTGTGTGTGTGTGTGTGTGTGTGTGTCAGAACAATCCACTCAAGGTCGTACGAGAGGACGAGCAGTAAATTTCACTCTCAATCAGGCGGCGCTGCGGCGCCATGTGACCCACGTTTTCCCGCCAGTTTATAGAGCGGCGAATCGCTGCCTCAGGCCGTGGAGCCCATCGTCTTAAATTGTCTTTGTTGGAGGACAAACCAGATTCTTTTCGACTGAAGTGACGGTATGAAGGGAAACACGTGTCCATTATGGAGAATTTGATTAAAGAAAAACTGTTGAGGAATCCAGATTTTGAGAGATTCTTGAGTTGGTTTTTTTTTTAAGGTTGAGATTATTTTTACTGACTGGGTTTGTTGAATTTCAACTAAAACGAAACCAAGATAATCTGAGTCTAAAGTGAGCATAGAACTAATTAAACCTCAATAAAAAAAATAATCCAAATTTACTTTTTTAAAGTTCAATAAATGCCCGAAATGCAACACGAGAGGAAAACAGCTGGAAATTAAGATTATACTGTATGTAATCTGAGGTGAAGTCCAAATCCTAAATTAATCTAGAATGCACAAAAGTGAGCTGAAAACAGTGAAACGCCTCTAAAATAACTCAAAACTAAGGAGCATTCTGCTGCTCATTCCCCTTCAGCAGGAAACACTTCCACTGATCCGTCGGCAGGAAACCAGGTGAGGCAGGTTTCATCAGCAGGTGTTACCAGCGAGCCGGTGCAGCAGGACGATCTGATGACGTCCCAGAGTGTTGGTCCTCCGCCGCCGCTCGGCCTGGCGCTCGCCACGCACTCCGGCCCCCCATTAGTATTCCTGTGGCGGCGCCGCACCTCTCGTCCCCGTTGACAGGGCCGGCGGGCCGAGCGCGATCCGAGCTGTCATTCAGCCGACACGACCCGGGCGCCGCTTCCCGCTTCATGTGTGGCGCCGCCGAACATGCATATGCAATTTGTGGCGGGGGGGGGGGGGGGGGGGGGAACTGATCGGCCTAAACGGTTTCAATTCACAGCTGCGTGTGTGTCGACTAATTCTTCACAATTAGCCCCGAGCGGCGGCGCGGCAGGGAGCGTTTCCATGAAGGATGAGGACAACGATAACCTTAGAATCAGAGGGGGGTGGAGGAAGAGGAGGAAGACGAGGAAGACGAGGAGGAAGAGGCTGTCCGCCTGCTGAACGGACAAAAATAGACCCATCAAATTGCCTTGTATATTCAGTTTATTTGCACTATTCAACTCTGGTCTACTCATATTTATTTATGTATCTTTCATCCTTTGTGTGCCTAAATGTTCTTATTAATTATTATGAATGTCATATTGTGTAATCTTCACCATGTGTGTTCTAGATTTTAATTTCTATTCCTCCATCCCGTAAAAACGGTTATTTTTTTAAGCCAGGTACTTCAAACATTCCACTGAACAGAATACTCTGAATAATAGTTGTTTGTGACAAATAAAGGACTTGACTTGACGACTGAAGCAGTTTGACTAAAGGAACGAGGCGATAACAGGAAGTGACACGTATCATCCCGCTGACTCGTGATTGTGACGTCATTCCATCTTTTTTTGGCTTTTCGTGTCACGTCCCCCCCCCCCCCCCCCCCCCCCCCTCCACCATCACTCTCCATTGTCACCTGACAAACCAAAACTCACCCGAGCCTGAGAGACGCTCTAAAAAAAGGAGTTGCCTGTGAGAACCTGGAAAAAGAGGAGGAAGAGGAGGAGAAGAGGTAGAGTTATTTCGGTACCATTCCGCTCCTCTGGCCTGTTTGTGGCAGGATGAATCCATACATCATCTCCAGAGGAACCGTTAGAGCCGCTTGTTGACGACACGCTCTGATTACTTCCTGCCGAGTCATTTTTACTCGTTTCAACTGCAAATTAGAAGAACTGATGTTGTTCGTCACTCAGTTTGATCAGATTCATTAAACACCTCCGACTCCCAAACCTTCCTGCTCACGCTCACTCTCACTCTCACTCTCACTCTCACTCTCACTCTCACTCTCACTCTCACTCTCAAGCTAATTAGTTTATCATTACCACACAATATTTCAACGGTACCTCTGGCTCTGGAAGATGCTCTATGTATCTATATATCGATATTTCATGACCTATAAACAAAGATAATCTCGAAAAGAACAAAAGACTTCAAATATTACATAAATATTTCAAACTTAATCAAGTCTCATCTACATATTCGCCAAATTCCCCCCCCCCCCAATTTTTTTTTTTTTTTTGCACAATCTTCACGAATTGTGTGAAATAAGAAAAGATAATGTTTGTACTCCAGCTGAGGGAGAAAGTCCACACACACACACACACACACACACACACACTGAGGGGGGATTAAAAGTGTAGTGGTATGCTCATATGTGGATTAAAGCATGTGTACATGTGCGTGTGTGTGCGGGTCAAAGTTCAGCTGTATGTGTGGGCAGCAGGCTGGTGACAGCTGGAGCGGTCGGGGGGGTGGGGGGAGGTGTGTGTGTGTGGGGGGGGTCTGGTTCTGCACAGGGAACCACCTCCCCAGATTAACACTGATCCTGCTCTATACGAGGACGTACAGGAAGCAGAGCATGCCGCCACCGCCGCCGCCGCCGCCGCCATGCTCTCCTCATCACCTGCTGCCGAGGCTTTACGACCCCCCCGCCCCCCGCCCCCCTCCCCCCGCCCACCCTCCCTCCGGTCGGTGTGAGTGGGAATATTAATATCTGAGGCAGCGTATCGACGCCCTGTAAGCCTCAGGTAAACATCCTCCACATGTGTTGTTCTAAAATGGATTAAATTCGCCGCCGTAATCTTCAGCCCGGAGATGAATATTACCTCCAAACACTTAAACGTTCAATCTGTTCAATTTCACCGCACGCCGCTCCGCCGCCGCCGCTCCGCCGCCGCCGCCACTCATGGAAATGTGCAGAAGGAAACGGCAGAAATTGGTTTTAGCTCGACGGCTCAAATCAAAAGATCTCGGAGCGAAAAATCACGGAAACACCGACTGAATACTTCAGTCAAACTTCCTGTTCTTCACTTT
This sequence comes from Lipophrys pholis, assembly GCF_963383615.2. NCBI lineage: Eukaryota > Metazoa > Chordata > Actinopteri > Blenniiformes > Blenniidae > Lipophrys > Lipophrys pholis. The sequence goes on from NC_137647.1 coordinate 2,147,046, forward strand.
TAATCTAAAGTAGAAGAACTTAACTGACAATAACAACCTGATCAATCATCTGAACACGTCGATTTTAATTCTCATTCATGATATTCAAAAAACCCATCAATTCATCCATGAACAACTTTCATTAGTTGCAGCTGTCGTCGCTAAAAACCATCAACACTTCCTGAACAATGGATCCAGACGTCCACAAACAAAAACCGTTTGATGACTTTTATTTCCTGGTTTTTTTAATGTTTGAAACGCGGCACCTGTTTTTATTGTTTTGTTATTTTATTGTTTTACTGTATTTTTTATAAACTCTTTTTATTATTATTATTATTATTGGTCTATTTCTGAAAAGCACTTTGTTTCAGTGGCAGTTGTTTTAAAAAAGTGCTCTATAGATAAAGTTGAGTTGATAAAACACGAGAACATTTTATTTTACAAAGTCGGTTGTTTTTCTCGAGGCTCATTTCTCTTCACACTGAATCCTCAGATGGAACTTTAATTTAGAGCTGCAACAAGTTTTCAACCAGTTTTAATTCAATCCTACACTAAACTTCCGTTTGAAGAAATAAACACGTGAGAACTTGTTAACGGACTTATTATGCGGCGTTCCTCAGGGCTCGGTCGTTGGTCCCTTGATGTTTCATTAAGTTTGTTTTTTTCTGCACTTGTTGGAAAATCTAAATTTTCTTTGTCGTTTTATTGAATGTGAATCTTTTCGGGTTAATTTCTTCCTTTTGTAATACTTTGTTTGATTTCGGTCTTTCTGAAACAGGATACGTTTTGCTCTTTAATGTTGTGAACCATCTCTGGATTCCGTCCGTCATTTATTTGCGTTTTATAGTTTTATTGTGAAGTAGCAGGAAAGGCTGCGGCCGTGTGATGAGATCGGGGCTTCGCTCGACGGGATTTTCAAAGATGGAGCTGCAATAAAGCGCGACGACACGTCTTTCCATCTGCTGTGGCATTTAAAAGCTGCTGATGGCGGCTCCCCGGGATACTCGGATACTGGGATACTCTCCAGCCCACAAAGCCCGGCGCTCAGTCCGGCTCGGCTGAATATTTAAATCCTTTAATGCACAGAGACATCCGGAGGCTGAGCGCTGATTGATTCCTCCTGCAGGAACGTTGCGGGCCTCCGTCACCTCCACCCGCCCGCCGCTCGCCGCCGAGCTTGTTCACAGACACTTAGCAGCAGATTTATTGGGATTTCACCTGAACGGCGTTCCGCCGCAGATCCATCACGGCGAGCGAGCGCGTCTTAAATATGTCTGCTGGACTGAAGGCGACGGATCCGACAGCAGCTCGTATTTCTAGTCGAGTCTGTTTGATGTGGCTGCGTGTCCGGGGTCAGCGGCTAAACATAAATCACTGCGCCGCGCCGCCGCTTCTCCTCACTGGGAGGCGCCGCCGGACACCGGCCCGCTCCGGCCCTTCTCCTGTGGCACAACGCCGTTCATCACACCGGTGGTCCAGGAAACTGCTCCAGAACCTCCAGAACCCTGGATCTACAGACGATACAGAGCTGGAACACCAAGTACTGATGAGTAGAGGTACTGGAAGTACTGATGTGTAGAGGTACTGACGTGTAGAGGTACTGACGTGTAGAGGTACTGACGAGGACTTCCTGTTCAGTTCCTGTTCGGAGCGTCGCTCCGTCAGTCTTTAATTTGAAGAGTTCAGAATGCCAACAGCTGGAGAGGAGGAAGACACTGACGATGAAGAGGAGACATCCTGTGAAGCAAACAGCTGAGAGGAGCATCTCAGGAGGAGCATCTCACGAGGAGCATCTCAGGAGGAGCATCTCAGGAGGAGCATCACAGGAGGAGCATCTCAGGAGGAGCATCTCAGGAGGAGCATCACAGGAGGAGCATCTCAGGAGGAGCATCTCAGGAGGAGCATCACAGGAGGAGCATCACAGGAGGAGCGTCTCAGAAGGAGAGCAGTCAGAGACCATTGGCAGCTGATCTTAAAAAGTCAGAAAACCAGCCTCACCATGAGCATTGCTCCAGAGGCTCCAGAGGATCCAGATCTTCCAGAGGATCCAAAGGTTCCAGAGCTTCCAGAGTTTCCAGAGGGCTGGAGTGTTTACATGGGCAATAATATTTCGTCACATCAGAGTACGAGTTGTTTGTGAAGTTTGTTTATTCCAGCCGCGGCTTTATTGTTTGTTTCCAGAGGATTTGAGCTTCACACGTCCTGAGAGCAGATTATATCGTCGCTCTAATCTCAAAGTTCATCTTCTACAACAACTAGAGTGTCCAGGGTCACCGGGGTCACCGGGATCACCGGGGTCACCGAGGTCACCCACTGGACGTTTAGGGCCCGTTTACATGACAACAGTGCTCAGAGTTCATCTCAGATTATAGAGCAGGGGTGAGCATTCCTGGTCCTGGAGGACCGCGGCCCTGCATGTTTTCAATGTGTCCTGACAGTAATTCCTGGCTCACTATCAAGCTTTCTGCAGAACCTCATGAGAACTCAGGTGTGTTTGAGCAGGGAGACACGGGAAACATGCAGGACTGCCCACCCCTGTTATAGAGCATCTTCCTCCCCAACCATCAGATTATAGAGCATCTTCCTCCCCAACCATCAGATTATAGAGCATCTTCCTCTAACATTCAGATTATAGAGCATCTTCCTCCCGCTCCAATAAAAACCTTCAACCAGCACCGGAGGAGTTGTTGAAACTTGGAGTTGAACTCCAGACCGCCAGACTGCTGACAGATAATCAGTCAAAGCCGCGGCTCAATGACACTAAAGATTAAGACATTTCACCGTATCGGAGAAACACTTCCTGACCTGAGTGGGCAGAAACACAGATTAACAGATTGAGGTTAAATGATCCAGTGCAGGTTTTTCTCTGCACCTTCAGAGGAAAGTGATCAGCTGCTCTGATGTAAACAAAGAGTCCAGACAGGAACCCAGAAGACGTCTCACTGTCCTCGCTCACTCTCCTCGACCTCCTCACTCTCCTCACTCTCCTCGATCTCCTCACTCTCCTCACTCTCTTCACTCTCCTCAACCTCCTCACTCTCCTCACTTTCCTCACTCTCCTGAACCTCCTCACTCTCCTCAACCTCCTCAATCTCCTCAACCTCCTCACTCTCCTCACTCACCTCACTCTCGTCGCTCTCCTCACTCTCTTCACTCTCCTCACTCTCTTCACTCTCCTCCTCCACCTCCTCACTCTCCTCACTCACCTCACTCTCCTCACTCTCCTCAACCTCCTCACTCTCCTCTTCCACCTCCTCACTCACCTCACTCTCCTCACTCTCCTCAACCTCCTCACTCTCCTCACTCTCCTCATTCTCCTCAACCTCCTCGACCTCCTCACTCTCTTCACTCTCCTGAACCTCCTCACTCTCCTCACTCTCCTCAACCTCCTCACTCACCTCACTCTCCTCGCTCTCCTCACTCTCTTCACTCTCCTCAACCTCCTCACTCTCCTCAACCTCCTCACTCTCCTCACTCTCGTCGCTCTCGTCGCTCTCCTCCCTCTCTTCACTCTCCTCACTCTCTTCACTCTCCTCCTCCACCTCCTCACTCTCCTCACTCACCTCACTCTCCTCACTCTCCTCAACCTCCTCACTCTCCTCTTCCACCTCCTCACTCTCCTCACTCACCTCACTCTCCTCAACCTCCTCACTCTCCTCACTCTCCTCATTCTCCTCAACCTCCTCACTCTCTTCACTCTCCTGAACCTCCTCACTCTCCTCACTCTCCTCAACCTCCTCACTCTCCTCAACCTCCTCACTCACCTCACTCTCCTCGCTCTCCTCACTCTCTTCACTCTCCTCACTCTCTTCACTCTCCTCAACCTCCTCACTCTCCTCAACCTCCTCACTCTCCTCACTCTCGTCGCTCTCCTCGCTCTCCTCCCTCTCTTCACTCTCCTCACTCTCTTCACTCTCCTCCTCCACCTCCTCACTCTCCTCACTCACCTCACTCTCCTCACTCTCCTCAACCTCCTCACTCTCCTCTTCCACCTCCTCACTCTCCTCACTCACCTCACTCTCCTCACTCTCCTCAACCTCCTCACTCTCCTCACTCTCCTCAACCTCCTCACTCTCCTCACTTTCCTCGCTCTCCTCACTCTCTTCACTCTCCTCACTCACTCACCTTGCTCTTGCTCACCTCACTCTCTCGCTCACCTCACTCTCCTCACTCGCTCACCTTGCTCTTGCTCACTTCACTCTCCTCGTTCTCCTCGCTCTCCTCACTCTCCTCACGCTCCTCCCCCTTCTCACTCTGCTCTCTCTCCTCGCTCACCTCACTCTCTCGCTCACCTCAGTCAGCTCACTCTCCTCACTCTCCTCGCCCTTCTCATTCTCCTCGCTCTCACTCGCTCACCTCGTTCACCTCACTCCCACTCACCCACCTCGCTCACCTCACTCTCTCGCTCACCTTGCTCTCCCTGCTCTGCTCATGATGATGATGAATCTGCAGATTAGTTAAATGGCTCTGGATTCTGGGGGATTAGGACGGTGGAATTTATTAATCGCAGCTTAGTCAAACGTCCCTCCCCCCCGAAAAAGTTGTGATCATGAGGCGTAAATAAATCTCTGCTCCGAGGTCACTTTGATCAGTTTTAGGTCTCGTTTCCACGACAACGTGAAAGTGAAAACATCGTTTGTGTTTCGTTTTGAGAAAAGTTTCACGTTTACACGTAAAACACTTTCATGTTGCAGCACTAGTGGGTGCTGCAGGTTTCTGTAGTGTACACACACACACACACACACACACACACACACACCTTAACCTCTAGCGTTCACATCGCCGACACAGCGATGGAGTCCAGGCGGTTCTTGAAAGTCTCGTTTCCACGGAGACGGAGACGGAGACGGAGACGGAGACGGAGACGGAGCGTTTTCTAAAAGCTCAAACTGAAGAAACTTCTGTCACCTGGAGTGAACTTCATGAAAACAAAACAACCAGTTTGTTCCAACAAACAATAAAAATCTCTGTGGAAACGTCTCTCTCTCTCTCTCTCTCTCTCTCTCTCTCTCTCTCTCTCTCTCTCTCTCTCTCTCTCTCTCTCTCTCTCTCTCTCTCGCTCTCTCTCTCTCTCTCTCTCTCTCTCTCTCTCTCTCTCTCTCTCTCTCCAGGGTCTCGTCTTACTTTTACATTTTGCTCCCTCTGGTTACAAGCTGGAGGCCAAACAAAGGAAAAGTGTGATTAGAAGCCAGAAGGCGCGGCTGCACTGCGTTAACCCTTTGATTTCACCCCGTCTCACTTGTTACCGTGACGCTGTGACTTGTGTATTTGTGTATTTGTGTATTTGTGTTACTGCTGCAGTTTCTGCATCACGTTGTAGCTTCTGCATTGGCACTTGTCAGGTTTCAGCTTTGTGTTGCAGCTTTCATGTTTCTCAAACGTTGTTGTTTTGTAGTAGTTTCTGTATTTCTGTATCTTTTACATAAGTGCAGCAGCGTGTTTGGTATTTCTGTTGCAGCTTCTGCTTTCACAGGGAAGCTTTGCATTGCAGTGTGTTGTGGATTATTCACTATGGAGCCTTTTGATACACGGATCCTCTCTACACTGATATCGTCGGTGTTACACTGCAGCTTTCGGGGTTTTTTTTTGGTTGCAGCTTTTGTGTGTCTGTTGTGGTTCTTCTATTTGCGTTGCATCTTATGCGATTGTGTTGAAGCTTTTTGACTTCATGTTGCGGCTCATGCGTTTATGTCGCGGTTGGATTTGGATACCCGTTGCAGCTTTTTGCGTTGTCAGTGCTGCTCAATGAAGTTGGGTTGCAGCTGATGCATTTGGCTTCTGGCTCCTGTGAAAAACCAGCTTCTCCATGCATGTTAACATTAATAAAGTGTCTTTGTGGTGGCGCTGCATGCGCCTCGGGCGCCGCAGGGGATGAACTTATGTTGCTGCAGCACTTGTCTGCTTGTTGTGGTTCTTTGTGTTCGGGTTAGCCCTTGTGTTAGCGACCCACTGCTCCACCGCGCTGCCCTGAATCATGATTCAGTTTGTTTCCATGAACGTATTAAATTCTGCAGTGACACAAACACACAGCTCAGCAGCAAAGAATTTAGTGTGAAATATATCCACATCTACAGCAAACACAACAACAACAACAACAATCATAACAACAATAACAACAACATGGCACTAAATAAGCTTCATAATGTGCTGATATTCTCACTCCCGGGGAAAAATAGGTGTTTAGAATTGAATTCACGTTATCAACAGCAGCAGATTGTTCCTCTGTGTGTGTGCGTGTGTGTGTGTGTGTGTGTGTGTGTGTGTGTGTGTGTGTGTGTGTGTGTGTGTGTGTGTGTGTGTGTGTGTGTGTGTGTGTGTGTGTGTGCTGAACATGCAGATGTGGAGATCTTCTTTATTTAAGTTTATTTACCTGATCCATTTATCAAAATGTGCAGATGTCAGCTCAGGCTGACACACACACACACACACACACACACACACACACACACACACACACACACACACACACACACACACACACACACACACACACACACACACACACACACACACACACACAGAGTTTTGTTGCACTGCAGCTTCAGTGCTACGTTTCATTACTAAAACTAACAACAGCACCAACTAGTGGACCAACAAGAAAACTACATCGTTTGCCGTTTATACGTGAAACAAAAACGATGGGTTTTACTTGAAACATTATGACATTATGTTTTTTTCTATTTTGAAAGCTTTTTTTTAATTTCGCATCTGCTGCCTTCGAACAAAGTAAAAACGTACGATGCAGTGAAGGTGATCTTTGTCGCTCAACGGTGTCGCAGTTTGGTTGAGTGAAATGACAACATGAGTGTTAAATGAAGAGTGAGTGTGTTTATTTCCTGCCTCCATATTGACGAGCCGCGGATTATTGATGAGTCACTGTTTGCTTTAATTCTGTACATCCTCCACCTCGGAGTTCGACCTTCAGATATCTGCTGATTAAACACAGTGAAGGTCGGAGCCTCTAAGCATTGTGGCCACGTACGACGGAGACGTTAACCCCAAAGTGTTGGCGAGCTGCCGCAGCCGGGAGGGGTGGGGGTGGGTGGGTAATCAATCTGGAGGAGTGATTGATGAGGCAGCTCCTACCTGAGAATCACACGGCTCCGTCATGTGCTCCGTCTTTTATTTGGACTTCAGTCACGTGACTCAGCGGTGAAACCTGGATAAATATTCCAGAGGCGTCGTGGCGAGAACACCGGTGTTACGCTGAGTTCTGCATCAGTGAACAGAAACGTGTTCAGCTCGCAGGAGGACACACTGCACCATGCACAAACACACTGAGCTGGGCATTCCATCCAAAAGGCAAATATCCCCCCCCCGCTTCCCCAGTAACCCCCCACACTCACACACCCATTTTTTTTTGGTTACCATAAAAGCTGAATTAAACATTTTGTCTTATATCTCTCAACCTTCATTTAATCTCATATGAGGGTATCGGGTCGTATTTAACGGACACACAGTAAGAAGGGTGTGGGTTTGAATCCTTCGTGTGGAGTTTGCATGTTCTTCAAACAGTCCAGGAACTGAATTGATGGACAGGCAACCTTACCAGGTGTATCCACTCCAAGTATATCAAGTCCAGGTGTATATAGTCCAGGTGTATATAGTCCAGGTGTAAATAGTCCAGGTGTATATAGTCCAGGTGTATATAGTCCAGGTGTATCCAATCCAGGTGTATCCAGTCCAGGTGTATATAGTCCAGGTGTATCCAGTCCAGGTGTATCTAGTCCAGGTGTATATAGTCCAGGTGTAAATAGTCCAGGTGTATATAGTCCAGGTGTATCCAGTCCAGGTGTATCTAGTCCAGGTGTATATAGTCCAGGTGTAAATAGTCCAGGTGTATCTAGTCCAGGTGTATCCAGTCCAGGTGTATCTAGTCCAGGTGTATCCAGTCCAGGTGTATCTAGTCCAGGTGTATATAGTCCAGGTGTAAATAGTCCAGGTGTATATAGTCCAGGTGTAAATAGTCCAGGTGTATATAGTCCAGGTGTATATAGTCCAGGTGTATCCAGTCCAGGTGTATCTTGTCTAGGTGTATATAGTCCAGGTGTATCTAGTCCAGGTGTATCCTGTCTTTTCCCTCGGCCGGCTGTGATTGCTGTTATATTCCGACCATGAACCGGGTTGGAGAAGACGACTGAATCTTATCAGTGTCTCTGAATTCTCAGATTTTCTCCTGCATACAACCGTCACAACACGTATTTGGTGTCGTCTCCTTCCCACGGTACCATGAGGGAGGGTGCACCTTTCAGCACCTGTGCAAAACTCAGCATAACAGCGGCTGGTGGTGCATCTGCAGCGCCGAGCGGCACGCCGAGGCCTTGTGCGATGGCCAAATCTCTAAATAAGAGAGTTCCTACACCACAATCAAGCCGCGGGCCGTGACGCCTGGCGGGGATTACCGAGGGATTACGATGTATTCACCCACTGGGACGCCGTCACATGGTCCCCAGACGGGTGCAGCGGCGGAGCGGCGTGCCACTCGGGGACTCGAACGTTGCCGCGGCAGCTTTGATGGAGAGCCCGAGTCTGTCTGACAGCTTTGACACAAACCGGCGCCACCTTCCAGAGGCCGGCGAGCAAAACCACCAGGACTCGCTTGGAAGTAATTAAGAGGGAGAGCGACTGAGTGCAGTCTAGTCCATTAGCGAGGCAGAGCCGTACGACGAGACGGCTCCAGGGTTCAATTCCCGGCGCAAAGCCGCATTCTCTTCTCTGCTTGAATAATTAAAATGTCAGACTCTCATGTAGGAGGGGAAACTGCCCCGGGGCAGATTATGAATCATAACAGCAACACTTTGGATTTTAACTAACCGGCGAGGATGAAACAGTCCAGACCGCCGGCAGATTAACTCCGAACGCTTCGGGCTGTGGAGAAAAACAAGTAACAGCTTCAGAAGTAATGTCACGAGAGGAAAATGATAAATCCTCTTGTTCTCCATTTGTTGCATTAAACAGTCGACGCCATCTGCTGTGTCGGAGCGCCGAGTCCAGCAGCAGCAGGGTGGCAGCTGCCGCCCCGACCGCCGCGCTCACACACTAAAAATACCTCTCGGCCCGTTAATGGCCTCTTACACTCTCTGAGCTACGGCAGGCGGCACGGCGAGGGGCGGGGCAGCGCGGCGCCCAGATGAAGATCAAAGGTCACCAATCAGAACTGCAACCAAAAGGCTGCTGGTTGGCGAGCGACCGGATTGCCGAGAAATTATCACAACATTCCACCGAACGACCAGAACTGACAATCCTGTGTTCTGACCCTCCCCTTCTCTCTGACCCCGTCCCCACCACCCTTCCCTCTGACCCCCCACTTCTTCTCTCTGCCCCCCCCCTCCCCTCTGACCCTCCCACCTCATTCTCTCTGACACCGCCCCATCTGCCCCCATCACCCCCAGGCAGTAGGTGACTGAGATGGGCGTCCCTCCAGGTGGCTCGATCGACTCCCCCTGGTGGCCGGCGTTGGTGCTGCTGCTGCTGTCCTGCGGCCCCCCCCGCTGCGGGGGCCGGCCGTTCGGGGTCCCGGTCCCCTCGGTGAACGTGGCGGTGGTCTTCAGCGGCTCCGCCTACCAGACGGAGATCAAGGGGCGCCTGAGCCGGGAGAATTTCATGGACCTGCCGCTGGAGGTCAACCCCATCACTGTGCTGGTCAACAACACCAACCCGCGGGCGCTGCTCACACGCATCTGCGACACGCTGTCCACCAACCGCGTCCATGGCGTGGTGTTCGAGGACAACGTGGGCTCCGAGGCCGTGGCACAGATCCTGGACTTCATCTCGACGCAGACGGCCGTGCCCATCGTGGGAATCAGCGGGGGCTCGGCTGTGGTGCTGCCGTACAAGGTGAGTCCCAACGGGTCCTGGTCTCTGGTCAGCGAGTCCCAGGTCCCGAAGGTCAGCCAGACACAACATGAGCATGTGGGGCCAAATAGTCATGGTTCAATCCCCCATCCGGAACTTTCCGAGTGTTGAATGTTTCTGTGTGTTGAATGTTTCCATGTGATGAATGTTTCCGAGTGTTGAATGTTTCCGAGCGCTGAATGTTTCTGTGTGTTGAATGATTCGGTGTGTTGAATGTTTCCCAGTGTTTCATGTTTCCATGTTTCTGGTGTTAAATGTTTCCGAGTGATGAATGTTTCTGTGTGTTGAATGTTTCCCAGTGTTTAATGTTTCCCAGTGTTTAATGTTTCTGTTTGTTGAGTGTTTCTGAGTGTTGAATGATTCCGAGTGTTGAATGTTTCCCAGTGTTTAATGTTTCCAAGTGATGATTGTCTCTGTGTGTTGAATGTTTCGGTGTGTTGAATGTTTCCCAGTGTTTAATGTTTCTATTTTTCTGAGTGTTGAATGTTTCCGAGTGTTGAAGTTTCCGAGTGTTGAATGTTTCCAAGTGATGAATGTTTCGGTGTCTTGAATGTTTCTGTGTCTTGAATGTTTCCCAGTGTTAAATGTTTCTGTGTGTTGAGTGTTTATGAGTGTTGAATGTTTCCAAGTGATGAATGTTTCCAGTGTTTAATGTTTCCATGTTTCTGGTGTTAAATGTTTCCGAGTGTTGAAGTTTCCGAGTGTTGAATGTCTCTGTGTGTTGAATGTTTCCCAGTGATGAATGTTTCCGAGTGATGAATGTTTCCGAGTGTTGAATATTTCCAAGTGATGAATGTCTCTGTGTGTTGAATGTTTGTGTGTTGAATGTTTCCGAGTGATGAATGTTTCCGAGTGTTAATCCCAGTCGAAGAAGAAAGTCAACCACAGGTGTGGTACTTAGGTCTGGTTTCCATGACAATGTTCCAGTGAAAACACCTAGTTTTTACGTTTTTGTTTCAGGAAACTTTCAGGTTTACACAGCAACAATCTCAACACGATGTTTATAAAATGTTTATAAAATGTCCCTGTGTAGTTTCCAAGTTTGTCCACTAGTTGGTGCTGCTGTTAGTGTTTGTAATGAAAGCACACACACACGCAGCGGAGAACAACACACTCATTAACATTAACAATAGAAGAACACAGATGAAACCGGAGAAACACTATCAGTGTTTTTACCTTCAGATTGAAACACGACGCCGAGCAGCTGCTCACTCAGCTGAGAGGTCGCTCTACCTCCAGCCGGTAAAACAACCCGTACAAGTAATTACAGTCGGTTTCAGCTGGAGCTTGAAGGTTTTAGCTGCAACGATCCACCAAACAGGAAGCATCACAAAAGGCTCAGCACAGAGATCCACGGTAATCCTTTCAAAATGGCTTATTTCCTGATGACATTTCAGAGCGGCGCTGCGGTGCCGACGTCACGTGACTGCGACTCTCTGCGGCTCTTTATTGATTCACCGAGAGGAAACTGTCACAGAGTTAACGTGATATGACACACCTGCCAGGATAACACTCGGTCAACTCTATGATGCTCCATAATCTGGATGAACGGTTTACCTGGACCAAAACGGTTTACCTGGACCAAAACCAGCACAAAGTCACTGGAGTCACTGACAGACAAACAAAGACTAACGTCAGATGAGCAGGAACCTTCGGGGTCGGCAGGGCGAAGCGCTGCTCCACCATGTCGCCGCTGGTTTCGATGGCAGAGTCCAACTGGAGAATCGTCAGGCCGAAGCAGAACGAGCGGAGGATTATTTCCGTCTCGCTCCACAGCGTCATACCGAGCGGCAGTCTGTGGTTCTGTAGCGTCGTGGCAAATGACCAGCGAGCCGCTCGCCACTCCGCTCACCGCGCAGGAGCCACGTGACGTCAGCGGCACAGGAAGCCGGTGCCAGGGAACTTCCTGCCGCGCGGCGGAGGCTGACATATGTCGCAGCAAAAGGCCGTGGCCAGAAGTCACTCCTCGTGGAGGGGAGGGGGGAGCTATCCCGCTCCAGGACTCGTGCTCCGCGTTGTGTTGCGTCATTCGGTCATTGCTGTTGCCGTGGCCACGGCGCGAGGACCTGAACGTCCTTCACTGTTTGCATCAGTCTGGCTGCGGTCCAACTGTCTTCACCACCGCGTCCTTCAAACGACCTTCAGCCGTCCGCCGAGACGTATATCTTCGCCCTCACGCTAAACCGTATCCCCAGCAGCTCTGGAACGAATGTTTCCAGCTGCGTCAGCTTTTCACTGAGGCTGGTGTCAAATTACAAACACCAAACGCTATGTCTTGGGTAGGAACAACCAGGGACAACAACAAGTTTTTATCCCGAGGTGAGCAGTTAGCATTCTGACATTAGCGGTTTGACTTCTGAGGTTAGCGGTTAGCATCCTGAGGTTAGCGGCTAGATTCACCAGCTCAACACAGATGTCAATAGAGTCACATGACTGCTCTGTTATATCATCAGCTTGCTTTCTTGAAGGGTTAAATTTAAAAGATGTGACGTACTGTTAAATCAAAGGCATCGCAACTTTACCCACAATGCATCTCCGTCCAGAGCAGTACTCATTGTTTACAGGCTAAACTGTGGGACATGGCTTCAGCAGCTCAGCTTCACTCAATGACTCTAATCTTCTTTAGGACTACAGACTATCACTGTTCACCACGCTGAGGCTCACCGCCTCCATCCAACTGCTGCTGAAAGCCTTTGACCACCGCTAGAATCATACACGGAGGAGGAGGAGGAGGAGGAGGAGGAGGAGGAGGAGGAGGAGGAGGACACCGAGCTGAAGGCTGGAATTTCACTCCAAAACAAACTCCAAACATCATCAGCCTGGATTATCTGGATCTTTATGACTGAAGTAGCACACAGCGCTCTATAATCTGATGTTAGAGGAGGAAGATGCTCCATAATAAACACGATGTTGGTTCCTCTGAGTGCAGTTTGCACCTTCTCTCTTTGCTCCCTCTGTGTTAACCCCGTCATGACCTTCTGACCTTCAAGTTTCTGTCACTTAGCGGATGGAGATCCAGTGTTTCCTCTCTGGATCTGTCGTTGGAATCGGAGGCTTCGTTCTGCTGCAGCGTCCCGCGAGGAAACAAACATGAGTCTGATGCTCAGAGATCACAGGTTCTCCTTCCTCTGAATCCACGACTCTGCTTTGAGCTGGGCTGAGCCTCCGGCGAACAAATTTGGACTGAACACTTGTTCTCAGACGATATTTATCGTTTCTCTGTACGGAAGCATCATGAGTGACGGAACCAGACCAGGTCCTGGAGCCTCACAGAGCCCGTTAGCATTAGCATTATGCGACGCTGTGTTACTATTCAGCTAAACTCCAGTTTACTGGAGGAGCTTCATTTATCCTGAAGTCACTCCAGTCCTCCTGACAGCAGCGTGTCCCTCTGGAAGTAGCATTAGCATTAGCCTGTAGCAGCAATTAGCATTCGCCCTCAGTCGTGGTGATTTATTCCTCACATGGATTTATAGGCTCTTGCTTCATATGTAACATGAAGTGGTTTTATAAACGCTGTGATATAAATAAATGTTGGAGCAGAATCTCTTCACAGACACACACACAAACACACACACACACACACACACACACACACACACACACACACACACACACACACACACACACACACACACACACACACACACACACACACACACACACACACACACACAACAGGTGATTGTGCTAGAGATTCAGTGAGGTCTGATTGTTTTCATCTGGCAAAGTTTTTTATCAATAGAAGTGAGTGCTACTCATCCTTCCTGCTTCCCCAGATCCCCCCACCCCCACCCCCCTGGTGCGCTGCTGTTCATTCCAGCAAACAGTACATTATTACACTGAATAAAGTTCCCTCCACCGCCTCCAAGGAGCGCCGCTCAGGGTCACAGACACACTGACAGATGAGGAATTCTGGACCAACGGACTAAAGGTGCGTCGGCCTCATGAAAAGTTAAAATCTCGTTGCTTTACGCTGCAGGTCAGACGAAAGAAGAAAATAGAAAGGAAAGAACTTGAGCTGGACGCTGAGACGCTGACACCCTGACACCCTGACGACTGAAGGAACATTCTGAAAATTATGTAGTTCTCATGTTGGGCCACGAGTTGGTTCTGTTTCGTTTTCATAATGAAACCACACACACACACAAGCCCGGGAACGATACAAATGTTTAGCATTTCCCGTCCCGGAGAAGGTCGCTGAGGGGAGTCAAGTGGTCTGCCTCTGCTGTCACTCACTGCCTTCATTCCTTTCAGCTTCTTGAGGAAGTCCAGGGTCTGTCGAGTCGTCTTCGCCTCACGTTAGAGGAGTTTGGACCTGTTGCCAACTGACGACCAGACTGCTCACTGTGTTCTGGGGCTCTTCCCCGAGTTCCTACTCAGCCTGACTCGACTCACCTCGCTACTGACGCTTTTCCACTACGTGTTAGTACCTGGTACTGTCCTGATACCAGGTACTTACCTAGTTCCAGTAGACGAGGTGACGTCAGCAGATGGCAGGCTGCTGATTGGCCCGCACGTTACGACACAGACAAGTCAGAGGGCGTCTCGTTCATCCACCATTTTTAAAATCCGATCACAACCAGAGAGAGACGCTCTGGACTCACCTGGTGGAGCAGTGACGAGCTGGAGACGTTTCTTTGTCTGGTGGCGACCAGAGGATTGAGGAACGCCACAGAGCGACACGCTACCAGGATCAGGAGGTCTCTGAGCCACGGATACCACCGGTGTTTTGGATTAACTGGTTTCACTGTTAACTGCTGACCAGCGTCCTCCAGCGTCCCCTTTTTAGGTAGACATTAAAAACCAGACCAGAACCCGTAGCTGTGCTGGAGAACGCCGTTTAACCACATTTCCATTCAAGCTTAAAGTATCGTAGTGTTTGTTTGTCTTATTTAAACATCAGCTGCTGCTCACGGCTGGTGGCAGAAGTCACCAGTTAACAGGGGCACCAGTGAAACCGAAACACCGGAGAGTGAAGCACCATCATAACGATTCACATTTTGTAATATGATTAATAAATATATAAAAATATAAACTATTTAATTTATTATTTGCGCTGATGGGGAAAAGCGCTGATGACTCCGCCCACGTCGTGGTCGTACTTTATTGTAATGGAAAACAACCAAGGCTGAGTCGAGTAGAGGGGAGGTGAGTACGGCCGAGTAGGGACTAGTGGAAAAGTACCATTCCTGTCCAGGTTCCTCTCAGACCGTCTGTCGACAGTTTCCCCTGGAAGACGGTAGAGTCGTCAGCTGGAGCGACTCTGCTGTTGTTGAAATCTTTTCCAGGATGAAAGAGTCCTGATTTATTGGCGTTTGCTCGTCGGTCCGTCTGAACGAGCTGGATAATAACTGGAATGTGGTGAAGGATCAATAAACCCTGTACTGGAGCCGACTCGGTCCATCTCTGCCACATTAATACTGACACCTTCATTAATCACAGTTAAGAGACGAGATGGCTTCAGTCTGATGCCTCCACAGTCTGCTTTATTAAATGTTTCTAATCAGGAACCCTTCATGAAGCTGTCGCCTTTTTAAAAATATTGATCTGTGCCTGGAATGCATTGGCAAGAGTGAGTTTTCTGCTATTTAATCTCTTATAGTATGATCAGTGGTGGTTTCCATCAAGTCTTCATTAAGCTCGGAGCCGCGAATGTTAATAAGATTTCAGTTTCTATTAACCATAAGTGGTTTATTAAGATTAATCAAGGCCATTAGCTCCCATTCATAACCCATTGCTTTGGCCTTTCAGCTCATTCCAGTGTTCAGGTGCCGAAGTGGCTGAGAAGCGTTCAATAATTGCCCACAGATCGGTTCAGAGTCGTTAATGAGGCTTTGAGCCGGCAGGTTGTGAAAAGTCTTTCTGATGTGATTCTCCACTGGAGACGAGCTGCGAGGCTTCGAGGCCAGAATTAATTCAGCGGCAGATTATTTACATCAGCGTCTGCTGACGGAGCTCACGCTCTTGAACAGCAGAATCACTCTCAGTCCACTTCATGAACATTGACGGTAAAAACCACTGGGGTCACCTTGGTGGTGGCGGAGGGAAGGACTTCACATGTTTCCATCTTCTGCTTCCTGCTTTTCTGTCGGACCTCCAGTTGTTCTGACGTCAAACAAGAGACACAGCTCCGTTTACTGCAAGGACTTCCAGTGAGAAAGCAAAACTTTCTTCTTCTTTTGAGTTTAATGGCAGTTTGCACCTTTAGAGTTGCATTAACGCCATCTGCTGGTTCTGTCTATCTACATTGTTTCCTGGAAGTCCTGGAGACCTGCAGAGACAGAGCCTGTTAGCAGAGACAGTCTGATAGCAGAGACACTGATAGTAGAGAGAGTCTGATAGTGGCCTGGACAGAGGATCCATCCAAAAAGATGGAGACTCAGAACTGAGCACCGGGACATTAAGAGGAAGTGACGTAGAGGAAGTGATGTTGAAGTGACGTAGAAGAAGTAACGAAGAAGGAGTGACGTAGAGGGAGTGATGTAGACGGAGTGACGTTGAGGAAGTGACGTAGAGGAAGTGATGTAGAGGATGTGACGTTGAGGAAGTGACGTAGAGGAAGTGACGTTGAGGAAGTGACGTTGAGGAAGTGACGTAGAGGGAGTGACGTTGAGGAAGTGACGTTGAGGAAGTTACGTAGAGGGAGTGACGTTGAGGTAGTGACGTAGAGGAAGTGACGTTGAGGAAGTGACGTTGAGGAAGTGACATAGAGGAAGTGACGTAGAGGAAGTGACGTTGAGGAAGTGACGTTGAGGAAGTGACGTAGAGGAAGTGACGTTGAGGAAGTGACGTTGAGGAAGTGACGTAGAGGGAGTGACGTAGAGGAAGTGACGTTGAGGAAGTTACGTAGAGGGAGTGACGTTGAGGAAGTGACGTTGAGGAAGTGACGTTGAGGAAGTGACGTAGAGGAAGTGACGTAGAGGGAGTGACGTAGAGGAAGTGACACACTGATCTGGGCTGGTCAGACTGACCTGCAGGACTCGACAGTTGATGACAGAAGCTCCCTAACGGCTGACTTTATTTCAATTAAACTAATCCGTGTGTCATTTGATTTTCTGGACGATCTTGAAAATCTTTTAGTGAAGATGTCGGAAACAAATGAAGGGCGTTTGAAAAGCTGCTGTGGTTCCCCAGGAACACGTGGACTCTTATCTCCAGGAAGCAGCTTCCGGAGTGTAAACAGGCTGTTTGGGGATGAAAGCAGCTCCGCTGGACTTTATCTGCAGCATCGAGCCTTGAAGGACTTTAACTTCTGCTCCACGTGTGAAAGGTTGAAGAGAGAAAGAGCCGGCCGGCGTTTCTTATCTCATCTGTCTGGGTGGCAAAGCAGCATGGTGCTAATACCCCCCCCCCCCCACCACCACCACCTCCACCCCCCCCCCCCCCCCCCCCCCCCCCCACCCCCAGGATGGTTCTACATGTATGCTGCTCACACCCCCCTCCTTGATAACACACTTAACACAAGCAGCACCTACGCTCGCGGCTCAAGGTCAAGCGTTTGCAGAGAAGACAGATGAAACGTGGTGCGGCGGCGGCGGCCACGCGGTGATAGCGCCATCCCTCTGAATTTGCAGCTATGGATGACGGCCGGCGTTCGCAGGCAGAACGAAGACGTGATGAATGAGTCTGCAGCCGCCGGAGGAGCCACTTAGTGTGTGTGTGTGTGTGTGTGTGTGTGTGTGTGTGTGTGTGTGTGTGTGTGTGTGTGTGTGTGTGTGTGTGTGTGTGTGTGTGTGTGTGTGTGTGTGTGTGTGTGTGTGTGTGTGTAGTTGTAATTCGTCAACATGATTGCACACTGACCCGCCGCAGGGCCCGTTTCCATGGCAACGTTTCAGGTGAAAAATATAATTTTAATTTTAGTTTCACGTTGACGCTGCAAAGTTCTGAGAACAACGTCTGTTTACACGGAAACGACAGAAACACTGAAACCGAAGTAGTTTGCATGTCGTTGGATGTTTCTGTAATGAAACCACAAACACTATGACTGGTGACTGTCAGAATAAAACCACCAACTTTGATTGTTATTACGGTGACTGTCAGAATAAAACTACCAAGTTTGATTGTTATTACGGTGACTGTCAAAATAAAACCACCAAGTTGGATTGTGATTATGGTGACTGTCAAAATAAAACCACCAAGTTGGATTGTGATTATGGTGACTGTCAAAATAAAACCACCAAGTTGGATTGTGATTATGGTGACTGTCAAAATAAAAGTGCCAAGTCAGTCTACAGGAAACGAATGTAAGTCGATGCAACGCCTCTTAAAACACAAAACATGTGTGTCAGTGGAGACTAAAGTCTGTGTGTGTGTGTGTGTGTGTGTGTGTGTGTGTGTGTGTGTGTGTGTGTGTGTGTGTGTGTGTGTGTGTGTGTGTGTGTGTGTGTGTGTGTGTGTGTGTGTGTGTGTGTGTGTGTGTGTGTGTGTGTGTGGTATTAAGATGTTTTTTGTATTCAGAGTAAACCATGTGCAGGAGGTGAAGTAAGATCTTCTCACAATCCTGTACCCCCCCCCCCCCCCCATCCCCGCAGGGCGAAGGCTCCAACTTCCTGCAGCTGGGCTCGTCGATGGAGCAGCAGGTCAACGGAATGTTCAAGGTGATGGAGGAGTATAACTGGGACAGCTTCGTGGTGGTGACCAGCCTGTACCCGGGCTACGAGGCCTACGTGGACTACATCAAGTCCTTCACCGACACCAGCTACTTCCTGTGGGAGGTGCAGGACGTGCTGACCTTCGACATGTCGGCCGACAGCACCAATGACATCCGGGCGCGGCGGCTGCTGCAGCAGATCGACGCCCAGGTGCTGCTGGTGTACTGCTCCCATGAGGAGGCGCAGTACCTGTTCTCCATGGCGGGGGAGGCGGGGCTTCTGGGGCCGGGCTACATCTGGATCCTGCCCAGCATGGCGGTGGGGAACCCCGACGTCCTGCCGCCCGACAGCTTCCCCGTGGGGCTGATCAGCATCATCACCGACCGCTGGCGGATGAGTCTGAGGAAGAGGGTGCGTGACGGCGTGGCCATCGTGGTCAAGGGCGTGGAGAGCTTCCGCAAGCAGAGAGGCTTCGTACCCGAAGGCCACAACGACTGTCTCAACCCCGCCAAGATAGTGGTGACCAACGACACGCTGTTCAGGTGAGCCACGCACCGACGCCTGGTTACCTGGTTCAGAACCCGAGGTGATGTTGAGGGTAACCATGGTTACACGCCATTTAGACACTAATACTCCAGTCAGCTTTGTGAACAGCCGCTTCCAAATCCCCCATGATGCACCACTCAGTAGGAACCACCAGCCACAGTGACTGATGATGAAGCCATGACCCGCCTACTCCGCCTCTGATTGGCTAGTACCCACTGCATTCCCTGATCTGATTGGTTAACTTCTGTTTACCTTAAGCACCAGAGCTGACGAGTCAATCAGAGGACGGCGAGTCAATACGAGAAGATAAATGAGAGGAGGAAGATGCTCTATAACCTAATGCTACAGGAGGAAGATGCTCTATAATCTGGATGTTAGAGGAGGGAGATGTTTTGTAATCTGATGTTAGAGGAGGAAGATGCTCTATAATCTGGATGTTAGAGGAGGGAGATGTTTTGTAATCTGATGTTAGAGGAGGAAGATGCTCTACAATCTGGATGTTAGTGGAATGTGCTCTATAATCTGGATATGGGTGCTGCTCTACAATCTGGATGTTAGTGGAGGGTGATGCTCTATAATCTGGATGTTTGTTGGGGAGATGCTCTATGATCTGTATGTTAGGGGGGGAAGATGCTCTACATACCACAACATGGATGTCGTCATGATGCTGCTCCAGCCGGCAGCAAAGACAACTTCCTCTTTATAACACCGCAGAACCATCAGACAGGAGGGCGTCGACCATAGCACAAAGCAGTGTGATTGAGTGTCATAGCGCCATTATAGCGCCATTATAGCGCCATTATAGCGTCGTCATAGCGCCGTTATAGCATCGTCATAGCGCCGTCATGGCCTCTCGTCCTCACTCGACCGGAGTCTTCTGAAAGCAGTTCCTGACGAGGGTCGGGCTCACCTGATAATGAGATCACGGCAAGTTAGCAGATTAGCGGGCCGTCACGCTGGTCCGGCTGCTCGCGGCGAGCTTTCATCACCTCCACAGGAAGCAGGCGGAGGTGAGAGCGAGCAGCACCGCGGCTCTACGTTCACACCACCATGATGCAACCGCAGTGAAAAGTGTTCTCAGGCAGCGGCCGGGACGCCTCGGGTCCTTCACTCAACGTCCTGCTGCGCCAGCTACAGCACACTGTAATCACATTACTTCTGCAGTTACCTCACGGAATGAGATTGGTTTTATTTGAAATGTTCCCTTGATACTTTTATCTACTTTGTAATCTCCAGTATTTATGTTTCATTCAATATAGAATCTATTTATGAAAAACTCTTGCACTGTGCATAGCATTAGATATTAAAGGTTATAGAGCATCTTCCTCCTAACATAAGATTATAGAGCATCTTCCTCCTCTATGATCCAGATTATAGAGCATCTCCCCCAACTAATATCCAGATTATGGAGCATCTTCCTCTTCTAACATCCAGATTATGGAATATCTTCCTCCTCTAACATCCAGATTATAGAGTATCTTCCTCTTCTAACATCCAGATTATAGAGCATCTCCCCCAACTAATATCCAGATTATGGAGCATCTTCCTCTTCTAACATCCAGATTATGGAGTATCTTCCTCCTCTAACATCCAGATTATAGAGTATCGTCCTCCTCTAACATCCAGATTATGGAGCATCTTCCTCTTCTAAGGTTCAATCTAGAGTTTAAACACTGTAACATTCAGGAGTTTTCACTGTTGCTCCACTCTGGTTCATTAAAGGCCATAAACAATCACAGCGGCCAGAACCCGAGTTTTAATCTGCCAGGAGAGACTCGGCTCCAGCTGACGAGTGTCGGCCTGTCGGCTGCCGCCGGCGCCCTCTACATGCTCTACCCTCTACCACCTCTACATGCCACCTTACGCTTTGGAAACGCGGCGCCTTTTTAACGACGCTGTTTGTTTTGTCCTCAGGCACATGCTGAACGTAACGTGGGAACACAACGACTTCTCCTTCAACACCAACGGCTACTTGGTGAATCCGTCCATGATCATCATCACTCTGGACCGGGAGAGACAGTGGGACAAGGTGAGTCGGCTACTTCCTGAGAGATTACTGCTGGTACTCAGATTACAAACTGTAACCAACACTCGCAGTTACACTACAGTGTTGGCCAACTCTGCAATCTGGACGTTAGAGGAAGAAGATACTGTACAATCTGGATGTTGGAGGAGTAAAATGCACTATAATCTGGATGTTAGAATAGGAAGATGCTCTTTAATCTGGATGTCAGATGAGGGAGATGCTCTATAATCGGGATGTTTGAGGGGAATATGCTCTATAATCCGGATGTTTGCGGAGGACGATGCTCTATAATCCGGATGTTTGAGGAGGAAGATGCTCTATAATCTGATGTTAGTGGGGAAGATGCTCTATTTTCTGGAAAAGGGAAATACATACTAGAACAAGAAAATGTGAAAAACATATTTTTGCCCCCTCTAGTTGGTTTTATCTCTTACGAGGTCGCCGGCGGTCCGAACTCGAACCTCGTCCTGGTTTATGACAGTTTGTAGCTGGATTAGCTTCGGTGGCAGGATTACATGACCGATCAATGATTTACGTTCCGCTCAAACGGCTGTTGTTCTGCGATGTTTGTTCACCAACAACGGAAGTCACAAAGAAAAACAGCTCCGATTATCAGAATGGTATCGTCAGCGAAACGCTGGAACAGGAAGGTTCAGGAAGTTAAACGATCTGAAGAGAAGAAAACGGAGGACAAGAGGAGGACGACAGATAAGAAACAACGACGGAAAGAGATAAAACTCCATAAAATAAAATAATAATACAATCACTAAAAACACTGGTTGGGAGAAAGATGTTCCAGATTAAAGATAAAATGTGGCGAGAGGAAAACAAACACGCAGACATTAGTAATGCTGAGGTCGTGGCGTTAACGATGCTGAAGAAGATTTCTGGTCTGAATCGACGACGTTCAGAAGAAGAAACGATTGAAGATGAAAGTGATGGAGTCGTTCAGCCACACTGACCTTCACCTGAACCTTCCAGAGCAGATTTTATTCCAACATCTGGGATCAAGTCTCAGTTTCTACCTGAGAAAAGTGAGACGTTTCGTTTCTCTGCTGAACTTCCTGCTGCCCGCGGCGATCCTCCCCTCGCCGGACTCAAAATCAATCAAACGCTCTGATTGCCTTTTCACGCCGCTCGTGTCTGTGTCGGCCGCGTCCCGACTGATGGAGCGACAGGGCGATGGAGTGATGGGCCAACAGAGCAACGGAGCAATGGAATGACAGAGCAACGGAGTGACAGGCCGACGGAACAACAGAGCGACATGCCGATCGGCTGATCGGCCGACGGAACGACAGAACGACAGAACGACAGAACGACTGAACGACGGAGTGACGTGCCGATCGGCTGATCGGCCGACAGAACGACGGAACGACGGAGTGACAGAACGACGGAACGACGGAGTGATAGGCCGACGGAACAACAGATCGGCAGAGCGACATGTTGATCAGCTGATCGGCCGACGGAACGACGGAACGACAGAACGACAGAACGGCAGAGCGATCGGCTGATCGGCCGACGGAACGACAGAGCAACGGAAACACAGAATGACGGGCCGACGATGCAACGGGCTGACAGAGCTACGGAATGACAGAATGATAGAGCGAACGGTGAGGGAGCAACAGAGACGCCTCCTTCTTCTCCATTTATTGATCTGATATGAGCCACGGCGCTCGCAGCACACCAGACGCTTTAATCTCCAGCTGACCTTTGACCTCCAGCTGACCTTTAATCTCCAGCTGACCTTTGACCTCCATCTATAAGTCCGTCTCAGACAGAACACGGTGGAGAGGAGACACTTCCACTTCCTGTCACTTACAACGGTGACGTATGATTATCTGGAATCACGTTTATCCAGCGGAGGAAGAAAATTTGATCAAATAAAAACAAATCATGTTATTGACACATGTTGTTCTCCTGGATCAACAACAGAGTTTGTCCGGCTGACAGTCGAGGGTTTCAGCTCCGCTTTTTTTTATTTAACCTTCGTTTGTTGTTTTTTAACCTTCGTTTGTTGTTTTTAACCTTCGTTTGTTGGTTTTTAACCTTCATTTGTGGACTTTGACGCCTCAGTCAGCAGATTGTTTAAAACCCACTAACAAACAGGTCACGGCTTCCTCCAATAATTCAGCTTGAACTGTTTAATCCCATCTCCATTACACATTGAGCTTTCTGGCGAATGCTCATTTCCGCCCCCTGACACAAACCGTCCAATCAGAGCAGCTCACTGCTGAAGCAGCACCGAGCTGGAGTTGATCCACTGCATTACAAGTAGAATCGTCTCTCACGTCCCCGCAGACCCCGAATCAATTTCCTCTCAAGTGTCTGAACCGAGCCCCAATCTGTGGAACACGCCGGAGCCTCGGGGCCCGACGGGCTGGAGGCGACACACGGGAACGGCCAGCCACAACATTATGACCACCTGCTGGTCCCAACGCTCTGCAGCTCCTCTTGCAGCTCCTCTGGACTTGTTGGATCTGCACCCAAACGTCACCAACACATCCTTTAAACCCTCCATGGAGATCTGACTATGAACTGTGTAAATAATGAATTTGTCCAGCAGTCGTGTCTTTGTGTTTGAGTCTTTAATTAAAACTACTTGAAGATAAAATGTTTCTCTTAACTGTTGTT
>NC_137647.1:2175676-2333176 GCF_963383615.2 Lipophrys pholis
GAGCTGGAGGTGAGGAAGGTGACATAGCTGCAAGTGATGGAGCTGAGGTGATGGAGGTGATGTGACATAGCTGTGAAGAAGTAACTGAAGGTGATGGAGCTGCATGTGACGTAGCTGACAAGACGTAGCTGTAGCGGCGTAGCTGCAGTGCCGTAGCTGACATAGTTGCAGGTGACGGAGGTAATGTAGTTGATGTGATTTAGGTAAAGGTGACGTAGCTGATGTGATGGAATTGACATTGGTGTGGTAACGTGGCTGCGGTGACGTAGCTGAGGTAATGTAGCTGTGATGGCATAGCCGAGGTGACATAGCTGAGGTGACATAGCCGAGGTGACATCGCTGAGGTAACATAGCTGAGGTGACATAGCTGCGGTGACGTAGCTGAGGTAATGTAGCTGTGATGGCATAGCCGAGGTGACATAGCTGAGGTGACATAGCTGAGGTGACATAGCTGCGGTGACGGAGGTGACGTAGCTGTTGTGACGTAGCTGCTGTGACAAGGCTGAGGTGACATAGCAGAGGTGACATAGCTTCTGTGATGGAGGTGACATAGCTGCGGTGACGTAGTTGAGGTGACGGCATTGACAGAGGTGACGTAGCTGTGATGACATAGCTGTGATGACATAGCTGTGGTGATAGAGGTGATGTAGCTGCTGTGATGTAGCTGCTGTGATGTAGCTGTGGTGGTGGAGGTGACGTAGCTGTGGTGACGGAGTCTGTGTCTCCTCAGAGCCCTACAGCCCGGCCGTCTGGGTCATGATGTTCGTCATGTGTCTCACCGTTGTCGCCATCACTGTCTTCGTGTTCGAGTACTGCAGCCCGGTCGGCTACAACCGCAGCCTGGTCACCGCCAAAGGTGAGACCCGTCGCCGTGGAAACTGTCAGTCGGCGTTAGCATTTAGCATCAGCACTGCTGAGCATTCACGTCTGTTTACAAACAACTGAACGGAACATCAATAATTACAATAAATCCTTTACTTTGAAAATGTTTTCAAATGTTAAAACGACTTCCTGGATGCAGAACAAAGATTGAAATTAAGAATAAAAACGTGAGAAAAGCAAAACAAGTTCTAGTTTGTCTGAAACGTCACAAAAGTAAATAAAAACATTTTTTATTGTCACGGCTGAACTTCAGTATTTTAACTCTTTAATGGAAGTTTTTCTTCTACGGTTTTGGAGAAAATTAACAGAAACAGAAAAACGTGAAAAAAAAACAATTCCAAATTTAAAATAGAAACAGATTGTCAAAACATTCAAAACTAAAACAAAACAAAAAAGCTTTAATGCTGACACGTGAAAACTAATGCTAAAGTAAGAAGGTATCATCATTTATAAGATGGAAATAGATTTACCGTTCCGGTTCTTCTGCTTTTTAAGCGGCAGAAATAATCTGCTTCATGTTCCAGACCCCGGCGGGCCGACCTTCACCATCGGGAAATCGGTGTGGCTGCTGTGGGGAATCGTCTTCAACAACTCGGTGCCGATCGAGAACCCGAAGGGAACCACCAGTAAGATCATGGTTCTGGTCTGGGCCTTCTTCGCCGTCATCTTCCTGGCGTCCTACACCGCCAACCTGGCGGCGTTCATGATCCAGGAGCAGTACATCGACACCGTGTCCGGCCTGAGCGACAAGAAGGTGCCGACTCGTCACTTGTTTAAGGTTCAGCTCGGGGGAAACAGGAAGTGGCTGTTTAGACGTGGGCAACAAAATAAAGTGACTGATATTGATGAGGGTTCCTCCACAAACACCTCCAGATTTACTCCGTTGTCACGGCGACGATACGAGTGAAGTTCATATCTTCAGGTTTAGAGTCTCATCCAGTTGATCTATTGTCCCATCATCGGTCCTCCTGGCGATAGAAAGTCACTAAGGTCTTCTGGAAATGTTGGAAAGACGCCGTGACTCAGGTTTCATGACACCAGTTTGCATTTCTGTGGAGTCAAAACGTTCATTTCATAAATTTGTGGGGTTTTTTAACCTTCATGTTGTTTTTTCTTACTTTCTTTTTGGATTTTATGGCCTCAGTCGGCAGATTGTTTAAAACTCACTAACAAATGTGTCACAGCTCCGTGTGGCGCCCCTCTATACCTCCCTCTATACCTCCCTCTATACCTCCCTCTATACCTCCCTCCATCCCTCCCTCCATCCCTCCCTCTATACCTCCCTCCATCCCTCCCTCTATACCTCCCTCTATACGTCCCTCTATACCTCCCTCTATACCTCCCTCCATCCCTCCCTCTATACCTCCCTCCATCCCTCCCTCTATACCTCCCTCTATACCTCCCTCTATACGTCCCTCTATACCTCCCTCTATACGTCCCTCTATACCTCCCTCTATACCTCCCTCTATACCTCCCTCCATCCCTCCCTCTATACCTCCCTCTATACCTCCCTCTATACCTCCCTCTATACCTCCCTCCATCCCTCCCTCTATACCTCCCTCCATCCCTCCCTCTATACGTCCCTCTATACCTCCCTCTATACCTCCCTCCATCCCTCCCTCTATACGTCCCTCTATACCTCCCTCTATACGTCCCTCTATACCTCCCTCCATCCCTCCCTCTATACCTCCCTCCATCCCTCCCTCCATCCCTCCCTCTATACCTCCCTCCATCCCTCCCTCTATACGTCCCTCTATACCTCCCTCTATACCTCCCTCATCCCTCCCTCTATACCTCCCTCCATCCCTCCCTCTATACCCCCCTCTATACGTCCCTCTATACCTCCCTCATCCCTCCCTCTATACCTCCCTCCATCCCTCACTCTATACCTCCCTCCATCCCCCCCTCCATCCCTCACTCTATACCTCCCTCCATCCCTCCCTCTATACCTCCCTCTATACCTCCCTCCATCCCTCACTCCATCCCTCCCTCTATACCTCCCTCTATACCTCCCTCCATCCCTCTATTCTATACCTCGTGCTATATCTCCCTCCATCCCACCCCATCACTCCCTCCATCACTCCCTCTATATCTCCCTCCATCACTCCCGCATCACTCCCTCCATCACTCCCTCTATATCTCCCTCCATCACTCCCTCCATCACTCCTTCCATATCTCCCTCCATCACTCCCCCTTCCATCCTTCCCTCTCTCTATCTCTCTATCTTTCCTTCCCTCTCTCGCTATCTGTCCTTCCCTCTCTCACTCTCTCTCCCTCTCCCTCTCTCTCTCCCTCCCTTTCTCGCTATTTGTCCTTCCCTCTCTCTCTCTTTCTCTCTCCCTCTCGCTCTCCTTCCCTCTCTCTCTCTCTCTCTCCCTCTTTCTCCTTCCCTCCTTCTCTCTCTCTCTCTCCCTCTCTCTCTCACTTTCTCTCCCTCTCTCTCTCTCCTTCCCTCTCACTCTCTCTCCCTCCCTCTCTCGCTATTTGTCCTTCCCTCCCTCTCTCTCTCTCTCTCTCTCTCTCTCTCTCTCTCTCTCTCTCCCTCTCTCTCTCCTTCCCTCCTTCTCTCGCTCTCTGGCGTTGTGCTGTCAGCTGCCTGCTGTGAAGGAATGTGTGTGAAGGTTAATGAAACAGTCCAAACCAGCAGAGTGTTTTCTCCGGTCCCAGTCCGCCGCTCTGTCATGGCGGCGCCGCTCTGCCAGACAGAGGAGGCCGACGAGCCGTCGGTTCGGTCCTGTGGACAAGGACGAGGTGAAGGAGTCCGGTCGCCGGCGGCGCCGTGTCCCGACACCACGTCTGGTCAATCTGCACAACCACACTGAAATGAATGAAGTTAGAAACGTTTGAATCGTTTTATGGGACAATCAGGCACTTTGGTTATTTTAGTTCAATTCTCAGAAACGCTGAACTCGTTCTCCTCCGGAGGAGATTCTTCACATTCAGTCGCCGTTTGTCTCTGAAGCTCGTTTTCATGACAACGTTTTCACTGGAATCATTTCTGTTACCGGAAAGTTTCATGCTCACACCACGCCAACGTTCCGAAAACGATGTCCGTTTCCACGGCAACAGCAGAGACACTGAAAACGATGCAGTTTTCATGTTGGTCCACTAGTCTGTGCTGTTGTTTCTTTCTGTAATTAAACCACACACACATGCAGTGAAGAACAATTGGCTTCGCTGGTTCAAATCCCACTGCCGCCGGCTCACCGAAGGACTTTAACCTCTGACTCGTTGGGTTTCTGTTGCTTCGTTTATGGCTTCAGGCCTAAACTTCAAAACAGGAGGATGAAACGATCTGCGTGTATATCTTGGGTGGAAACATATTCCCTCCCTCACTCACTCACTCACTCACTCACTCACTCACTCACTCACTCACTCCCTCACTCACTCATGTTCATGTTTTAGCTCCACCTGGTGGCACTAGGTGGTTTTACAGGCCGATTCCAGATGATTTGTCGTGGAATTCTCCTCCTGTTGTTTCGGATTCGTCAATTTCAATGCCCAGGTTTTTTTTAAATAATTGATAAAATCTTAATTTATGGCTAAAGTCACAATCTTCTATTTGAAAAAAAAAATGCAAAACTCTGAAAAACAAAGTGTACTTAGAAACCTTGTTTCGTATAGTTTTTTTGGAATATCTTTTCAGATACTGCAGATTAATTAAACTTCCTGTTTCCATCTCCGTCTGATTCTGATGTTGATTTTCTTCTGTGCAGAATGAAATCTAAGTTTAGCAGCTTTTATTTTTTTCTTATCTACAATCAACACAGTGTCCCAACTATTTTGGGATCGGGGTTGTAAAATCTCCCGTCTGCTTCCCGTCAAACAGTTTCAGAAGCCGCAGGAGCAGTACCCTCCGTTCCGCTTTGGTACGGTCCCAAACGGCAGCACGGAGCGCAACATACGGAGCAACTACCCCGAGATGCACGCCCACATGGTCAAATACAACCAGAAGGGGGTGGAGGACGCGCTCAACAGCCTGAAGACAGGGTGGGTACCCTCCCCCCCAACCACCCCCCAACCCTAACCACACACCCCCCGGGCCAGGTTGAGGAAATCCACCGTCACAACGCTGCTCTGCTCCCGTCTCCGTAGGAAACTGGACGCGTTCATCTACGACGCTGCCGTCCTGAACTACATGGCTGGCAAAGATGAGGGCTGCAAGCTGGTGACCATTGGCAGTGGGAAAGTGTTCGCTACCACAGGTTATGGCATCGCCCTGCAGAAGGACTCACGCTGGAAGCGACCCATCGACCTGGCCCTGCTCCAGTTCCTGGCAGACGGTAAACTCCTCCTAAATTCACCCCGTCAGCTGCTGAATGTCAGGATTTGTACAGTGTGCGCTGGATTTGCGTCGCTGCCATAAAACACGACAGGAAAACACAATAAAGTGGAGTTCCCGGTGAGAAGAAGCAGCAGCAGCGGATTGTGGGTAAATTTATGAATGAGAGGTAGGTCGTAGACGTGTGGCAATAAAAGAGAGTTTGAAGGGCCGGTCTGATCCTCTGCTCACTGAAATCCCTCCGCTAACGTTTCAGAAAAGAATCAGGAAGCGGTTCAGTCTGCGACAGAAAGTCACTCTGACGGACTAACGTCAGTTCACATTGTTATCCATGTCAGAATGAACATCAGCTCTAGAGCCGAATGCACGACTCACTGCACCGTCATGTGGAACAAAGTGGTATTACTGGTCAATCTGCACAACCAGGGCTATTACTAGCCCAGGGCTAAGGCTAGCAGGCTAGCTCATTAACTTTGTTGAATATCCCTTGTAGGTAATGTTTTGTTTCCTGAGAGCAACATGAAAGACGTGCAACTTGAAGTAACGCAGCGTCAGCCTGTAGACATGGTAGCTACCGTTGGCTGTTAGCCTGTAGCCACAGTAGCTGCTGTTAGCCATTAGCCTGTAGGCATGGTAGCTACCGTTAGCTGTTAACCTGTAGCAACAGTAGCTGCTGTTAGCCTGTAGACATGGTAGCTACCGTTAGCTGTTAGCCTGTAGCAATAGTAGCTGCTGTTAGCCATGGCAGCTGCTATTAGCATTAGCCTGTAGCTACTGTAACTGCCATTAGAAGTTGACAATTATTGTAGCTCGGTCTGTTTTGAGCCTAAGATCTCTCCCTCTCTCCTCCCTCTATCACTCCCTTTCTCTTTCTCTCTCTGTCTCTCTCTCTCTCTCCGCCCCCCCCCCCCCCCCTCCAGGTGACACTCAGAAGCTGCAGACCGTTTGGCTCACTGGAATCTGCCGGAACGAGAAGAAGGAGGTGATGAGCAGCAAGCTGGACATCGACAACATGGCGGGGGTCTTCTACATGCTGCTGGTGGCCATGGGCCTCAGCCTGCTGGTCTTCGCCTGGGAGCACCTCCTCTACTGGAAGCTGCGACACTCCGTACGCAAGTCCGAGCGACTGGACTTCCTGCTCGCCATCAGCCGTGTACGTCAGCTTCACACGCCGCCACTTCACGCCGGGCTTCATTTCAACATTGACTGATTGTGTTTTGGACTCTGAAACACCAGGAACACCAGAATCAGATCAATAAACCACTTATAAAGAAAACAGATGAAATACAATAAAAAATCGTTTGGGATGAAGATAAAACATGTGACCGCGCTAAGATATATAGTAAATAAATAAATAAAGACTAAGCCATCCATAAAGCACTACGTGAAATCCAGACAAACAAAGAGGCTTTAATCCCATAAAATGTCTAACGGCTCAAAGCAGCATCGATAAAATGTTTGTTCTGTTTGGAACAGATTCAATAATCTGAAAGAATTACAGATGACCGAAAAGATTACGTAACAATGTGGACTGATCTGGACGCCGCTCTGGTTGGTTTGTTGGAGCTCTGGTTGGTTGTAGCTCTAGTTGGTTGGTTGGTTGGTTGGTTGGTTGTAGTTCTGGTTGGTTGTAGCTCAAGTTGGTTGGTTGTAGCTCTTGTTGATTGTTGTAGCTCTAGTTGATTGTTGTAGCTCTAGTTGATTGTTGTAGCTCTCGTTGGTTGGTTGGTTGGTTGGTTGGTTGGAGCTCTAGCTGGTTGGTTGGAGCTCTGGTTTGGTTATAGTGTCTCTGTTCTGTGTTTGTTGAAGCGTCACTCAGCCGGTCTTCATGTTTCCGGTGACTGACATCAGGTTGACGGTTCGTGAGACGAAACATGGAATCGACCAAACATGGACCAGGTTCCTCACGTCGCCGTTGTGTCACGTTAATCAGACCAGGATCGGACCTGGTAGCTAAAGTTAAGGTCAGCCAGCGTGTGGCGCTGCCGAGCGGACCAGATGACTGCGACTCTCTCAATGGAACTCACTGCAGTTCTTCCGATGTCCACCAGGAGCACGATTCCATGACAGTCCATGTAAACGCTGAAACGCAGAGCTGAACTCCAATTAAGCAACAAATTTATTTGTTGCTTAATCCTCGTTTATTGACCGATGAAAGCTAGCCACCTTAGTGCTAGCAAAGTAGCATTAGCATAATAATAATAATAATAATAATAATACCGGAGGTTTTTCAAATGTTAGTCAGAAGAGAAAAACTGCGACGGATCAACTTCCGGAGAAGTTTCTCTTGAAATCTGAGGTTTTGGACAAAAGATTTTGTAAAAATACACAAAAATAAAGTACTCTATTACCGAGAGGTTGTCTGTCAGGAATGCATCATGAAGAGTGAAAACACATAAACGTCTCACTAGAGGTTCAGAACGTTTTGTCTTCCGTGTGCCTGGTATTTCATCCGTCACTCTTCTGCCCCCTGCAGGGCATCTACAGCTGCTTCAGCGGCGTGGAGCAGACGGACCGCGGCAGCAGCCTGCAGAGTCCCGACATCACCACCAACTACACGCAGGCCAACATGCTGAAGATGCTGAAGACGGCCAAGGACATGGTGTCCTCGGCCCGGGTGGAGAACTCTCTGGACAACGCCACTAAGACCATCGAGAACTGGAGCCGGCGGGGGGGCGACGGCGTACGGGTTGGTCTCCCCCCCCGGGTGACCGCCACCGACGTGGTACATGGTCGTCTGCCCTACATCTCCAGCATCGCGGACAACCACTCCCCCTACCCCCAGAGAGCCCTCACCCCCACATTCCCGGTCCACTATGGGGACACGACAACACAGCCACTGCTGGACAAGCCCCGCCTGGTTACCCGGCCCACGCCGCTGCGCTACACGCTGCCCGCCCGTGGCAGTCATCATGCCCTGGAGAGGACTCTGCCCATCTCCAGCCTCAGCAGCCCCCACATCGCCATGAGGGACCCCGTCCCCTCGGGAACCCCCACCGCCCACCACAGCAGCAGGCTGTATGTGGAAAACCAGCCCCGCCACCTCCCCGCCTCCCCCTTCGTCCCCTACAGGGAGTTCCAGGTACCCGATATCTACGTGGAGCACAAGGCGCCGCTTAGGAGGAAGTTCAGCTACCCCCCCGACTGCATGAGCCGCAGGCGGAGGTCCCACAGCTACCTGTTCGATGCCGCGGACCCCCGAACAAGAGGAGAGTATGACGAGCCCCGGCCGTGCCTCGCCGAGCTCAGAGCCAACCACCTTCTGAACAACCACGCCCCTGACCCCACCCTCATGGCCTGTGGGAGCGGGCACTACCCGGGCAGCAGCACCAGCTGCAACTCCTGCATGAAGTCCTACCCAGAGCCCGAGATGGACGACGTGCCGCTCCTGGGTAAGGACAAACTCAACCGCCGCGCCTCCTTCCTCAAGGCCACGTGGGGCAACGACAGGATCCGTCAGGTGGACGAGACCAAGCCCTCTACGTCCTCCTCGCCTTCCACCCCGATGGATGTGCCGGACCTGTTCCCGCGAGTGGTGATGGCGAACCCGAAGCCCCACAAGCTGTACGGCAGCCTGGGCCACAACCTATCCTGTTACCCGCTGGCCGCGGAGCCGGCATACCTGGACCCGGCCCACATGGGGTCTTACCCCTACAAGCAAAAGCTGAAGTTCTCGGAGTCCACGCGGCTGCCGTCCTACCGGGAAGCAATCCTGCAGAATGCAGCCGCCCTGCGCAGGTCCTCCTCCACCGTGGTGCACAGACACTACTCTACTTACCTGAACTCCTACACAGACTTACCGGTGTACGTGGGGCCGCTGGCTCAGGGCCCCCCCCACTTTTACGACGGCTCCAAGGACATGTGCCACTTGTTCCCCTGCACTAGCCACTGCCCGGACACTGCGGCCATGCTGCCTCGCATGACCGACAGGCCTCTGGTCTACCACAACAACATGTTCGGGACGTATGGCGGCACAGGGCCGAGGGACGACCCCGGCTCTGGGGCCCGGGAGCGGCGGCAGGTGTTAGTGGCGCGAAGAGTCAACAGTCCTTATGTGCCAAAGCCCTGGGGCCGCGTGTCCAGCCTGGAGTCCGAGGTCTGAACTATGTGCTGCCCGAACCGTGGGGGGGTGCAGGTGAACAGCCCCCAAGGGGTGTGGCCGGACTGGGTGTCAGGGTGTCCAGGTCACCCCCCCAGTCGACCTCCGGTTAAAGCAAAAACGACACCAATAGTGTATTTGGGAGCGTCGCCTCTCAGTCATCAGTGCAATAATGACGCAGGGAAGCGAAGGACAAGAAAGTCAAACACAAACCACTGCTGGGACTTTATAAACCAAACTTAACGTCTAATATTTAAAGAAATGTTGAACAGTATTTATAACCTAAGAATTTAACCTGTTGGTTGTTATTTAAAGGATTTTTCAATGTGAAAGCGGGAGACGATATACTGCAGCCTCTCAACACCTTGATTTCTCTCATTTCTTCCGTCTTCATTTTGGTTCCCGTCGTTTCATCGAGCCGCGGCTACGTCTTCCGTACATGTCGACCATCTTCAGGTCTTTGATTTGAGTGGATTTTGAAAAAGTCTCATGTGTATTTCCATTATTACACGACCCTTTAATAAAGAGGAAGGAGAACTAAGGAGGCTCCAGGTCTTCTGTCCAGTCTGGCCATCGTACACCTGTTTAACCAGCTTAACCAATCAAACCAGTTTAACCAGCTTAACCAGTTTAACCAGTCTCACCTGTTTAACCAGCTAAGCAAGTTTAACCAGTTTCACGTCCATATGGTTATTTTCTGGATGACTTCCTGAAGTGAGCGATGCTGGGATCAGAAGAAGCAGAGCAAAAGTTCCACCTGTCAACTGTTGCTTCCACTGAACGGCCGCAGCTGTTCCGGGCTGTGATTGGATGAGGGATGAAGGGGGAGGGGCTTATCCAGCAGTAAAAGCTGCTGGCAGAATGTTTCAATCAGGTAACCAGCGCGGTCTCCACAGCTGATGGATGATTGGACGTTACAGATGCAGGTTGAATCATTTTAATCGTTTGAAGCAGAATCGACATTATAAAACGATGCGGCAGGTTCGGACGCGTCCAGTTCAACCTCACGGTCTCTGGTTCTGCAGTAAATTCAGCTCCGTCAAGGTCAAATGGATCAACACTTCCTAAATAAACCAGATCTGGCTCCTTCTGGTCAACAGGATGTTGGTGTCATGTGAGTTACCTGCTCCTTCAGCACCATCACCTTCATCAGCTCCAACACCTCTGTCAGCTCCACCAGCCCCATCACCTTCACCAACTTCATCATCTCAACTAGCTCCATCAGCCCCATTACCTCCATCACCTCCACCTCAGCCGGTCGGATTCATTGACAGCAGCGTGGTAATAACTAATGATAGTTAATAATCTAGATGTTGGATGTCTCTACTGCGGCTCTCTACTGCTGCTCTCTACAGCTGCTCTTTACTGCTGCTCTCTACTGCTGTTCTCTACAGCTGCACTCTACTGCTGCTCTCTACTGTTACCTTCACAACTGTTCACTGAACCTCCAGTCACAGAGACAATCTAATCACCCAGAGGTGTGTGAGCTGGCACAGAGCCACACACACACACACACACACACACACACACACACACACACACACACACACACACACACACACACACACACACACACACACACACACACACACACACACACACACACAGAGCTGTCAGACCTGTAGCAAAAGGAGAGTTCAAGGATTCATCAAACAAACTGCAAACTAATGAAGGTGTGTGTGTGCGTGTGTGTGTGTGTGTGTGTGCGCGCGTGTGTGTGTGTGTGTGTGTGTGTGTGTGTGTGTGTGTGTGTGTGTGTGTGTGTGTGTGTGCGTCCGGGAAAATGTAAAGTTTTATTGTATTTTAAAATAAGAAGTGAACTTTTGTCTTATTAGTGATTCTCGTGTGTCGCCTCCGTCTGTGTGAACGTGAACGTTTGTTCTCCTAAAGTCCGTCGAAGCCTCTTCCCGTTTTCGTAACGCCGGACGTCCCCTTCCTTCCACCGGGTGCTGCTCACGTTCACCATTCACACACGCTGGACGGAACCTCGACAGTCAGCCTGTGATCACTCACTTCCTCCGAGCGCATGGCGCCATCTGGCACGCCGTCCAGACCCGCCGCCTGCTGTCAGCTCAGACGCTTCGCACGGTGACGGCCCCGCCGATAGGTCCGTCAGAGCGAGCGGCCGCCGAGAAACGGTCCTTCGCTGCTGCTCTGTGGCTGAGGTCGCTAACGCCACTAACATTGCTAACATCACTAATGTACCTAAACTCGCTAACCCCGCTGACACTGCTAACATTGCTAACAGCAGTAATGTGGCTAAGGTCGCTAACACCGCTAAGATTGCTAACATCGCTAATGTGGCCAAGGTCGCTTGCGCTGCTAACATTGCAAACGTCACGTTAGTGGCGCAAGTCTGGAGGCGGCGCGGCAGCGGAACGATCCTCCGTTTAATTCCCTGATAAAGTGGAACGCCGTTAAGCTGCAGATCGATCAATTAACACTGAAGTTAGTGAAAAGAGGACATCTAGTAACACGATCGATTTCACGACCTCTGCCTAGCTGCTCCTTCCTGTTTTACGCTAATGTCGCTAACATCACTAACATGGCTAATGTTGCTAACATCACTAACATGGCTAATGTCGCTAACATCACTAGCATGGCTGTTGTCGCTAACATCACTGCGTCTCAGATGAAAGCCTCTGATGTCGCAGTGTTTCCTCAGTGAGACGCAGGAGGACGTTATGACTCTGTGATGGACATGGAGAAATCTGACACACCTTCTCACACACACACACACACACACACACACACACACACACACACACACACACACACACACACACACACACACACACACACACACACACACACACACACACACACTGCTTCATTTGCAGAACATCCACAGTGAATAAATTGACCTCACACTTCATAAATCCTCCCAGATGTTAGGAGCCTCTCTGAGAATGGAGGCGGGGTGAGGGGGTGAGGGGGTGAGTGAGTGGGGGGTGGGGGGGGGGGGGGGGGCGTGTCATTGGAGAAGAGGAAGAAGAGGACGAAGGAGTGCAGCAGCTGAAACAGACTAAATCAATCCAGTGACTCGGTGGAGAAGAATCAGTTCAGTTTAACAGCCAGAGACAATCCGCTGCTCCAGTCAGAGATTGGTTGACATGGAAAAGGGGGCGGGGCCTTAGCCTCATTCTGTTGCAGCTCAGCTTCACGACGCAGCTCGTTTTAATAATCAGAAATAAAGATAGAAATGCAAGAAGAGAAGAGAAGCTCCAGTGTGTCGCCAGCAGTGAAGCAGATCCTCTGAACAGACTAACTCACTTCTTTTTAATCAGGACTTAAAACATTCTTATTTGAACAGGCTTTTGAATAAACAATGAATTTTACTTACTTTATTAAACTTATCTTAAATCTCTTACCTTATTTATTATACTTTTCTTCATTATTTCTTTTAATGTATTTTCCTAATTTCTTTAATTTCTTTGTAATTTGCCTTGTGTTTGAATGGTGCTCTATAAATATATTTGCCTTGCCTTGCCTCCCTCCTGCAGACTAACTCCCTCCTGCAGACTAACTCCCTCCATCCTGCAGACTAACTCCCTCCATCATACTAACTCCCTCCATCCTGCAGACTAACGGTGGCTGAATCGTCAGAGAAAACAAACTGAGTCGTTAGAGAAAACAAGCAGGAACTGAAGCTCCGAGTTGATTCCAGGTCCGTGAGGTTTAAATTCAGTATGTAAATGTAATATTTAAAATGCCGTGGGGGGGCGCCAGAGAGCAGGAGGCTCGGGTCTGAAGGAAACAATGACGTGAACAAAATGTGATTTTTTTTTTTCAATAAGAAAACTAACTTGATGAGTTGAAGTCGAATTCTGTTACTTCTGACTGAAGTCCTCTTGATTCTTTCTGTGAACAAACGGGTGCTGGAAGGATTCGTTGTCTTTCACGCGTCAGAGACGTTCGCTCCTCCAGTGACGTGGCGCCCGGCGGCTTTTTCACTCTGGAGGACTTTCCGGGAAGAAAATCTCCGACAGGTTGGATCCTGAGCGGCGACTCGCCGTATATTTAGTTATATCCTGAACTAAATGGAAAAGCTTCAGAGGGGGAGCGTGGTGAAGGTCAGGGTGTGTGTGTGTGTGTGTGTGTGTGTGTGTGTGTGTGTGTGTGTGTGTGTGTGTGTGTGTGTGTGTGTGTGTGTGTGTGTGTGTGAAGGAGGGAGGTGTGTAAAGGATCATTTCTCTGCATTGGGGACGACCGGGAACATAAATGGTTTCTGCTTCTCGCTGATTTCCTCGGGGGAAGTTTCCACTTCAGAGAGAAGAAGTGTTAAACCTCCTTCTGGACCTCAGTGTGGACATCGTCTCTCATCTTCCTCTTTCTGGACCTCAGCGTGGACATCGTCTCTCATCTTCCTCCTTCTGGACCTCAGCGTGAACGTTGTCTCTCGTCTTCCTCCTTCTGGACTTCAGTGTGGACATCGTCTCTCATCTTCCTCCTTCTGGACTTCAGCGTGGACATCGTCTCTCGTCTTCCTCCTTCTGGACCTCAGGGTGGACGTCGTCTCTCATCTTCCTCCTTCTGGACCTCAGTGTGGACGTCGTCTCTCGTCTTCCTCCTTCTGGATGACCTCAGGGTGGACATCGTCTCTCGTCTTCCTCCTTCTGGATGACCTTATGGTGGACGTCGTCTCTCGTCTTCCTCCTTCTGGATGACCTCAGCGTGGACATCGTCTCTCGTCTTCCTCCTTCTGGACCTCAGCGTGGACATCGTCTCTCGTCTTCCTCCTTCTGGACCTCAGCGTGGACGTCGTCTCTCGTCTTCCTCCTTCTGGACCTCAGCGTGGACATTGTCTCTCGTCTTCCTCCTTCTGGACCTCAGCGTGGACATCGTCTCTCGTCTTCCTCCTTCTGGACCTCAGGGTGGACGTCGTCTCTCGTCTTCCTCCTTCTGAATGACCTCAGCGTGGACGTCGTCTCTCGTCTTCCTCCTTCTGGACCTCAGCGTGGACATCGTCTCTTGTCTTCCTCCTTCTGGACCTCAGCGTGGACGTCGTCTCTCGTCTTCCTCCTTCTGGACCTCAGGGTGGACATATTACCATCCATGGTTCAACATGATTCCATCATTTCAATACAACAACTTGTGTTTCATCTGAGTTCAGGCTTCATGACTTTAAGAAAAGTTAATCAATATTATCTGGTTCCACTGATCAATAGATTAGTGTATCAATAGAAGTGTTTCCTCATAATGTTCTTACAGGAAGCAGGTAGAATGTGAAGAGTCGAGGACCAAGGACAGAACCCTGTGGAACTCCAGGTTTAACTTCAGTCTGAGCTCAAGCGTCTGATCAACCTGATTGATCCGGCAGTGGAATCTGTCTGATCAATCCGATTGATCCAGTTTAGCGCGGAACCTTTAATCCTGATCAATAGTATCAATGTTCTGATCAACCGTATCAATGGAGCACTGCGCTCTAGCGGGACGAGGACGATGTTATTGATCAGTGTGACACTTTGGACAGCGTGTCTCTAATTGATCAGGAGCAGAGGTCAGAGGTTGAAGACGTTTACTGGTCGGCAGCCTGGCTACAGCGCTGAAGAGAAACCAGGGTTGTTTCGCTTCCCGTCTACTGAGGATTTATTTTATCAGGAAACAGAGGATGTGTTGTTTAATCTCCATTTTGTGAGGCTGACACTTTAATAAATGTCTCTTCAGTGTGTGTGTGTGTGTGTGTGTGTGTGTGTGTGTGTGTGTGTGTGTGTGTGTGTGTGTGTGTGTGTGTTTGTTGACACTCTGCCCTCCAGAGTCCCTCCGGTCCCTCTCGCTCTCCTCACATTGTCCCCTGCTCGCTCGCCCTCTTGACTCTCTTCCTCTAAACTCACATTTATTCATTATTTATTTCCTTTTTTTTTTTGCCGTGAAAGCGAAAACATCTCAAAGTCACGACGGCGAGGTCGAGATCGTCTTCCCACGGCGGCGCAGCATCGGGGACACGGGGGCCAGCAATGCACGATGGTCCGAGTTCAGAGGCTCAGTTTGTAACGGGTTTACCTTCGAATGGATGATTGACAGGCAGATCAATAAACCTATGACTCGGGACACAAGAGGTCAGGACCTCAGCTTCTGCCCGGTCCGGGGTCGACCTCATGACCTCCGTACTTTTAAATATTGATCAAATAGACATTTGGAAGGTTTTAATAAACAAGGCCTTTTATTTTGGAGCAGTTTGAAATGGATTATTTGAAGAGTAACGGTCAATAAGTGTGTGATTAAACTAAAGCGAGCAGCGGTTGGTTATTGATCTGATATTAACATGTTCAATAAGTTAAATCAGTTCATGTCTTCAACTTCAACCGTCGCGTAAAATCAGTTGAATTAAAGAGCTTCAAGGTGGTGACACATCTCTCGGGTGGAGGCAGGTGGAGACCGTCAGGTGGAGGCAGGTAGAGATGGGTGGAGGTAGGAGGAGACGGATGAGATAGTCAGGAGGAGGTGGATGGAGGAAGGTGAGACAGACAGGTGGAGGCAGGTGGAGACAGACTGGTGGAGGCAGGTGGGGATAGGTGAGACAGACAGGTGGAGGTAGGTGAAGGCATGTGGAGAAGGGTGGGGGTAGGTGTAGACAGGCACGTGGAGATGGGTGAAATAGGAGGAGGCGGGTGGAGGCAAGCGAGAGGCAGTTGGGGCAGGTGAGACAGACAGGTGGAGGTAGGTGAAGGCATGTGGAGAAGGGTGGGGGTAGGTGTAGACAGACACGCGGAGACGGGTGAAATAGGTGGGTGGAGGCAGGTGACACAGTCAGGTGGAGGCGGAAGGCGGTAGGTGGAGGCAGCTGGTCGTCTGTGCGCTGATGGATGTTTGAGGACGTTTCCTCTAATGACTCGACTTGTTCCTCTTTCTCTCTGTGATGAAGTCTAATGTTCGCTCTTCATCACGCTGGAGAAACTTTCTGAGTGGCCGCCAACGACGCACCATCTGTCTGCTCCGTCCACTGGGGGGGGCGGGGCAAGATGCTCCCATCAGCCACAACATTAAGACCTCCTGACTCACCGTCTGAAGGTTACAGTGGTTTCCTACAAGATGCTCAGTAAAATGAGTTAAATGAGGACAGTCTCCCCCACGCTGGGATTTATACTGAGGGTGACGTTACAGCGGGAGCGTTCTTGTTAGCATCTATTAGCATTTTACATTAGCATTTCCTGCTGTGGTCTCTCATGTTCCAACACACACTCCAGTCTCAACGAGTGAGAACACAGACGTGAGGAAAGGAGACTTTGTCCTGCGATGGATTTCTGTACGAGCTGCAGACGTTTGTTTGTTCCTCACCGAGCATCTGCCTCCTCAAACTGATGACCCAGGAGGGGGTCTGGATTCTGCCCCCGTGCCTGGAACCTCCAACCACAGCTGCTGCTTTGATTAACGGGCTGGAGGCCAGTTTCTCCTCACCGAGGTCCAGACGGTCAGACTGTACCAACATACCAGAGAGAGTGTACCAACACCCACACAGACTGTACCAACACCCAGAGAGCCTGTACCAACACCCACACAGACTGTACTCACACCCAGAGAGACCGTACCAACACCCAGAGAGACTGTACAAACACCCACACAGACTGTACCAACACCCAGAGAGCCTGTACCAACACCCACACACACTACTCACACCCAGAGAGACTGTACCAACACCCAGAGAGACTGTACCAACAACCAGTCAGACTTTCCCAACACCCAGAGAGACTGTACCAACACCCACACAGACTGTACTCACACCCAGAGACTGTACCAACACCCAGAGAGACTGTACCAACAACCAGTCAGACTTTCCCAACACCCAGAGAGACTGTACCAACACCCACACAGACTGTACTCACACCCAGAGAGCCTGTTCCAACACCCACACAGACTGTACTCACACCCAGAGAGCCTGTACCAACACCCACACAGACTGTACTCACACCCAGAGAGACTGTACCAACACCAACACAGACTGTACTCACAACCAAAGAGACTGTACCAACAACCAGTCAGACTTTCCCAACACCCGGAGAGACTGTACCAACAGTCACTCAGACTTTCCCAACACCCAGAGAGACTGTACCAACAGTCACTCAGACTGTACCAACACCCAGAGAGACTGTACCAACAGTCACTCAGACTGTACCAACTCCCGGAGACTGTACCAACAACCAGTCAGACTTTCCCAACAACCAGACAGACTGTACCAACACCCGGGGAGCGACGGTGTCTCAAGAAACAGTATTAACAGCTGGTCAGACTGGGGTCGGATGTGACAAGACGAAACGGTAGAAGACGGTGGAGAAAGAGAAACAAGGCAGCTGGAGACTAATTACAGCCGACAGCCAAAGCCTGCTATCAATTTGTAGTCGGCACAGACGAGCTGCGGAAGACCGACCTCGACCAAGGGCGAGGCGATGAGGCGATGAGGCGAGAGCTGAGAGCGGCCAAAAAAGAAGAAGAAAGGAAAGAAAAGCTCACTGAAGTGTGGAACTCAAGACAACTTAATCACAGATGTGAGGATTGTTCTCCTCTGCTTCCTACGGATAGTTAACGCTCAGAACTGAAGAGATTTACCTCCAAAAGGACCGAAGGTGATCATTAATCGATAACATGAACAAACCTGACAACCGGTAAAATCCTGCATCCGACCACAGGACTCTTTTCTTTGTTTCATACTGATTCAGAACTTTCTCCTTTTGGGTTTGGACTGATCATCACAAACTTTAAGACAAGATCATTGAACATCTACAACACCAGATAACGTCTACAACACAAGTTACTGTAACATCGACACCAGATAACATCTACAACACAAGTTACTGTAACATCGACACCAGATAACATCTACAACACAAGTTACTGTAACATCGACACCAGATAACATCTACAACACAAGTTACTGTAACATCGACACCAGATAACGTCTACAACACAAGTTACTGTAACATCGACACCAGATAACATCTACAACACAAGTTACTGTAACATCGACACCAGATAACGTCTACAACACAAGTTACTGTAACATCGACACCAGATAACGTCTACAACACAAGTTACTGTAACATCGACACCAGATAACATCTACAACACAAGTTACTGTAACATCGACACCAGATAACGTCTACAACACAAGTTACTGTAACATCGACACCAGATAACGTCTACAACACAAGTTACTGTAACATCGACACCAGATAACATCTACAACACAAGTTACTGTAACATCGACACCAGATAACATCTACAACACAAGATATTCTACACCACCATTGTTGTAGATGTTTTCAGCTCTCTCATCCCAAACTGCTGCACATGAGCGTAATGGGCGGCGGCGCCAACACGGAGGACAGATGGCTTCAGATGAAACAGAACAGGTGTGTGTGTGTGTGGGGGGGGGGGGGGGGGCAGGATGTGATCCATTCATTTGAACTGCGGCCTGAATCCAAGATGAAGCTCCGCTCAAAGGATTTCAAAGACGGCGACAGACTGAAGGAGGAGCCGGCGAGCGAGTCCAGGACTCATCCAGAGCGACGACGTGATTCTGTGAGGCTCATCAAAGGACGACTTCAGTCACCAAACCAACTCCTCCGACCCGCTGCCAGGCGCCATCGGACCAGAGGCTCACTAAGCTCCCGGGTTAACGTCAGTCGGACTAGTCTGAGGTCAAGCTGACCACAAATTGAAATACCACATCCCATAATTATATCCCACAAACACAAGTTTTGGTCCGGTTCTAGAGCAGTTGGGACCCGGTTATAGGGTAGTTTGGACCAGGTTTTATTTGTAGTTTGGACCTGGTTTGAGAGAGAGAGCGAGAGAGAGGGAGGAGGGTAAAGTTGTTGCAACGAGAGCTTGAAGTAAGTTCTTAACATCTAATAGCATTTTCCGCGGGCATCTACTGCTGTGGTATGACCGAGCACAAAGCCCGACCCATTTGAGCCACGACCAAAGATTTTACCAACAATTGTCCGACGACGGGCAAAAATCGCAGTTTGTGGAGCCTTTAAGTGCAGAATTGCATAAATTCACATTATTGTTTTCTAAAACTGTTACATCGGGAAAAGCCGAGTTTGAATCTGATCAATACAAACTGAAGGAAGGAAACCAACCTTTATTGAATCATAAAAAACATCGAACAGAAAATCAATTAAAGCTGAAAAAGGACAAACAGCAGAAACACTTTGAAGTAAAAACAGAAACAGTTTGAAGACGAAGGTTCAGTGAGAACAGAGATGAAGAACCAATCGGGAGGAACGTTCAGGAGAGAAGGCACAGTTCACAACGCAACCGGGCTGCGCCAACGACCAGGATACGGCAACGCAACAAGGCTGCTAATGCAACCGGGCAGTGGATCAAAGAGAGCATCACTACCAGTGGGAGGGGTTATTTCCCCTCATGATGTCATGAAGGGAAAATCTCTGATTGGTCTGTAGGAGCACAGTCACTAAGCTGATGGAGAAAAACAAACCTGCAGTCAGAGCGACTTGACAGAACGACACTTTGTCATGATTCCTGTTTATTTACCACTTTAACACAAAAAAATAAAAGCAGTTTCAAATCGGTTGAGAAAAACTTTTCAAATGAGGCTCCAATTATAGAAATCGATTTATCTGCTCACCTAAATTACATCCTGACATCAAAAACCCAGGGAGCAGAGCGGCTACAAGACGTACCGATAAACCGCTATCGACGTCGGCACGCGAGAGAATCACAAGATTAAAGTGCCAAAGATTCCGTTTCCATTGTCGGTGCTTTCAGGTTCTCCGCGTTCAAAATTAGTAAATTTCAAACCGAAAGAAAAAAAAAAAAGGTGACTCAACGCAATTAATCCATAAATACTGAAGCTTCCATGAAGAATGTCCTCTGCTAACGTTTCGGCAAGTCAGTTCTAGTCGATCAGAGCATGAAGCACCGCTAACGTAGCACTGCTAATGGAGCACTGCTAACATAGCACAGCTAACATAGCACTGGATCAGCCTTCTCCTGCTAGCACCCATGAGTAGCTCTTAATGCCTCCTGAGAAAATCAAATAAATGCTAATGCTAATACGGTGGGGGGGGGGGGGGGGGGGGTCAATAACAGCTGCTAACACCTCTCAGACCGTTAGCTCTTTGTTAGCAGGGGGTAACAGCTGCTAACACCTCTCAGACATTTAGCTTCAGAAGGGCTAATGGCTTTAGGAAGCAGAAAGACCTGCTAATGCTACTGCTAATGCCCATCAATACCTGCACAGAGCTTTAGCATTAGCTGCAATGTTTCAGAGAGACCGAAAAAAAAAAACCTGCTAATGTTAATGAACACTAGCAGGTCTTATTGAGTAGGAAGAGCTGATGCTCCTGGAGGCATTAGCAGATACCGATGCTCATGTGGCCGTGAGGAGGCGGGAATCAGACCGCGAACCTCTGCAGTGCGTCTCAACGGCGCTACGGTGCGAAGCATTCGCTCCTCGAGAGAGAATTATTTACATTGTGCAAATCATTGAGCGCCACGTTACGACGTACTTTAATAAATTCCCTTTGTTTGGTTCATCAATACATTTTTGGTCCCATTGGAAGAGATTCCGATCGATCAGAAGGCACACACACCGGATCCATCGGACAGCCCGACGCTCACTTCCTGGTGTCGGTCAGGATGATGTTGGCGGTGACGAACATGAGGCAGGACGCCGCCCACAGCAGAACGAACCACACCCAGAAGGCGTGTCGGAACGGCGAGCGGTGCT
This sequence comes from Lipophrys pholis, assembly GCF_963383615.2. Classification (NCBI taxonomy): domain Eukaryota; kingdom Metazoa; phylum Chordata; class Actinopteri; order Blenniiformes; family Blenniidae; genus Lipophrys; species Lipophrys pholis. The sequence continues at coordinate 2,196,635 of NC_137647.1, forward strand.
TGTTGATGGCGTCGCGGCCCATGACGGGCTCCAGGTGGCGCCGGGCATAGTAGACCAGGAAGGCAGGGACAATGTACTGGATCCCGGTGCCGGCGTACGCTCCCGTGATGCCCACCAGAGACTCCAGGTTGTGGGTGCAGAACGCCACCACGACGGGCGGCACCAGCGTGATGAGCGGGAACACCACGCGGTCCACCACCCAGGGGTACGTGCCGCCGTCGCGGTGGAACAGCGTCTTCCAGTTGTTGCGCAGCGTGACGGCGATGATGGGGAAGTTGGTGCTGATGGTGAAGACGGGGAAGAGGCCCAGGAAGTAGCGCAGCGCCGGCACGTCCAGAACGTTGCAGTTGTCGGTGAAGTTGAGCGTGTACATGTCGTGCAGCAGCGAGCTGTCGAAGCAGAAGATGGCGGTGAAGGACAGCAGCACGTAGAACAGCAGGATCAGCACGTAGTCGGCCAGCACCAGCGAGCCCACGCGCTTCTTGTCCGAGATGGGCGTGACCAGTGACGGCAGCGAGTGCTGGCACATGAAGGAGTACACGCACACGCCGAACAGGTTGGGCACGCCAGAGAAGGACGCCACGGGCGGCTTGCCCTCGCCTGCGCCTTTCCCGATCCGGATCAGAGCCAGGATGATCATCATGGTGAACGCTGCAAAAAACCAGAGAACTGAGCATTAGTGAGGCCGGCAACACACGCTTATGCTAATAGCTCATTCTCGCTGCACAGACGTCCGTCTCACGTCCGCTAAATGCTGCTAATGCTAATGCTGATGGAGGTTAGCGGCCGTGAAGAAGCTGCCGATGCTAACCACCATTGGAAGCTCGCATTTACTCTTTAGACCTTTAGCCTCACACGGAGGGTGGGGCCTTACACAGGGGGTGGGGCCTTACACAGGGGGTGGGGCCTTACACAGGGGGCGGGGCTTCACACTTGGGAAACAGCCTCAAATCGACTGGATGTAAAGTGTAAAGCGAAGGCAGAGAGCTGATGAAGCTCTGCTCGACACGATTGTGCCGTAATAAAGTGAACCTGATTGATCACTGGGCTTCACTCCCCCAGGTAGCACATTAACAGAGTCACAAGTCGTTGCAGCAAAGGTATTGCTTTGTCCTGGATGCTGTTTGAACTCTTCATATTGTAAAGTCAGCTGCTCTGCATGGTTGTGATTGGACAGACGCTGCAAGCTCCGCCACTTTTATGTGAACATGCACTGATCCTGAAGGGAAACCCTGGGGTGAACTACTGAGTTGATAACCTGCTTCTACTTAATGCTGATCAGGATCCAGATTGTCTGGGTGAGTTAATCCAGGTAACAGAGACATCCTGCTACGTTAATCCAGGTTCATAGCACAGGCCTCAGAGCTCTGGAGAAAGGTTTGTCACTGATTGCAGAAGACTCATCAATTACTAACAGATTCCATCAGATTACAATGAAATTACTGACAGTAATCTGATGGTAATCTCACTGTAGTCTGTCAGTTTACCGTTGGATTACCGACAAGATTATTCAGATTACCAACAAATTATTCAGATTACCGATAGATTACTATCAGATGATTACAGAAGATGTGCAGTTACAGGAACACAAGCAGCTGGTTTCATTAACCTGCAGTCCGATTTAATTAAAAACCCTCACGAAGTCGTTTCACACTGTGTGTGTGTGTGTGTGTGTGTGTGTGTGTGTGTGTGTGTGTGTGTGGGTGTGGGTGTGGGTGTGGGTGTGTGTGTGTGTGTGTGTGTGTGTGTGTGTGTGTGTGTGTGTGTACTTTGGATTGTCGCCAGCAGAGCATCAAATATACAGTTTTTACTCCCAGAGCTGAAGTGACGAGGAGAGTGTGAAACAAGGTGACACACACACAGTATTCCTACGTTCTTACCGATCCAGCGCATCAGCGAGGTGAGGATCTGCAGGTACTTGGTCTTCTGGGCACTGAAGAAGGTGAACGGACCCAACATGAGGGTGAAGGCGCCCTGCAAGACCAGAAGAGACCAGATTAAGAAGAAGCTCAGCGAGGCTCTACTGAAGCTCATTTAGAGAAGATCCAACAACAGAGGCTGAACAAAACCTGGGTGAGGGTTCCTGGAGGATCCTGCTCCTGCTGGAGGACCAGAACCTGGACTAGGCAGACCTCCTGGAGGACTGGTTAGAGGGTCTGAGGCCCCGTTTCCACGACAACGTTTCACATGAGGAGACCTTGACTATTAAAGAACAGTATTGCGTTTCCACGGCAGCAGCAGACACACTGACAACGATGTAGTTAGTCTGCCAGGCCATAGGAGGGCGCTGTCGCTTGTTTTTGTAATGGAACCACACAGACGTGTGTGCAAGAACAATACACTGTAAAGGTGAACAAAATGAAGAGATCCAGCATTCTAACTGACTGATGATGATGATGAATCGGACGCCATCAGGGGAGAGTCTCAACTATTAAGCTGGTCGGCCATGTTTGTTTACGGGCACATGAGCAGAAGGAACTATTTACCACGGGGGAGATGCGCATGTGCAGTATCAGCGCTCCGTCGCCCCCATCAGTCTCTGCAGGAGGGAGTCACACTGGTGAAAGAAAAGTTCCGCCTCGGGAGTCGGTATGAAGAAGTGGCGGATGCAGTGGATCAGAACACCGGGGTCGTGTAAACGGACCCAACAGCGAGGACCGTTTTGCGGATGCACTCGTTTTCGGTGTGCAAACGGAGCCCGAGAGCCTCCTGGTGGAGGGGAGCCGGAGACGATACGAGTCGGCTCTCATCACCCCGGTCGGATTGGATGACGCTCGGTTCTAATGCATTTATTCATTTAATATTTCGTTCCAGCAACTTCCTCCCGCTTTTGTTTGTCCGCCGCCGGAGAAACTGCTTACGTTTCACGCTCGGTTTAATAAATGTCACAACAAACTGAAACAAATCCTGTCAGGAGGAAAGTGGCATGAATCAAATTTGTCTCCTCTTCCTCCTCCTCTGATGGATTCCTGCCGTGAGACAGTCTGAAGACTTTGTCATGAGAGCCTCTAAAGTGTCGTCATGACGACCAGAGGGAGATGTTCAGACACGACGACAGGAGGATTCATGGGAATTATATCAGCTGATTTAATGACAGGGACTCGTGGCACGTCTCATGTTTAACCTTTTAGTGGGAAACTTTGACCTGTTTTTGCTCCAGTCATTCAGAACGTACAGTAAAAACCAAACCTGGCACCAACCAACCAACCAAACCTCACACCATCAAACAAACCTCACACCAACCAACTAAACCTGACACCAAACAAACAAACCTCACACCAACCAACTAAACCTGACACCAAACAAACAAACCTGACACCATCAAACTAAACCTGACACCAAACAACTAAACCTGTGACCAACCAACTAAACCTGACACCAAACAACTCCTGCTGAACTTTGCGAGCGCTCATGAGGCCATGTTGTGCCTGTGAGTTATGATTTGAAGTGAGAGATTACCGGGGCTTAGACATGGTGAACGATCGCAGTGTAACAAACCAGCAAGCACCATTTGGACGCCAGCTGTCCGTCACTGTCAGAGGCCAGCGGCTGTTCTGGATTTGTGCGTCTGAGCGAGTGCAGACGGCGAGGACGACGTGGCGTCTTTAATTAGTATTAGCTTGCATCATTCAACGCTCAGGCTCCAGAGCAACCAGTTGCTCTGTTTAGTCAGAGCTGGACTTCAGAAGTCCACCACCGAGCAGCCGTCCTCCATTCAGTCATTAACTGGCAGAGTTAATGACTCCGCATATTAATGACTCTGCACCGGGGGGAGTTAGCTGAATGCTCGTGGCAGAGACGCCCTCTGCTCCCTCCGGGCGCTTCGTTCAGACCGCCGGATTAGGATTCCCAACGGTGCCTGGATATTTGTGCGGGACGATAATCTTCATTCTGACCAGATTACCAACAGACGTCGCTGCTGTCAAATGCCACAACTGATTCACTCATTCATTACCGTTATTAGGAGCCAGTGAAACGTTCCCAACGGAAGACAAAGAAAAGAGAAGAAGGGAAACATGTTTCACTGAAGGAAAGAAGTCCGTGACCCTGTGTTCTTTATTCTCTCTGCAGGCGTGAACAGATTTAAAGCAGAAACAGAAATGACCTGCGTTTCAATTCTGCTGCTCATCCCACAAATGCAAGCTCCTAAAACAAAGTGTCAACATTATGGGATTTATTTCTGAGAAGCTAAAAGTTTCGTCCCCGCTCGTTGGAACGAGAAAAATAATTTTCTTCATGTATTAACGAGGCTAGCTTCAGCTGCGATGCAGCTGCCTGCCACTAGTCGGAGCTACAGAGTCTCAGACAGGAACACCGGAGTCAAACAAGCTGGACAAAACAAAGTTACACGATGAAGCCTCCTAACGTGACACACATTCAAGGACTGGAAGAGCGCCCACTACAGGCTCAGACACAACATGCAGCTCATTGCCCTGCAGAGCGGAACCTGCAGTAATCTGAATAACAAGCAGGTTCACAACACCAGGCGTCGTTTAGTCTCCACCGAGACCCTGAAAGGCTGAGATGTGACGCACGTCATCTTTATTCCAGCAGACTGGGATTAATCAGCAGCTCCATTATTCTCTGGGTTTAAGGAGCTCAGACAGACGAGGGGAATCAAAAACTAACAAAAGAGCGATTATCAAGGTTTTAGTTTAATGATGCAACACAAACAGGAGAAAGAGCGCCGTGTAGAGCGCGATGGAGCGGGATGGGGAGAGACGGAACGAGACGAATAGAGCAAGACAGACGGAGCAGGACGGGACAAGACGAAACGGAACGAGACGAAGCGAGTCGGAGCGGGACGGAACGAGATGGAAATGAGACGGAGCGAGATGGACCGAGACGGGGCGAGATGGACGGAGACGGGGCGAGATGGACCAAGACAGAGCGAGATGGACCGAGACGGGGCGAGATGGACCGAGACGGGGAGAGATGGAACGAGACGGAGCGAGACGGACCGAGACAGAGTGAGATGGAACGAGACGGAGCGAGACGGAACGAGATGGAGTGAGATGGAACGAGACGGAGCGAGATGGACCGAGACGGGGCGAGACGGAACAAGAGGGAACGATATGGAGTGAGATGGACCGAGACGGGGCGAGACGGACCGAGATGGAGCGAGATGGAACGAGATGGACCGAGACGGCGCGAGATGGAACGAGACGGACCGAGACGGGGCGAGATGGCATGAGACGGAGCGAGACGGACCGAGACAGAGTGAGATGGACCGAGACGGAGCGAGATGGAATGAGATGGAGTGAGATGGACCGAGACGGCGCGAGATGGACCGAGACGGGGCGAGATGGAACGAGATGGAACGAGATGGAGTGAGTCGAAACGAGACGAAAAGAAACGGAACGAGTCATTCGGTGCTCAGATCTTCACCAGAATGAAAAAAGACTGGAGGCAAACATGAGGCAGGAGAGAAAAAGAGAAAAGACATAAAAAATAGGCCATAAAAGCCCCGGAGGGATCCGGGGATGATCGCAATAGGCCAGGTTATAGAACACCCACATTATAGAGCATCTTCCTTCACGAACACCCAGATTATAGAGCACCGTCCCCCTCTAACATCCAGATTATAGAGCATCTCCCCCTCTAACATCCAGATTATAGAGCATCCGCCTCCTCCAACATCCAGATTATAGAGCAGCAGGAAGAGAGAAATTAAATGAAGCTATAAAGCTTTAAAAACATGTTTTCTTTCTCAACATCTCTCCTATTGTTTCTTGATGAGTGAACGTTTCTCCGCCACACAGCAACCGACTGACTCTCCGCTTTAAAGTCGAATTAAAAATAATCTAATTCAAGTATTTTTGATGATAATGGATCTGGACAGTGTGTGTGTGTGTGTGTGTGTGTGTGTGTGTGTGTGTGTGTGTGTGTGTGTGTGTGTGTGTTCATTACAAAACCCAACAGTACCCACTAGTGGCGCACCATGAAAACTACAGTGTTTTACATGTAAACGTGAAACTTTTCTCAAATGGAAACACAAACGATCGTTTCATTTTCACGTTGTCGTGGAAACGAGACCTAAAACTTATCAAAGTGACTTTTGAAGCAGAGATTTATTTAGATGATATCTATTTTAAGTGTGAACTGCATCTCAAACACAAGCCCAGCAGGAGGCAATAAACCATTAAATAAAGGTTTGAATGAAAACATCAGACTGTTGATCAACTGGACTTCAGAACCAAAACATAGAAGGACTTTGAAGCAATGAACAAAAGACTGATTCATAAACCTGGAGGTCCTCTGGGATGTAGAGCGCATCAGGAACCAGGTCGGACTGAAGGTGGCGACGGAGAGACACATTAAACTGCAGAAGCTCCTTCATAAATCAAATCTCTCAGAAGCTACAGGAGCTAGCGTTGCATTAGCATAGCACTGACGCTAGACAAACATCTGCCGCACGGAGAAACAGGAAGAGTGTCGTCGGGGGTCACCGGGATGGACGAAATGAACGATAGACGTGTGGAGAAAGATGAAACGTCCCGATCTGTTCGCTGCGGGAAAAGCTGTGAGCGGCGCTGGAGAATGGAGAGTTGATGATCTCCGGAGGCTCGGAGATTATTCACTGGGCTGTAATGAAGGAAGGAAGACGACAGGAAGTCGACCCGGACACAATTAGAGGAGGAGGGATTAGATCAGGAGCTGCTGGACCTGGGAGTCGATACACTGGAGGCTGATTACTCTGGTCTGGATTACTCTGGTCCCACCCACGACTCTCACACTCTCCAATTCTCCCATTCGTCCCCCCAGACTGAACGTACGTCGTCTCAGAACACTGGTGTTGCTGGTGACTAACTCCAGCAGAGCTCCTCTGTCATGGGGACGTTTCGTCACGTCACAAGTGACCTTTCATGTTGCTTTTCTTGATCCAGATTATTTTCTCGAACTCGACAATGTTTGAAAACTTCTTCCAGCACGTCCAGCATCTCTGCTTCACGTTTCCTTTGGAGGAGCTCAGAGCTGCACTCGATCCCTCCGTGGACAAGTCAAGCACACATCGCAGAGCAATCGGCTGCGCGTTGAGAGAGGCGTCCAGCCCGGTGCGTCGTGAAGACTTCAGGGGAAAAGACAACCAGTCACTTTATTCCAACAGGTGACACGGCGTGGGGGTTAATGGACTGAAATATGCCTCTGGGCTCACACTGCATCCATTTCCCATCACATCCCACAAACTGGGAGGACAAGAAATCAGCCCTTTAAATGTTAGCGGCCGTCCAGCAGGGCGAAGCGTAGCCGCCGCCTCCGCCGGGCGCCCCGCGGCGAGATACTCTAAGAAAACTCTGCAGGGGACAAAATCAAGGACAGAGGGGTTTAATTGAGGTCTAAAACGTCCCAGAAATACTCCACTGTCTTCTTCATCTGCCTCGTCTGTCCAATCACCAGCACCCGGCACTGCGTCCGTCCTCGCCAGCCAGCGCTACGTCCGTCCTCGCCAGCCGGCGCTACGACCGTCCTCCTCGCCACCCGGCGCTACGTCCGTCCTCCTCTCCACCCGGCGCTACGTCCGTCCTCCTCGCCACCCGGCGCTACGTCCGTCCTCGCCACCCGGCGCTACGTCCGTCCTCGCCACCCGGCACTACGTCCGTCCTCCTCTCCACCCGGCGCTACAACCGTCCTCCTCTCCACCCGGCGCTACAACCGTCCTCCTGTCCACCCGGCGCTACGTCCGTCCTCCTCTCCACCCGGCGCTACGTCCGTCCTCCTCGCCACCCGGCGCTACGTCCGTCCTCCTCGCCACCCGGCGCTACGTCCGTCCTCCTCGCCACCCGGCACTACGTCCGTCCTCGCCACCCGGCGCTACGTCCCTCCTCGCCACCCGGCGCTACGTCCGTCCTCCTCTCCACCCGGCGCTACGTCCGTCCTCCTCTCCACCCGGCGCTACAACCGTCCTCCTCTCCACCCGGCGCTACGTCCGTCCTCCTCTCCACCCGGCGCTACGTCCGTCCTCTCCACCCGGCGCTACGTCCGTCCTCCTCTCCACCCGGTGGTCGAGTCCTGAACAAAACGCCCGCTGAGTGACGACCACCAGGATCAATCACAATCAATGGGAGGCGGAGGGAACCGGTCCACTGATCTTCTACGGAGCTCTCAGGAGCCGACGGAACAAGTGGCTGAGTGGAGGATGGAAGCGGACAGGACGCCGTGTGGACAGGACGCCGTGTGGACACTCCTGGACGGTGATCAGCAACTACAACTGGATCCTGAGAGAGGGACTTCCGTCTTCTCGACAGTAAACGGTGCGATCGAAACACTTCAGCATGAAACTGCACCTTGAAGAACTTCTTCCTCTTCTTCTCAAAACGTCTCCTTCCTCTTGGCGAGACGTCAAACTGACTCAGTACACCATCTGGTGGTACAACGTGGCACTGCAGGACCGGCTGCAGGTTCCTGGTTGTGTGGCGTCTGACCGGACTAGTTCCTCTCCTGAGGACCGTCTGAGGTTCCTCGCAGCTTCCCGAAGGCCGACGGTGTGAAGAACTGCTCTTAACAGGACGCTTCAGTGGTCGCTGGTCATTGAGCGGTCGGAGGAGACGACAGCGGCTTTTCTCAGTTCGTAGAATATCTTCCGTCCAGACGGATAAAGGTCTCTCCTTTATCGTTCAGCTTCAATCTCCAGCAGGTTTCCCCGGGTCGACCGCCCGCCACGCCGCCCGCCCAGAAACATCAGCTGCACACGAGCTGGACCGAGGACACCTTGACACCCGGCCGGTGGGGGAGGGGGTGGAGGCTGGTGACCCCCGGTGACCCCCGGTGACCCCCGGTGCTCCAGGTCCTAGCAGCTCCTCTGAATGTTTGATGGCAGCAGGATGAAGTGTGATTTATTGAAAACGACCCGGAGGCAGAAAACAAGAAGTGAAAACATCACGTCCGTCTCAAGATGAATTATTGAAAAGAAAAGAATCTTTGTGATTCTGAAAAGATTCTGCTCATTGCTTTATTTCACACTGAGAACTCGTCTGAATCCATTAATTTATTTCCATATTTGCTTTTCTTTCTGATTTATTTTGATTTATATTCCCTGGATTATATTTGATTCTTTATTCCTCATTTATTTATTTCCTCTTGTATTTTGCATTTATTTAAATTCTTAACTTGGTCTTCTGTTTGTAACTGCTTTCAAAACTTTATTTTTTTATTTATTTAAATATTTTTCTTTAAATAATATTTTTACATTTGAAGTGATTTTGTCATCAGCTTTTATTTTGGCGTTTTGTTTGGTTGGATATCTAATGTTGGCTGCTAAAAGTGTAAAAGTCATGGAGTCCCAGTATCATCAGTTCGAGCTGCAGATTGTTGGACGTTAAAACTAAAATCCTCACATTGAGCCTTCAGAGTTCAGTTTAACAAAAGGATCCAGACGACGTGTGACTTGAATAAAAAGTGAAAGGCCGTTTTAAACTTTCCCTCACAAACCTTTAAATGTCAGTGTTTAATCTTCTGAAGCTGAATTATTTAAATGAACGCGACCAGTGAGAGCAAACGGAGGTGAAGCGCTGGAAACTTCTAGGTTTCGTTCTTTCTTTATACACTATAAAAGGTTGATGTTATATATCCATGCCCTATATAGCCACCACATAGCCTCTTTATAGCCACCATGCAGTCTCTATGTAGCCACTATACGGTCTCTAAATAGCCACTAAACAATCTCTCTATAGCCACTATACAGTGTCTCTATGCAGCCACTATACAGACTCTCTATAGCCACTATACAGTCTCTGTGTAGCCACTATACAGTCTCTATGTAGCCACATTAGTCTCTCTATAGCCACTATATGGTCTCTATGTAGCCACATTAGTCTCTCTATAGCCACTATACAGTCTCTATATAGCCACTATAGTCTCTCTGTAGCCACTAGTCTCTCTGTAGCCACTATACAGTCTCTCTGTAGCCACTATACAGTCTCTATGTAGCCACTATACAGTCTCTATGTAGCCACTATACAGTCTCTCTGTAGCCACTATACAGTCTCTATGTAGCCACTATACAGTCTCTATGGAGCCACTATACAGTCTCTATGGAGCCATGATACAGTCTCTCTGTAGCCACTATAGTCTCTCTGTAGCCACTATACAGTCTCTATATAGCCACTATACAGTCTTTATAAAGCGCAGACATCCAGGATCAGGACCTGGACTTTCTCCAGGTGTTGGAGGACATGAGGGAATGAAGGGACCAGGGACCGGAACCGGAACCGGAACCGGACCTGGAACAGACAGGCTCTCACCAGAAACACCCTGTAGGCGTCCTTCCTGGTGACCGGACCCCAGCAGACGTCGGTGTCGTTGTACTTCACACTTCCAGCGCTGCACGAGTGGTTTCCACTGCACGGACACACAAACACACCGCCATGAAACAAGATGTGGGCGGAGCCAACCCAAACCCCGGCTGCAGCTGCTGCTCGTCTTACCAGGCGACCTCCATGAGGGAAATGGGCACCGCTGCAGCGTAGATGGCCAGGTCTCCATACAGGTAGACGATGATGCAGATGTAGAACATGTTGACGCCCACTGGAGGAGGAAGAAGAGGAGCAGGAGGAGGAGGAGGAGCAGAAGGAGGAGGAAGAGGAGGAGACAGGAGCCGGTCAGGGTGAAGACCAGCGGCACATTAATAAAGCAGCAGCCGACAGAGACGTTCTTCACTCAGCAGCCGTGAGGGTGAGACATGGCTGACGGAGTGCCGCCGTCCAGCACAGCCATCTCTACTCAACTGCGCTCTCATCCACACCTCCGCCGCCTCATCCCTCCATCCCTCCCTGGGACCGCTGCACGCTGACGGCAAATATTAATGCTGTTAATCAAAACTCTCTATCAGTCCTTCATTCCTCTGAGGAGGGTTCGACCCATCTGTCCCCCTTGTCTCCATCACAGGAAACATCAGGGTGCAACGACTCCCACTGACCTGCAGGGGGCGCCAACACACACACACACACACACACACACACACAGAGATAGAAGCAGGAGGATTTTACCTTTATTGAAGAACATGGAGGCCATCTGACCCATCTCCACCCGCTCCACGATGTCGAAGTGATCCACATGACCCGATCTCCCTAAACACACACACACACAAGCGTTACATGGTGTTAAGGATGTTGGTACACACACACACACACACACACACACACACACACACACACACACACACACACACACACACACACACACACACACACACACACACACATACACACACACACACAGACAGACAGACAGACAGACAGAGTCACTCACGGATTGACAGGATCGGTTTGGTCTCCGGTTCTGATCGACCTCGACACAGAACGTCGTCATCCGAGTATTCCGAGGAGTCACTGTCCTCCACCTGAGGAGGAGGACGAGGAGGAGGAGGAAGAGGAGGAGACACCAGGAAGTTGGTTCAGTGAAGCTTCTATCCATGAACTTTGTTTTTCTCTGTAAAATCTTCTGCTTTACTGATGAAGTTTGATTGATTGAATGAATCTGATGTGTGAAGATTCAAAATGTTCTTCTGGTTCTTAACCGAAGCAGCAGCTTAACAACAACAGTCTGGAGGAGGAGGAGGAGGAAGAGGAGGAGGGGGAAGAAAAGGAGGAGGACAAAGTGGAGAATGAGGAAGAAGAGAGGAGGAAGAGGGGCAGGAGGAGGAGCAGGACGAGGAGGAAGCGGAAGAGAAGGAGGAGGACGGAGATTAAGAGGAAGTGGAGGTGAAGAAAAGGGAGAAGCTCATGATGAAGTGACAGAGGAAAGAAGGAGGAGAAGGAGGGAGAGAGTGGAAAAGAAAATAAATGAGAAGAGGAGGTGAAGAAGTGAAGGAGGGCTGTTGAAGTTTCTCTCAGATGGAAATCAAACTGCAGTCGAACCCTCCAGTGGGAAACCGACTTCCAGACTGAAGCGCCTTTAACCTGCTGAATCAGCAGTTTTTAATCATCTGTCATAGGAATCAACGTTTTTCCTCCCTGCAGTACGTCTGCAGACCAGCAGGGGGCGGCAGTGAGTGAGCGATGAGGTCCAACACTGTTCAGTACACACACACACACACACACACACACACACACACACACACACACACACACACACACACACACACACACACACACACACACACACACACACACACACACACACACACACACACACACACACACACACACACCTCCTCCTGCTCCCGTCTCTTCCAGCGCAGCTGAGCGTTGGCGGCCGCCATGGCCTCGATGACGAAGGTGGTCGTCATGTAGCTGTAGAGCAGAAAAAATCCTCACGTTAGAATGAATAAATCACCTGTGAAGTTGGTCTGGAGGTGATCACCGACAGGTGAAGCCCCGCCCCTCCTCGAAGCCCCCCTCCCCCCACCTCACCTCATGAAGCCCAGCACTGAGATGAGCGTGATGCTCAGCACCCAGCCGGCGGCGGCGAAGGCTCTGGGCATCGTCAGAGCTCCAGTTCCCACGATCAGATTGAACATGTACACCAGGCCCACCTGTAGGGGGAGCCAGAGAGGCTGCTGAGCAGAGCCGAGCCGAGCCGGGCCGGGCCGGCTCTGCTTGGTGCAGTACTCTTAGTTCGACCACCAGCCAGCAGCAGAGGTGAGGGTGTCGCTGAGTCTCTTGCCAAGTTGCCGAGTGTTGTTGAGTTGCTGAGAGTGTTGCCGAGTCTGTTGCCGAGTGGTTGAGTGTGTTGCAGAGTCCATTGCTGAGTCTGTTGCTGAGTCTGTTGCCGAGTGTGTTGCTGAGTCTGTTGTCGAGTGTGTTGCTGAGTCTGTTGTCGAGTGTGTTGCTGAGTCTGTTGCTGAGTTTGTTGTCAAGTGTGTTGCTGAGTCTGTTGTCGAGTGTGTTGCTGAGTCTGTTGCTGAGTTTGTTGTCAAGTGTGTTGCTGAGTCTGTTGTCGAGTGTGTTGCTGAGTGTGTTGCTGAGTCTGTTGTCGAGTGTGTTGCTGAGTCTGTTGCTGAGTCTGTTGCTGAGTCTGTTGTCGAGTTGCTGAGTCTGTTGCTGAGTTTGTTGTCGAGTGTGTTGCTGAGTTTGTTGCTGAGTCTGTTGTCAAGTGTGTTGCTGAGTTGCTGACTGTGTTGCTGAATGTTTTGCCGAGTTAGTTGCTGAGTGGGCACACTTTGGACAACGTCAGACTTCCTGTTGGTCACTTAGCAGCACCAGGATACTCACGAAGGCAGAGTACGGTTCTCCGGTGTCAGTAATCCCTCCCGCCATGGTCACAGGGTCAGCTGGACGGAGACACAAACATTGATCATCCCACCCTGATCAGAATCTGATCACACCTTGATCAATGTTGACACCATGTTGTGTTTTGTGGATTCTAAACTGTTTAATCAGTTCAAGTGTTTTTAAAGATTCTGCAGAATAAAGTCTGATGAACATCAAACTTTAGAAGGTGGTTAGTTACAGTTCGTTAGTTACGGTTAGTTAGTTGAGGGTGTTTACAGGTTTGAACTCACCTTCCTTCCTGTTTCGTCCGGCCGGAGTGTGTTAGCTCCGCGGCAAAGCTACGAGGCTGCTCCGGGGATTGGAGCGTCTCCAGCGGACACACTGAGCTCTCTCTGCCGGCTCCGGTTCCTCATGAGGCGGGCTGAAGCTCCGGACGGTCCGGAGGTCCAAACCGGTCCAACAGCCGACAGGAGGGGGGTAAAGCACGACAAACACTGACTGGCAACAGTTTACTTCCGCTAGATTCCACCTACACTTCCGGTTCACTCTGTCACAGTAAAAGACTCAACCAAGGAAGAGCTTTGTTCTGAAACACACACTGACAGAACTTTTTGTTATGCATTTTATTATCTATCGATATATTAGACCCAAACTGAGACTTTAAAATAATTTTTTAAATCACGTCATTATTCTTCTTTTAGTCCCTGAATCTCCGCCCCTCCGTCTGATGACTGTCCGGCAAAACGAACGCACCCCATACACGTTACCTCCGTCACATGATACGTGTCACATGATCTGTACACCCTGTCACTTCCCGTTGTTCAATTAAATTTGCTTCTTCAGCATGAAGTGATCTTCACCCTGGATTATCTTAAATCCAGCAGATATTATCAATCATTTAATATTTGAAATGTGCAAATACTGTGAATATTGCCTTTTAATGCATGAAGTATTTCTATAGATCTTGAAATTAGAAGTGTTCTGTGTACCAGCAGTTAATGTATTAATGTCAGTCTGCCTGTTTTCTTGTCTTTTTTGTTCTCTTGTTGTATGTTGGCTGCTGAAAACTCAAGATTAATAAAGTATCCATGCATCCCACATTCCAGTATGTTTAAATTCAAAATAAACGTTTTATTTAAACTGCTCCTGAGAAAACATGAAAGGCCAATATAATGAATCATTTCATTGTTCTTCAGTCTGAGTTTTTTTTTAAACTGGCACACACATTTTAATTGACTCAGACTATTCTAATTCCAATACATTAAAAATGAATGAAAACTTTGAATCATTTGTGTTGAAAAGACAATTCAAATAAAAACAGTTTTGTTTCAAAGATCAGACTCGACAGAAAATATCAAAACGTTTAACAAAAATTTATTAAATTTTTTTATTTTCCAATATTTTTCTGATGACTAAAATGATTTAAACATTTGCTTATGAATTAAAAACAGAATTTAAACATGCTTTTTGTCATTTAACATTTTTTTGCACTCAATAAATATTAAATTAAAACTGTTAAAGAACAGGAAGTGACATTTCAGTCAAATATTTCAAAGTAAGACAAAAGTAATTAATGTTACACCAGAAAATACCAAAATAAGAGAAATGGACAGCAATTAACCAGGTAACTAGTTAACAAGATGACCAGTTAACTAGTTGATGAGTTAACCAGCTGATCAGCTAACCAACCCACACATTAACGTGGTAACCAGTTAACCAGCTAACCAGTAACTAGTTTGTCTTTGGCCAAAAAACTGCTAAATAATGACGTTCAAGTTTTTTGGAAAGAAATTCAGAAGATGGATGTTGGTAAAATGCCTCCACCCTCCAACACTGATGGAGTTTCTGGGTCTACAAATATTACTGAGCTTTGGGAAAAAATCATCATCATGACTTATTCAATTGTGTTCAAAGTAAAGAGTTTAGAATCATTATGACCCATGATAACATGATTATTAGGGTGGAGGAGGAAACCGCTGCAATCTATAAACTGTCTTTGAATAGATCTTGCGGCCTGGACAAGAGAACAGCAGAACATCTCACATGTTCCAGTCACAGAGTTGTGGTGTTGCTGCATGATGGATGTTACCCTGCCCCGCACCATCGCCTCTGTCCTGCTGGTACATGTAATTAAGGTGAAATCAGGGAAAATGTCCAGTATTGAAAATGTCCGGTCCGGTCTGGTCCGGTCGTGGAGCCTGTATTTGGTTGCCACAGCAACAGGTGATGGAGACTCAGTTGAGGTTCCTCATCCAGCCGGTGTACATGAACAGCAGGAACACTACCACCGTGAGGAAGTACACCACGAAGAACACGTGGTCGATCACTTCCGCCCAGCGCTTGAACTTCCTCTGCTCCTTCCTGGAGTCGCAGCGAGCCGCCTTCACCTCGTCCAGGATGAGCTGCAGCACGGCACCGTCGCCCCGAGGCGTCAGAGGAACGTTGCTGGAGCCCGGCGTCACCCGAACCTTCTCCTCCACAGGCTCTGCAGACAGGAAACAGGAAGCTGCTGGATGAAGTTGCTGGAGCAAGTTGTTTGAGGAAGCTGGAGGAAGCTGATGGAGGATGTTGCTGGAGCAAGTTGCTGGAGGAAGCTGATGGAGGAAGCTGACGGAGAAAGTTGCTGAAGGAAGCTGATGGAGGAAGCTGGAGGAAGCTGATGGAGAAAGTTGCTGAAGGAAGCTGATAGAGGAAGCTGGAGGAAACTGATGGAGGATGTTGCTGGAGCAAGGTGCTGGAAGAAGCTGATGGAGGATGCTGCTGGAGCAAGGTGCTGGAAGAAGCTGATGGAGGATGCTGCTGGAGCAAGGTGCTGGACGAAGTCGCCGGAGCAAGTTGCTGGAGGAAGCTGATAGAGGAAGCTGGAGGAAGCTGATGGAGGAAGCTGATGGAGGAGGAAGTTGGAAGAGGAAGCTGGAGGAGGAAGTTGTCACCTTTAAGATAATCAGCATCCCCTGGGACGTCCAGAGTCTTTCTGGTCCTCTGAGCTGCACAGTAACTGTCCAGGTCCACCAGGAAGGCCACCAGCATGGCCTCCAGGACGCTGATCCCCACCAGGGCAAAGATCGACACGCAGTAGATCGCTGGAGGGAGATCAGCAGAAGATGATTCACCTCATGAACTCAGAGGTCACATGGTACCGATCGTTCAGTGGTCAGGTGTGTGTCTGCCGAGGAGGGACATGCGGTGGAGGGACTGCTCACCGATCATGGGCAGGTTGTCCTCGGTGGAGGGAAGCATGTCCTGCAGGAGCAGCAGCAGGACGGAGATGGACAGCAGGACGGTCACCTTGAAGCTCATCTTTTCTCCTCGAGCTTCGCTGATGAAGAAGGACGTGAGGTCGAGGACGAGCAGGTAGAAGAGCGGCACGATGAAGTTGATGACGTAGAGCATCGGCTTCCTCTCGAACTTGACCTGGAAAACCAAGACGTGGTGAGGCGAAGCGGCAGCGCGGGGAAACGTCTGCAGCACCCCCTACCTTGTACTCCAGGATACTGATGTTGGCGGAATCGTCTGTTCTGATGCGGTCGGCCGTGGTGAGGTTGATCAGCTTCCACTCGCCCTGCGTGATCATGATCCGCTCCGACAGGCGGTTCAGCGTCGTGTCGTTGAAGATGGTTCCCAGCAGCACAGCTTCAGCTACACACCACAACCAATGAAACGCTGGGACCGGAACAGACGAGGAGGAGGAGGAGGAGGAGGAGGAGGAGGAGGAGGAGGAGGAGGAGGACGGACAGTGACAGACGAGGAGGAGGACTGACCGTTGGAGGTGTGGGACATGAAGGTGATGGAGCAGTCCTGCGTGTCGAAGGGGAACATCTTGAGCACGAGCTGGCAGGTGAACGTGAGCCGCTGGCGCCTGCCGGCGAACACCAAGCCGTTGTGGTGAACGCTGACGTGCGTCCCGTCCTGGATGCTGCTGGTGTCGGAGACACTGCGGAGAACACCGTCGTTAACGGGCCGTTTTGTACCGTTACACCTGAAAACTGCAGCTCGGGGACGCAGAACCGCTCGTACTCCTCCTGGATTTCGATATCGGGGATCCACAGCTTCGACCTCGGGACGGTCAACTCCTCGATCCCACAGAAGTCTGAAGGTTTCCAGGTCAGGAACTCGTTCTCCCACACCTGAGGAACCAAACAGGAAGTGGTCAGCTGGCCGGCTGGAGACGACACAAACCGTGTGGTCGCATCAGAACCACAGCAGCTCCGTCCGAGAGTCACTCCAGAGGTCAAAGGTCGTCAGACCTCCAGAATTCCTCGGCACTGACAATACAGTGGAGCTGGTGTGTCCAGTGCAGTGGAGCCGGTGTGTCCGGTGCAGTGGAGCTGGTGTGTCCGGTGCAGTGGAGATTCTCACCATCTGCCGCCAGATGTGGTTTGTGATGGTCTGAGACTTTTCATCCTGCAGAGAAAGAAACAGTCGTTCAAAAATGTTTCGTTTCCACTTTGCCTCTTTTCTCACAAACTTCCACTGACGACAGAATCCACCCGGAAGAGGCGGGGCTTCTGGAACCTCCGTTTCTAGACTATGTGAGCGCTTTAGCGTTCTACTGTGTGTCAGAGTACTTGTACTTGAATGTGGAGTCCTACAACGTGTGAGCGTTGTAGGATTTGTGAGGATGCGAGACGGTTCCAGAAGTTCTACAAGTTGTGATTTTCATTTGATAATCCTCTCGATTGGGAGAACGATGTCCTGGAAAGTCCTTGAACAAAACCCGGGAAGAAAACGATCGTTTCCTTTCAGAAGTGAAGATAAACGAATAAACGTCATTAAGATAAAGTCTTATTTCTAATGTGAGTTCTACTTTTATTTGGACATCCGTTGATTTTCTGGCGGGTTTTAACTCCGTCATGGGATTTAATCATTTTAAAAGTAAAGTCAGGAAAAGTCAAGAACGACATGCCCCCGTCCCATTTGGGACTGGCCCCGCCCCGTCTGGGACTGGCCCCGCCCCGTTTGGGACTGGCCCCGCCCCGTCTGGGACTCACCACCTCCAGAATCCCGTACAGCAGCAGGTCCAGCCAGACCAGCGTGGTTGTCCTCCAGTCTTTCACTGGCCGGACCACGTCCAGGGAACTGTTAGAGGTCACAGAGGTCAAGTGGTCCATCAGGCCGGCGTAGGAGCAGTTCCAGGTCTGAGCGCCAGGAACACCTGCTGGGACCAGATCCAGGTCTTTACTGGTCCACAACCAGACAAGATCCACAAAACCTTACGAGAGCCAGGTCTTTACAGATCCAAAACCAAACCAGAGCCACAAAACCATACAAGGTCCAGGTCTAAAACCAAAACAGGTCCAGGTCTTTACAGGATCTAGGTCTTTACAGGTCTAAAACCAAACCAGATCTAGGTTTTTACAGGTCTAAAACCAAACCAGGTCCAGGTCTAAAACCAAACCAGGTCCAGGTCTTTACAGGTCTAAAACCAAACCAGGTCCAGGTCTTTACAGGTCTAAAACAAACCAAGTCCAGGTCTTTACAGGTCTAAAACCAAACCAGGTCCAGGTCTTTACATGTCTAAAACAAACCAGGTCCAGATCTTTACAGGTAGAAACCAGACTGATCAGATGGAGGCGACTCACCCAGCAGCAGGAGCAGCAGGACGGCCACCACAGTGGAGAAAGTGGAGACGGTGGGAGTCCTCATGGTGGTGGGAGTCCTCATGGCGGTGGGAGTCCTCACGGCGGTGGGAGTCCTCATGACGGTGTGTCTCCAGCTCGCAGTGAGAGAAGACTTTTAAAGCCTCCTACACAAACAGACGTATTAAAAAGGTTTTAATTAGTTTCAGGCAGACGAGCTGCTTTGTTTGCAGAAAGTCAACATCAGCAGGTGGAGAGCGAAGCTTCCTGCTCCGTCACCTGCTGGAGCGTCTGGACCGACCGCCACACCATTCACCTCCACACTCAGGACATTCATTCAGTCACTCAGAGCGTCATTACAGAGCTCAGACCTTATAGATCAGCAGTATGAAGTCATTGACATCACAGAAGGTTCTGGAACAGGAACACCCAGGTACTGACCTTCTGCTGCTGGAGACCATCAGACCTCTGGTCCATTTCAGACCTCCTCTGGTCCAGTTCTGGTGGTCCAGGTTTTAACCAGGTTCTTCACCGTTGTCTTTCCATCGTCTCCACCCAGTCTGACCTCAGCTTTATTTTCCATCTCTTCTGAATTTGGTTCACAAGTTTCAAGCTTTTTCATCGGAACAAATTTTATCATCAAACCTTTTGGTTTTGTTTCCAATAACGAGACAAAATGCCACAAAAATTAAATCAAACTCATTGATTCTCGTCTTCAGAAGGTTTAATGTCTCAACGTCTTTATAGTAAACGACAAAATCTTAACATTATTTTCAAGCGAACATAATAAAATAAAGAAACATGTAGAAGTGTTGAGTTCATGATGAAACTGCAGGTGGTTTGGTCGGGTTCAGGGGAAGATGTCTGTGGGCAGCTGGAAGTCCTTGAAGGTGTAGAAGGAGATGTCTCCGTGGTCGACCACGGCGATAACGACCTGGACGTCTCCGCTCTGCAGCGCCAGCAGCTTCAGAGCTCGCAGGTCGGGGACGGGATCGTTGAAGCTGAGGGAGGAAATCGGCTCAGGACGTTGTTCAAACCAACAGTCTGCAGACCGTCTCACTCAGCCTCACATTCAGTTTGTACATTTTGTACGCAGACGTTTAACGGTCGTCACAAAGCTGATAAAGAACCAACGGAACCAAGCCGTCGGAGAACACATCCCTAAAATACCTGAAAGTAGCTTTCAGAGAAAAAAAAGAGGAAACTTTGCAGACGTTTGTTGTACTGTGATGACGGACGGAGGGACAGACGGAGGGACGGACAGAGGGATGGACGGACAGAGGGAAGGACAGACGGAGGGAAGGACAGACAGAGGGATGGACAGACGGAGGGATGGACAGACGGAGGGATGGACAGACGGAGGGAAGGACAGGCGGAGGGATGGACAGGCGGAGGGATGGACAGACGGAGGGATGGACAGACGGAGGGAAGGACAGGCGGAGGGATGGACAGACGGAGGGAAGGGCAGGCAGAGGGATGGACAGACGGAGGGATGGACAGGCGGAGGGATGGACAGACGGAGGGATGGACAGGCAGAGGGACGGACAGACCAAGCAGTCTTAAAAATTTGTCGTCATATTAAATCAGCTTTTTTTCTAGAACCACAAGTCAGTGTTGGAATCAGACACTATTGCTGGGTGGTTGGTTTGGTTGAATTTTCATTTGGTTGGTTAGTTGGTGGTATGATTTTCATTTTGGTTGGTTAATGGGTTTAAAACAGCTATTGATTGTGTTTGTTGGTTGGTCGGTTGGCTGATTGGTTGGTTGGTTCGTCAATTTGTTGGTTGGTTGGCTAATTGGTTGGTTGGCTAATTGGTTGGCGATCGGTTGCTTGGTTAATTGGTAGATTTTTTGGTTAATTGGTTGGTTGATTTGTTTGGTGACTGGGTAATTGGTTGGTTGGCGATTGGTTGCTTGATTAATTTGGTGATTGGTTGCCTAGTTAATTGGGTGACTGGGTGATTGGTTGCTTGGTTAATTTGGCGATTGGTTGCCTAGTTAATTGGGTGACTGGGTGATTGGTTCCTTGGTTAATTTGGCGATTGGTTAATTGGTTGGTTGGGTCATTGGTTGCTTGGTTAATTGGATGATTCGGTAATTGGTTGGGTGACTGATTGCGTGGTTAATTGGTTGATTGGTCATTGGTTGCTTGGTTAATTTGATGATTAGGCAATTGGTTGGGTGATTGGTTGGTTGGTTGTTTTTTGGGGTGATTGGTTAATTGGTTGGTGAATTTGTTGGGTGATTGGTTAATTGGTTGGTTGGTTGGGTGTTTGATTTATTAATTGATTGGTTGGTTCATTGACTGGCTGGTTAAAACAGTTATTGGTTGTTGGAACAGGTTGTCCAGGGTGTGTTGGTGGAGCGGGTCACATGGTCACTCAGGTTCAGTCTGGTCTGTGATCGTTCTAACTGATCATTTGATGGATCAGTCCGCCAGACATCAGTAAGCAGGTGTGACTATCTTTCATTTTTCCATTTACAGGATCAACGACTGATGTCCTCTCAGGCGAACAATCAGACAAAAGCAGACGATTGTCAGAGTGAGTCAGTGTGAGTATCAGTGTGTGTCTGTGTGCGGAAAACAAGCTTACCTGCACACACACATGCGACAGTGCGGTTTTCCTGGTCTGCTCTTCTTGAAGTCAGCCACCGTGTCTGGATGGTAAACATTGAAACTAATCCTCCATTCATCTGACGCTTCCAGCCTGAGCAGACAAAGAGACAAAGAATCACGCTGGTGGAACAAAAGACAAAGAGACAAAGAATCATGCAGGTGGACCAAAACACAAAGAGACAAAGAATCATGCTGGTGGAAAAAAAGACAGAGTCAAAGAACCATGCGGGTGGACCAGGATACAAAGAGACAAAGAATCATGCTGGTGGACCAAAAGACAAAGAGACAAAGAACCATGCGGGTGGACCAGGATACAAAGAGACAAAGAACCATGCTGGTGGACCAGGATACAAAGAGACAAAGAATCATGCTGGTGGACCAAAAGACAAAGAGACAAAGAACCATGCGGGTGGACCAGGATACAAAGAGACAAAGAATCATGCTGGTGGACCAAAAGACAAAGAACCATGCTGGTGGACCAGGATACAAAGAGACACAGAACCATGCTGGTGGACCAAAAGACAAAGAGACAAAGAACCATGCGGGTGGACCAGGATACAAAGAGACAAAGAATCATGCTGGTGGACCAAAAGACAAAGAGACAAAGAACCATGCGGGTGGACCAGGATACAAAGAGACAAAGAACCATGCTGGTGGACCAGGATACAAAGAGACAAAGAATCATGCTGGTGGACCAAAAGACAAAGAGACAAAGAACCATGCGGGTGGACCAGGATACAAAGAGACAAAGAACCATGCTGGTGGACCAAAAGACAAAGAACCATGCTGGTGGACCAGGATACAAAGAGACAAAGAATCATGCTGGTGGACCAAAAGACAAAGAGACAAAGAACCATGCGGGTGGACCAGGATACAAAGAGACAAAGAATCATGCTGGTGGACCAAAAGACAAAGAACCATGCTGGTGGACCAGGATACAAAGAGACACAGAACCATGCTGGTGGACCAGGATACAAAGAGACAAAGAATCATGCTGGTGGACCAAAAGACAAAGAGACAAAGAATCATGCTCATGGACAAAAAGACAAAGAATCATGCTGGTGGACCAGGAGACAAAAAAGACAAAGAGCTGCTGTGTGTTGCTGCTTTGTCTCTGCGGAGGTTAAAGGTCAATGGCGGCTGCAGGCCACCACACCGAGGCTCTAATGAACGTCGGCACCAGAGAACATGGAACTGTGCAAAATCCTTCTACTGCAAACTGTCCTGAAGTACTGTGAAATATTTCTGATTGTCTGTCATCAGTATTCTGAGCTTGAAGGAAACTTTAGTTCCCAACATCTTATCTCTCATCACACCGACCGGCTGGACAGGAACGAGGATTACTTTGAGACAGGGTGTAATCCTGAGACAGGTATCCAGGTTACAGTGGAATCGGGACATTTGATCAGTCATCAGTCAGCTGAGACAAAGCGCTGAGTCATTATTTACATATTACATTGTTACATATGCTCTTTACATATTTACACATTATTTACATAATTACTCAGTGCAAACAGGTTATTAATCAAATGGGAATTCAACAGCAGAGAAACCTGGAGTCTGGAGCAGAGAGACCCCTCCTGAACTCAACAAACAGCAACTCTGGACTGTTGATCAACTTCACATTTGCCAACAAATGTTGGGTAGCGGTTCTGTTTTTATTGGTTTGTATGTATGTATGTATGAATTTTACCAAGTTTTTGCAAAAACTACTCACCCGGATTACATGTAATCGTCAGTCATGATTTGTTATCATCCAAGGACCAATCCTATCGATTTTAGAATGTTACCAGCTAAACGTTTTTAAACTAAGCTTTTCGAATAAAACACAAAAAAACGCGAGAAAAGGTCCCATACAAAGCGGATGAGAGAGGCCCCTCATGGAGATCAAGAGATCAGGGTCTGTTGCCATGGAGACGTCCTGGAGGGCTGCGCCGGCTAACGCACTAACTCTGCTCCACGCCCCCTCCTCCACTCTCAGCCAATCACAGGCCAACAAGTGACACAAAATAATCAGAGCCAGCAGGTCATCATTGAACCTGGACGTTGCCGGGAGGCGCCGGCGAAGGTCTGCGTTCTGCCGAGTCGTTTATTCGCCAAAAGCTGAAGGAACAGAAGCGACGGTACCTGGAGGCGCCGTCCAGCAGGCGGGACGCCGGAATCACCCGGATGGTTTGCAGCAGCTCCGCTGCAACGAAGGAGGTTTGAATGAGTCGCATGTGAATGCTCTGGAGCTCTCATCTCTGTGGACGTTCTGGAGCTCTCAGCACTGGAGCTCTCAGCGCTGTGGACGCTCTGGAGCTCCAGAAACACTGTAGACGCTCTGGAGCTCTCAGCACTGGAGCTCTCAGCGTTCTGGACGCTCTGGAGCTCCCAACACTGTGGACGCTCTGGAGCTCTCAGCACTGGAGCTCTCAGCGTTCTGGACGCTCTGGAGCTCCCAACACTGTGGACACTCTGGAGCTCTCAGCGCTGTGGACGCTCTGGAGCTCCAGAAACACTGTAGACGCTCTGGAGCTCTCAGCACTGGAGCTCTCAGCGTTCTGGACGCTCTGGAGCTCCCAGCACTGTGGACGCTCTGGAGCTCTCAGCACTGGAGCTCTCAGCACTGGAGCTCTCAGCGTTCTGGACGCTCTGGAGCTCCCAACACTGTGGACACTCTGGAGCTCTCAGCGCTGTGGACGCTCTGGAGCTCCAAAAACACTGTGGACGCTCTGGAGCTCTCAGCACTGGAGTTCTCAGCGTTCTGGACGCTCTGGAGCTCCCAACACTGTGGACACTCTGGAGCGCTCAGCGCTGTGGACGCTCTGGAGCTCTCAGCACTGGAGCTTTCGCCGCTGTGGATGCTTTGGAGCTCTCAGCACTGTGGACACTCTGGAGCTCCAAAAACACTGTGGATGCTCTGGAGCTCTCAGCACTGGAGCTCTCAGCGCTCTGGACACTCTGGAGCTCTCAGCGCTGTGGACACTCTGGAGCTCTCAGCGCTGTGGACACTCTGGAGCTCTCAGCGCTGTGGACACTCTGGAGCTCCCAGCGCTGTGGACGCTCTGGAGCCGTCAGCTGTGAGGCTCTGGCCTCACCTGTGGACAGGACGTCAGCCGGGTGGTGGAGCGGAGTCACTTCCTGCTTCCAGAGGTGAGCTGGACTCTCGTCTCGCCGCGCCCGGCGCCGCGCCAGCATCCCCTGGTACTCCGCCCAGTTTCTGCACCGCTGCACCTGCAACACACACCAATACACAGTACACACTAGTACACAGTACACACCAGTACACAGTACACACCAGTACACAACAACAATCCAGCTGCTTTCCGGACGGATTAAAGTCGGTTTTATGGTGAAATTTAAAGTTTGTCTCCCAGATCAGGGGGAATAAAAAATAAGGATCCAGTTGTAGTTGTTGACGTTCGTCTCTAATAAGGAAATTCCTCTTCACACTCAAACTGGTATTTCCAGCATTTTAATTTGTCTCAGCGTCACAGAATCTCCGGAAGATTCCCGAGGCTTCGTGTTTGTCAACTGGATCTCTCCACATCTGAATTTTCTCTGGAAAAACCATCAGCCATCAGTTTCACTACATTCAGATTTTTCTCGAGGCTTCAAGACTCTTTCTTTGAGAAAGTCTGGAGGTTTTTCTCCCCTAATGGGTCAAATGTTGATATTCTGGCTGGAGCTGCCGCCACGCCATCTTTGACGTCCCAGAATCCCCTAGGGTCGGGTTTCCCAAGATGGCGTCAGTCAGGAAACATCAACAGTTTGATGGATTCAGATTCTGGTTCGTCTGTAAACTTCTGGACTTTGGTGTGACGGATTTGGGAAACTTCCTCTTAATTTAATCTGGTTTTAAGCTGGTTCTAGCTGTTGACTGGTGGAAGAGTGAAGCTCGTTTCTTCCTGGTATTACTGACGGGTTTCTGACTTCTGACTGGTCTAGAACCTCTGCAGAGCTGAAATGATTATTTGCGAGGTGAAGGTGAAGTTTGGAGGATTTCCGTTTCCGTTGGTCCAAAGACCATTTGCTGTCAGTACTTAATTATTTCTGATCGTTTATTCAGGATCTTAACTGTTACTGTTCACGGTATTTCTTGTTGCCGTTCTGAGAGTTACGGGAGGCAGACCCGGATGTCGGAGCCTCATCAGGGCCACCCAGCGGCGTCAGTCCACGTGGGGATTCCGTCTACCAACCTCTTGGTCCGTGTTGACGTCCGGTCGCCGTCTGAGCTCGTCGTCCTCGCTCTTCTGCTCCCTGGACGACATCTTCACCTCCCGCAGATTGAGCTTCTGCCTCCAGGGAGCGACGTCACACGCCTGCACACTTAGCCTGCCGGGCAGCAGGGCGGGGTCCGGGGGGGGCAGCGGGCCGGGGGAGCCCAGGTCGGGGAAGGAGATGGAGCTGAAGTCCCAGCGAGAGGAGCCGGCGGGGGGGCGGCCGGGCTCCTGGATCCCGGGGAGGTTCGGCCTCCACCAGGTCCTGACCCCATCCCTCTCCCTGACTCGGTCTACCTCCATCTCCTGGGAGGGCGGGGCTCCGACGGCTTCAGGCCGACTGCACAAAGACAAAAACCCGTTGAGCCGTTTGGAAAAGTGATGACGAACACCGCGCTTTTCTGACACGTCACCTGCAGGTCAAGGGAGCGGGGCTTCTGGAGGGGGCGGGGCTTCTGGTGGGGGCCGCGGTGGTGCAAGTGGCAGGGGGGGCAGTGCAGGGAGTCGGGCTGGTGCTGCGTTTCCTCTTCAGTCCCGCGTTGTCACGCGACGGAGGAAGGTTGAGCTGCTTCACGTAGGACGACGACTCAGAGCTGGAGGAGACGTCACAACGAAACTCAGAACACACACACACACACACACACACACACACACACACACACACACACACACACACACACACACACACACACACACACACACACACACACACACACACACACACACACACACACACACACACACACACACACACACACACACACACACACACACACACACGTTACCTGGGATCGAACCGGTGCACCACGTAGCCGAGCCTCTTCAGATGAGCGAACACCTTGGCGAAGCAGAGGCAGAGTGAGGCGGCGGGACGCCGGCGCTCAGGAAACGGTGCGACGGCTTCGTACCTGGTAGCGCTGCAGGCCGCCGGCGCCGCCTGACAGGAAGCGCTCGTAGCCGTCCTGGAGGGACAGCGGCAGCTCCTCGTGGAACACCTGCACACTACCCTGAAACACACTCAATGTTCAACACACACACTCACTGTTAACACCCCCACCACCACCACCACTCACACACTCCATCAGGTAGAGCGCCTCCTCCGGGAGGAGGTACTGACGGCCGCCGGAGGAGAAACCCATCGTCTGCCAGAACTTCCCCTGAAAGGCAACAAACTGCGATTAACAGGACGAAGACTGAGGAGGAGGAGGAGGAGGAGGAGGAGGAGGAGGAGGAGGAGGAGGATGAAGGACTCACAGCTGGAGACTGAAGCTCCACCAGCTGTTCTTCAGGACTCCAGCAGCCCTTCACCAGGTTTCCTCTGCAGACAAACACAGCTTCAGTTCAGCTGGAGGTCAGAGGTCAGAGGAGTTTCGGGTTCAACTCCCCCTGCCGACAGGCTCCCTCAGCTTGAACTCTGACCCTCAGAACCCTGCAGGACTCACAGCCGCTCCACCCTCTCCTCCGCCACCAGGCTCCAGTGCTCCCTCAGACTCTGCTCCAGACGCTGACGCTGCTCCTCAGAGTCGTCGGGGTGGAAATCCTTCTGCCCCCGGACCGGAACCTTCCGGCTCCGGGACCGAGCCGCCAGCAGCTGCCCGGGGCTGCAGGATATCAGGAGGAAGGAGGAAGCAAGGAGGAAGCAAGGAGGAAACCAGGAGGAAACCAGGAGGAGACAAGGAGGAAACAAGGAGGAGACCAGGAGGAAACAAGGATGAGACGAGGAGGAAACCAGGAGGAGACAAGGAGGAGACCAGGAGGAGACAAGGAGGAAACAAGGATGAGACGAGGAGGAAACCAGGCGGAGACAAGGAGGAAACAAGGAGGAGACAAGGAGGAAACCAGGAGGAAACCAGGAGGAGACAAGGAGGAAACCAGGAGGAGACAAGGAGGAGACAAGGAGGAAACCAGGAGGAAACCAGGAGGAGACAAGGAGGAAACAAGGAGGAAACCAGGAGGAGACAAGGACGAAACCAGGAGGAGACAAGGACGAAACCAGGGGGAAACCAGGAGGAAAAGAAAAGGAAACAAGGATGAGACGAGGAGGAAACAAGGAGTAAACCAGGAGGATTACAAGGAGGAAACCAGGAGAAGACAAGGGGGAAAAGAAAAGGAAACAAGGAGGAGACGAGGAGGAGACAGCAAAACAGGAGGAAACAAGAAGCTTCAGTGAGGGGACGTTCAGGACAACAAGGAGCTGCTGCAGCTCAGCTGAAGAAAACCAAAGAAAAACTGAGAAATGAACTAAATGAAGAAAAGCTTCAAAACATAAATGTAAAGATAATCTGAGCAGATTAACCCTCATCTCTTCCCTGTACAGCTAATAAAATGAGATTTAAAGTTGAAATAAAGTTAATCTGAGAAGACTGAATCTCATCACTTCACTGTACAGCTGATTGAATGATATTTAATGTTAATATAAAGATAATCTGAGCAGACTGAACCTCATCACTTCACTGTAGAAGTCTTCGTCCTCCATGTGTTGATCCGCCATGTTGGCAGCCTCCTGAAGCTTCTCCTCCGGGTCTTAAAGTCCGAACTTTTCAAGTCTTAATCTGTCTCCTCCACAAGATTCCTCGTTTTTACGACTAAATGATAAAAACCCGTGTTGTGATAGGACAAAAATAACGCAGACCAAAACCGCAAATTCCTTTATAAACCTTAACATCACGCGACTGAAGACGACGTCTGAATGAATGAAGACCGCAACCGGCCAGCAGAGGGCGCTTCATTCAATTAACTTTATTTACACAGGCACAAAAAATAAAATCATTGTTTTTATTCTCATGATCAACGTTCTAATCTTCATTCTATTACATATATTGATGATTTTTCCGTAAGTGTCTGATACTAAAACAGAAAATAATTCAAACAGTTTTCCTTCTGTTAAATTTAGCAGATATATAAAATAATGTCAAAGCTGCAGTGCTTCTTCTTCTTCTTCTTCTTCTTCTTCTTCTTCTTCTTCTTCTTCTTCTTCTTCTTCTTCTTCTTCTTCTTCTTCTTCTTCTTCTTATTATTATTATTATTATTATTATTATTATTATTATTATTATTATTATTGTTGTTGTTGTTGTTGTTGTTATGGAAAACTTTGTTCTGTTCTTTAAAATAAATCACCATATTGATTAATTTAATATTCAATTATATCAAGACAACTGTTATCGTTTACAATTATTTCGCAGAAAATTATGTGGAAATGTTGTGTTTGTTGTTGGATTGATTTCTCTCTCCTGCACATGCAGACAGTGTGAAAGCTCTAAGTTTGGGGGACTTTGGGGGATTTCTGCTCACTCAGCTGTCTTCTGCTGGACTTTCACTGTTTGTTTTTGCTTGGAGCAGCAAGATAAGATAAGATCCAGTGCTGCACAGGAACCACAGGCATTATCAGCATTATGAAAGCTATAGGAAAGATGCTGCGAAGGGGGATTGGGGGGGATTCAGGCTATGAAGGCCTCCGGCCCCTCCAGCATCAACAGTAGCAGCAGCAGAAGCAGCGCATGTACGCACTTCATTAAACCTTCACAAAAAAAGAAAGAAAAACCTGAACATTGGATCATTTTTTGCAGCTTTCCACAGAAGAAATGCAACTATCAGCTTCGCTCCTTATCCTCGCCGTATCCACGGCATTAGTAGGTAACAGGACGCTGTTTCTCCTCTTAAAACTCGTGAGGTCATTACGGTATGCAGCAGGCTGCAATCTGTCCATTCCTGTATCTGCAGCGTTGAGTCTGTCCTACCTGTTTCTGTCAGTCCTTTCCTGATTGGAGATGTCGTCCTTCAGGGAGCGTCAAGGTGAAGTCGTTGGTGTTTCCCACTGAGACCAGCACCAGCTACGTGGAGGTGACTCCTCTCAAAGGTCTGCAGCTGTCGGCCTTCACGCTGTGCATGCGCCTGGCGACCGAGCTCCGAGGCGAGCGCGAGGTCATCCTGTTTGCGTACCGAACCCAAGACTTCGACGAGCTCAATGTGTGGCGCGAGCTGGACGGCAGGTACAGGGACATCTATACATCGCTGTTACAAAGTTACTCAAAACTACTGGGATTACTAAAATAACACTGTCACTGTCTACCGGGGCTGGTAGTACATACTTGTACTCATACTCTAGTGCATGAATTTACTCCATGTAATCTACTACTTTACTACTATTAGATTCTAAGTCAGTATGCAAGTACTGGATTGTAAATACGTCACTGTGAATAATTAGCATATATGTGTACTTTTATGTTTGTTAAGCCAACCGTGTGCAGTTTTACTTGTACTTGAGGACTTTTCTCTTAAGTTTTGAAGTATCTGCTGAGCAGGCAAACAGGATTTTGGAGGCGACGGTAAAAAACTGAGCTCAGCGTTGAGTGTCGGCGGAGTTTCTCCAGATATGACGAGTAGAACAGTGACTTCCTGTACGATTCACTGTGTGTAACAGTGACTTCCTGTACAGTTTACTGTGTAACAGTGACTTCCTGTACAGTTTACTGTGTAACAGTGACTTCCTGTACGATTCACTGTGTGTAACAGTGACTTCCTGTACAGTTTACTGTGTAACAGTGACTTCCTGTACGGTTTATTGTATGAATCGTGACTTCCTGTACAGTTCCAGGTTTAAATATAATCCAGAAATGTTCAAACGTCGTTGAGGTTGATGTTTTGTGTTTGCAGAAGTCGACTATTATGTCTGGGTTTTGATGTGTTTTGTTGACAGTACTTGACTATGAGCTTCCCGTCATGGAGCTGCTTCCTGCTTCCTGTCATGGAGCTGCTTCCTGCTTTCTGTCATGGAGCTGCTTCCTGCTTCCTGTCATGGAGCTGCTTCCTGTCATGGAGCTGCTTCCTGCTTTCTGTCATGGAGCTACTTCCTGCTTCCTGTCATGGAGCTGCTTCCTGCTTCCTGTCATGGAGCTGCTTCCTGCTTCCTGTCATGGAGCTGCTTCCTGTCATGGAGCTGCTTCCTGCTTCCTGTCATGGAGCTGCTTCCTGCTTTCTGTCATGGAGCTGCTTCCTGCTTTCTGTTCTGGATGGTTGAAAGACTTGATGGATTGTTTTTTTTCAGGTTCTCCTTGTACCTGAGCGGAGAGGGGGTTTTCTTCAGCGTCCCAGAGCTCGGATCTCTAGAAACGCACTTGTGTATCACCTGGGACTCGGGGTCGGGCGCGGTCGCCATCTTCCTGGATGGCAGGAAGAGCTTGACCAAGATCTACAAGAAAAACCACAACATCCGCAGTGGGGGCAAGATCATCCTGGGTCAGGACCCGGACAACTACCTGGGCGGGTTTGAGGCCAAGCAGAGCTTCGTAGGCGAGATGTACGACGTCAACATGTGGGACTCGGTTCTGTCTCACAGTGAGATCCAGGACCTAGCCTCCAGGAAGAATGTACGATCAGGAAATGTGATCGACTGGCACTTCGCCAACATCCAGAGTCACGGGCAGGTGGAGGTGATTAGTCATGAGGTGTAGTGGAGATCAGACCAAATAGAATCTCATAATAAAGCAATGCTGATGAGATCGTTGTGTTTTGTTGTTGATTTGTTTCAAATAGTAGAACTAGATAAGTTCTTTTCAGTTTCAGTTTGCTTCAGATTATATTTTTATCAATATTAATTAATATCTTTTACGTAAAAGCAGGCAGGGTTGAAGAGACAAAAGTGTCAGAGAGTTTATAGTTAGTGTTTTGTTCAAGGTGTGGATAGACGGAAGTTTTCAGATGTATCATTGAAGATAGTAAAGTCATTATAGACGAGGCTTCTTGAGGCATAAACATGGTTCTCAGAACCAGAAAGACTCGGCTATAATGCTATGCTACAATACTACTATGCTACAATGCAATAATGCTACAATAATACTATGCTACAATGCAATAATGCTACAATGCTATAATGCTATGCTACAATGCTATGGTACAATACTATAATGCTACAATGCTACAATGCAATTCATTTCATTTATTAATTTATTTGAATGGGACAGTGCATATTAATGAAGAGACGTCCAGTTCTGTAAATATGCCAGATTTAGCTCAGAGCTAATTTCCATCTGTAGTCCCATGGGGTAAAACCATACCACCAAACACAAACATACATAATTTCAATAATACGTGTAAAACATAGCACACACTAAAAAACACATCACATTAAAATACATATATGACATAACGCATGGGGAAACATACAGTCGTTGTACAGTCTGCTTCATTGTAGTTTTAAAATTTGTTCAAAAGTACCCACGTATCCCTGGTATTCTTTTCACTGATGGAAGACGGATTTATATCGGCCAAAAGCCGCCAAAGGCAAGGTTAAAAAGATTTTAGCGCTACGTGTTAACTGAAAAGGAAGTTATGGTGCTGGAACAGCTTCCAGGCACGGACGGGGTTCGAACCCGCGATCTTCGGTTTACGAGACCGACGCCTTACCACTTGGCCACCGCGCCTGGTAGTCCACGCTGTACAGCGAGTTCAACGATAAAACCTCTTCAACTGGAACGACGCTCTGCTCCTGTTGTGATTTGGTAGATGTAAGTGGTTCAGCTGAATTTGACCAAAGCTCCACAGTAACGATCACAGTCATTCTGACAAAGGTTAGAAGATCTCCCTGCTGAAATCGTTAAGTGCGCTTTAAGGGCTCGAGCTTACGGAGGGAGGGGCGGGGACTGTCAATCGAACGCACCCGGAAGAGGCTCATTGCTGCGGGTTGTTTCTCTCGTACGGAGCCGCTGAGATTCAACGTCTAAATGTCCTCGAAATGTCTCTGAACGTGTGAGTCATGCTTTTAATGTGTAAATTTCTGCCGCAGCTCAAACTGAAAATCACGACTGGTGCAACAGGGCGAGTTAGCATTAGCACGAGCTCGAGTGCTAGCCTGTTAGCTGGGGGAAACATATTGCTTTTTTCAAATTCTATTATTAATTAGTTAAGGTTTTTATTGTGGTGTTTATGCGTTGGATCATATCTCATTCAGCATCCATTTGACTCCAGGTTGAAAGCCAGGCCAGGTGTGTCAGGTGGGGAGTGTTTCCATGGTAACCCTGGTCCACATCCTTTCT
Organism: Lipophrys pholis; assembly: GCF_963383615.2. Classification (NCBI taxonomy): domain Eukaryota; kingdom Metazoa; phylum Chordata; class Actinopteri; order Blenniiformes; family Blenniidae; genus Lipophrys; species Lipophrys pholis. The sequence goes on from NC_137647.1 coordinate 2,229,215, forward strand.
GGAGTCCCAAGGAGAAGCTAAACACTAAGCAGTGAATCGGTAATGAGAGTTGAGGCGTTGCAGCATTCATTTCCCGGTGACTTGGGCTCCTTGTGATTGTGTCTGTGGTCCTTCCAGTCGGTGACCTGCAGCCTCCTGCTTCGCCATGCCCCTGGTGCTGGACGCCGTGTGGGCGCTGTGGAGCATCGGCGCCGGCGTCTACGACTACTTCCACACCAGCGCCATGGAGGAGAGGATCCACACGCTGGAGAGCGTCCTGTCCATCCACCAGTTTGTCATCGCGGGGCTGTCGGCCGGCCTCATCCTGCTCATTACCTACATCCTGCTGAGGAAACACTGAGTCCACCTCCAGCAGGGCGTCTCAGCATCGTGTGTGTTGCCATTTCCCTTTTTCTCTCCAGTTTAAAGGAACAGATGATGAGACCAGCGTCAGTGCGCCGTCACCCGACAGCTGACCAATCCGCCGGGCCCCGCTGGATCTGGAAATATCTCGCTTCTTTCTAGAGAGTTTGCAAAGACAAAAACGGCTTCAGACTTCTGGAATGACCTCAGGAAGTGGAAATAATGTTTGACTGCCACGATCAACGACGTGAAGCTGCTGTGTGTGGGGGTGTGTGTGTGTGTGTGTGTGTGTGGGTGTGTGGGTGGGTGGGTGGGTGGGTGGGTGGGTGTGTGTGTATGTGTGGGTGTGGATGTGGGTGGGTGTGGGTGGGTGTGTGTGTGGGTGTGTGGGTGGGTGTGTGTGTGTGTGTGTGGGTGTGTGGGTGGGTGGGTGGGTGGGTGTGTATGTGTGGGTGTGGATGTGGGTGGGTGTGGGTGGGTGTGTGTGTGGGTGTGTGGGTGGGTGGGTGGGTGGGTGGGTGTGTGTGTATGTGTGGGTGTGGATGTGGGTGGGTGTTGGTGGGTGTGTGTGTGGGTGTGTGTGTGTGTGTGCGTGTGTGCGCGCGCATTGTCTTGTGATGATTGTTCCTTTACTCTGACCATGCACTACTGTACCTGTCCAACTGTCACCATGGCAACCATTAAAGGGATTATCTTTAGAAACCTTCTGATTGGCTGCTTCCACGTTTCACAATGTTTATTCATGAACACGACGTTCTAGATGATTTCAAGTTGTTCAAGGCAGATTATTGCTTTGGTAACTTACATGATCTGCTTTGAGTCACCCCGAGTTTCCCTGAACGCTCCGATGAGCGGGTTCCTTTAAATGTCGCCGCAAGGAATTGTGGGGGAACATGAGCTGGTCTGCTTTGATAAAGGAAGCATCAGTGGTTCCTAGGCTAAAGGAGGTTCTAAAGGAAGCATCAGTGGTTCCTAGGCTAAAGGAGGTTCTAAAGGAAGCATCAGTGGTTCCTAGGCTAAAGGAGGTTCTAAAGGAAGCATCAGTGGTTCCTAGGCTAAAGGAGGTTCTAAAGGAAGCATCAGTGGTTCCTAGGCTAAAGGAGGTTCTGAAGGAAGCATCAGTGGTTCCTAGGCTAAAGGAGGTTCTAAAGGAAGCATCAGTGGTTCCTAGGCTAAAGGAGGTTCTGAATGAAGCATCAGTGGTTCCTAGGCTAAAGGAGGTTCTAAAGGAAGCATCAGGGGTTCCTAGGCTAAAGGAGGTTCTAAAGGAAGCATCAGTGGTTCCTAGGCTAAAGGAGGTTCTGAATGAAGCATCAGTGGTTCCTAGGCTAAAGGAGGTTCTAAAGGAAGCATCAGGGGTTCCTAGGCTAAAGGAGGTTCTAAAGGAAGCATCAGTGGTTCCTACACTAAAGGAGGTTCTAAAGGAAGCATCAGTGGTTCCTAGGCTAAAGGATGTTCTAAAGGAAGAATCAGTGGTTCCTAGGCTAAAGGAGGTTCTAAAGGAAGCATCAGGGGTTCCTACGCTAAAGGAGGTTCTAAAAGAAGCATCAGTGGTTCCTAGGCTAAAGGAGGTTCTAAAGGAAGCAACGAGCCTCCTTTCCTTAGCTTATGGAGAATTCTAACGCTCCTTATCGTGGCCGCCACTTAAACACTTCTGGGGTTAAGGAGAAGTGGATAGGAAAGGAGATGAGAAGGACTATTAAGACGCACCCGAGTGATGCGTTTAAGTACGACTTAAGAAAATACGAACTTTTGAGTTTCCCATGACAACTAATAATACTTGGAAGAGCCCAGTGAAGCCGGTAAACACGTGAATTCGTAGCGCGTTACTCTCATATGGCCTTTTTTTTTCAGTGTCGAGTAATCTGACAGGTTACGATTCCCAAACCAGTAATCAGATTAAAGTTACTAATCCAAGTCACTGTGCGTTACTATTGTAGCGTCCCGCAAGATGAGTTTCTTGTCTGCAAAGATGCTTTATAATTAAACTGGGCACTCCTTCCTCCAAACACACACACACACACACACACACAGTGCATGCAGTCTCTGCATGCTAATCTGACCCGCCCCCTTCGCCACTCTCGGCCAATCACAGGCCAATTTGCTCTAGCAGTGCGTTCAGGTGACATTAAAGAATCAGAACTAACAAACAACATCACAAAACCATATCATTGCAACAAGAACACAAACTGCAGAGATGTCACACTATTTCTGTAATTTTCCTGATTAAAACAAATCAATCAATCAGTCAAAGACTTTATTTGTCCCCAGGGGGGCAATTAAAAGGTCGCATAGAGCAGGTAGTGTAAATAAATAAACTGATAAATAGTGCAACAGACTACAACTTTATAACAGTAAAACATATAAAGCTATGAGGAAAGGCTGCAGAGAAAACTGCAGCATAGCAACACAAGGGAAGTGTGGACGGGTTTGAGGACCGTCACTGGCGAGGAGGACAAGGCAAGTGTCTCACCAGGTGATTCTGCCGTGGCCAATGAGTTTAACTGGTCTACAGCAGGTCTGATTCTACCTGTATCCTCCTGTCCTTCTCCGTCCAGCGGCTGCTCCACCTCTTCTGCTGATCACTGTGGAGGAGATGCGGGTGGAGCTGAAGACAGAGCGGTCCTGGCAAGTCAGCCGGGCCGGAGGGTATAACACCGAGGCTCCTGAAGGGCTGTGCTGCAGAGCTGGCCGTGCCTCTGTACGACGCTCTTCAGCTGGAGTCTCCGGACGGAACCGGGTCAAAGATTACAGAAGCATTGGCACTGGACCATTTATGATCTATCTACATCACCGGGTAAATAAATACCAGTAATAGTAGGAATATGATAAGAAAACTGTGAGTCAGATATAAATACAACAAAGAATGAAGGTCAAAGGTTGAATATGTCTCAGCAGGAGGTTACACAGCTGGAACTTTCACTTTCACTTTAACATTAAAGGTGAAGCAGACTCGAGCTCAGCAGGTAAGAAACTCTTTCTCTTCTCAAACACGGCAGATTAGGAGCAGATTACTAATTCCAGATTACTAGTCCTGGAATCAACCTGTACAAGTGAGAATGATTTATTCAGGGTCGTAACTTTACTCATTTAGTACAAGTTGCACCAAGTAATCTCCAGGCTGTAACTTCATGATCAGAACGAAGGATTACTGAGTACTTTTATTATATTCTTACTCAAAGAACAAGTTTATCGTTTACTAGTTGATTCGTGTCATTTTAATACTCATTGTTCGTAAACACACACACACACACACACACACACACACACACACACACACACACACACACACACACACACACACACACACACACACACACACACACACACACACACACACACACACACTGCCTCATGTTGACCTGAAGGGGGCGCCAGAGCAGCAGATGATATTGAGTCAGAGTAGGAATTAGTATTAGTGGAATTCCTCAGAGGTTGTCAACATTACCTGTCACCAACAAAACGCCTTGTTGACGTCCTAAACGAACACGGAAAGTTACAAAACTTTGCAAACACATCAGACCTGGTGAACCTTTTTATATTTAGGGGGAAATACTCATGTGACTGGCAAAATGGCTCAACAGCGCCACCTACAACATTTAGAAGATAAACCCTGGCATCACGTTTCACCTAGAGCTTCAAAATTCGGTACACATATGCAACACAACAAGACGCACAAAACAGCCCTGGGTACAAATTTGAAAACCCAACAGGAAGTTGGCTATTTTGAAAAATATGATGGGTTTTTGGCCAATTTGGACCCAAATTTACAAATATTCTAGAGCAAACTGGTCGTTGGGAGTAATTCCAATTCACCTCAAATTTGTTTCTGTGGATAGAAAAGGGATTAGTGGGCAAAAGTTATGAAAATCTTTATGGCCACGGCCACGCCATAAAGGTTGACGCTTCGCCACCAAACAGGAAGTGCAGTGCAAAATGCCTTAACATGATCAGATCGGCTTCAAACTTGATACGTGGCATTACAGTCCGGTCGTCATCACAACTATATGATGACTCAGTCGTAACGCCATTTGAGGGCGTGGTAATGGCCACGACACAAACTTTAACATTCGCCATCAAACAGGACGTATACTGTAAATAACCTCAACATGGTCGAATCGGCCTAAAACTTGCATTAGATTAGAGACCAGATCTGGTCACAGCCATATAAGGATAACAACAATCCGCTATAGCGCCACCTGCTGAGACAGGAAGTACAGTCTATAAAACCTGTCCATGCTCCGAATGGCCCAAGATTTCACGTTTCAATAGATGACGTAGTACACTGACTCACATTCTCAGTGGGCGTCCTCCGAGTAGCGAGGGCCCGTGCAACACTGCTTACGTTCTTAATTTGTGAATGTGTTTTATTCTGGTTGAGAATCACGATTTTAATCTGAAGCAGGGAAAGGTTTTAGGAAAGATTACAAATTCTAGAGGAGGTGACCTGTTGAGTTGTTTTGTGTTTGTGCTTCATGCTCGCCGACGCTTGAGTTCCGGTCAGAACGAGGCTGATGATTTATGTTAAAAATGAGATATTGAAATGTTTCTCTGACTTCAGGCTCTCTGCTTCCAGATTAAGACGTCGTGACCTTCATCATGGGCTTCGCCGACGACCTTCTGGAGAAGATTTACCAGTGGATCAGACAGAGGGTGGAATGTGCAGAGAAGTTGGAGGAGCTGGCCAAAGAGCTGGAGTCCATCAGAGAGGGGTGTAACGCCGCGGAGTGTGTAGGGAACACAGTGTCGGTGGTCGGAGCTGCTTGCCTGGTCGGAGCTGGCGTGGCCACCCTGCTGACTGGAGGAGCAGCCGCTCCTCTCTTAGGGATCGCAGGAGCTACTTACACTGGAGTGGGTGTGGCCGTCACCATAGGATCTAAAATCACAGAGCACTTCGTGTCCAGTGGCCCGATGAAAGAGGCGGAGGAGATCGAGAGGAAGAGCAACAAAACAGCAGCAGAGATCCAGCGACTGTCTCAGAGGCTGAAAGACGAGATCAGGAAGGATAACCCGTCGGCCAACCTCGACAAGCTGGACCAGCTCTTCATGGTCCGGATAGTGAAGGCCGTGACCATACGCTACAGGATCAACTACAACTTTGACTGCAGCAACTTTGGTGACTTTGACAACAGCATGGACCTGGGAATGAGACGGAATACTCTCAGAGGGCTGGAGACCGGACTCCTCGTGGCCGTTGCTGGGGTTTTAGCGGTCTTTACTTTCAAACTCAGTGGGAAGAAATACAAGTTCCTGCTCGCTCAAGGAACAAAACAACTCCTAAAGGAAATGTCCTCAACTGGATTTAAAACAGCCTTCAAAGGAGGAGCCATGGTGAGACCCAGAACCTGAAGCTGAAACTGAACGGTTCCTGTTGGGTCCTGGTCTTTCACAGGGTTCTGTTCAGGCTGTCAAAGACCAGGACCCAGACTCACACTCACGAGAAGCAACGTTTGGCTGTTTGACCACCAGAGGTAGAGAGCAGAACCTAGACCAGTCCAGTCCAGACTGGGCTGAACCAGGATGGACCAGACTGGACTAGACTAGAGAAGAGAACAAACCAGGCCAGCCCCCTTGCTGAAACATTTCAATGACGTTCAATGCAGGGAGGTGAAAAGTTACTTTAGCTGATGACCTGGGCAGTTTGTTACGCCCGCTCCAACTTCTAGAACATTTCTGACTGTGGTTCATTCCAACAGTTGTAGAGCAGGTAATGTCCCCCTGGGACTCCGCAGGGCACCCCGTTGGGAACCGGTACATTCCACAAACTGTCACTATTCCCCGTCTGTCCGTCTCACATTCATGACTTTTCATTGGTCCTCAGGTTGTGGGCGGCGCCGTGGGAATGGCTTTCGCACTTCCGGAAGCCATTGACAGCTGGACGGAAATGATCAAGAAAAACCATGTGACTGAGGCCAGCCAATCACTGAGAGACACGGCCAAAAACATCCGGAAGATGAGCCGGACTCTGAGAGACCAGCTGGACAACATCAAGTACGTTTTCCATGAAGGGCCTTAAAATGTGGCCAGTCAGCAGCTTCTGTTAGCTCCCATCCATCCATCCATCCATCCATCCATCCATCCATCCATCCATCCATCCGCCCGCCCGCCCGCCCGCCCGTCCGTCCGTCCGTCCGTCCGTCCGTCCATCCATCCATCCATCCATTCACTAATCCTGTGCAGGATGGGTGGGCACTAGAGTCAAAGCTACAATAGGAGACGTCCTGAACTTGGTTGACTGTATTTTCCAACATGCTGGTAGACTTGAGATCAACACGCCACCTGGTGGGTCAGAGAGTCTTCAGACAGTTGTCGGTTTGTTCAGGTGGTTTTCAGCCAGGCCCGTATTCAGCTCCAGATGAAAGTGTCCTTGTTGTCTTCCTTGTAGAGTTTTTAAATCGTTTGGTCTGAAGTTTGCTGATGGAGCATCAGAACGTTCCGTTTTCTCACCTTCTGCATTTTCAAAAGGGAAATCTGTTGAGAGTGTAAAGCACGAGTCGGTACTTTACAGTTCACAATGTCTAAATGGTAAATGGACTTCACTTATAAAGCGTTTTAAACTGATTGAGCAGCTCCAAAGCTTTACATTGTTAATCACATTAATTATCATTAATCACATTCACCCATTCACACACACATTAACGTAGCAATGGAGGCTTCGGCCATGCAAGACGCCCTCACTCCACTGGAGCAGTTTGGGGTTCAGTGTCTTGCAAAAGGACACAGCGGCATGTGGACTTGTAACCCTCTGATTGGGAGACGGCCGATCTACCAACGGAGCCACGCCGCCCCACTATTTATTATTTGGTGGGAGAATCAAAGGGGTTTACTTTCTTCCAGTCAGCTGACATCCTGCTCACTTTCTCTGGTTCTGTTGACAGGAAAATGTTAGAAGAGAGGGCCAGACGTCAAAGAGAAGAAGAAAAGCGGAATAAACTCTGGAATGTTTTCCAAACCAATCCAAGGAAGGAAATCACTGCTCCCTCCCGTGACGCCCCCGGGCGGATGAACACCAGGAATGCTCTCATCCTGATCATCGTTGGTGTGATGGTGTATCTGGGTTCAGGCTGGAGAAGAACTGAAAGCGGGGAGTGTGACACAGAGCAGAGCGTCGTTACGGGAGCAGGACCCCTGAGGATCGGCCTCCTCAAGGTTCAGTCCCTCAGCTACAGCATGTCCAGGGTCCCAGAGCTGGTCTCCAAGCACCACCTGGATGTCTTCCTCACCACAGGGACCAGGATCCAACAGGAGACGGCCTACCAAGTCCTGCAGGAAGCATCTCCACAGAACTTCACATTCTACTTCCAGGCAGAGAGCCGTGGGCTGGACGCAGTCACCGTTCAGTTCTCCGAGCCTCTGCTGGACGACCTCCTCGTTTTTGACTTTGTGACGACCTTCCAGTGCGTGGTGACGGAGCTGCGACGTCCCGGGTGGAAGCAGCCGCTGCTCTTTATCACGATGCACCGAGCCGCCGCCGCCGCCGCCTGGACCGTCTTCCTGGCAGAGCTGCAGGAGCTGCTGGACCAGGTCTATGAATGCTACGACAGCGTGTTGCTGAGCGGCGACTTCCTGCCGCAGAGCGGTGACATCCAGCAGCAGAGCGGCGACTTCCTGCCGCAGAGCGGCAACGTCCAGCAGCAGAGCAGCTCCGATCAGTTTAAAGACCTGCTGCGGACCAACCGGCTGGTCCAGCACGGAGAGGGCGTGCTCTTTAGCCGGAATGTGGAAATTTCCAGTCTGACCGTCAGCATCGACGCCGACTCGCATCAATACGCTACGTTCAACGTGAAGCCAAAGCCCAGCCACAGCTCAGCCCTGCTGTCAGGACCGCTGAACATCGGCCTCCTCAAGGTTCAGTCCCTCAACTACAGGATGTCCAGGGTCCCAGAGCTGGTCTCCAAGCACCACCTGGATGTCTTCCTCACCACAGGGACCAGGATCCAACAGGAGACGGCCTACCAAGTCCTGCAGGAAGCATCTCCACAGAACTTCAACTTCTACTTCCAGGCAGAGAGCCGTGGGCTGGACGCAGTCACCGTTCAGTTCTCCGAGCCTCTGCTGGACGACCTCCTCGTTTTTGACTTTGTGACGACCTTCCAGTGCGTGGTGACGGAGCTGCGGCGTCCCGGGTGGAAGCAGCCGCTGCTCTTTATCACGATGCACCGAGCCGCCGCCGCCGCCTGGACCGTCTTCCTGACAGAGTTGCAGGAGCTCCTGGACCAGGTCTGCGAATGCTACGACAGCGTGTTGCTGGGCGGCGACATCCTGCCGCAGAGCGGCGACGTCCAGCAGCCGAGCGGCGACGTCCAGCAGCCGAGCGGCGACGTCCAGCAGCAGAGCAGCTCCGATCAGTTTAAAGACCTGCTGCGGACCAACCGGCTGGTCCAGCACGGAGAGGGCGTGCTCTTTAGCCGGAATGTGGAAATCTCCAGTCTGACCGTCAGCATCGACGCCGACTCGCATCAATACGTTACGTTCAACGCTGAGCCGAAGCCCAAAGACACTGAGGGGTAATCCAACAACAACTTCTTTCAACTGATCAGATCAATTTACTTCTCTCAGATTACTGTGATAAAGTAGCATTTCCAGATACTTTAACTGTCATGAGTAGTTTTCCATATGCGTTCCATATTATTAACCTCGACTCCTCAACTCTTTCTCTGAACCAGAGGCCAGGAACTACCAGGACTCTGCAAGCTTCAGCTTCCTCTCCCTCCCAGCCTGCAGAACGAAGCCAACCAGCGTTAGCACGGCGGTGCTAACTGCCACAGAACCAGCAGCTTCTCAGACCTGGACCACAACCAGACTCCTTATTCAGCTACTTTCAGGACGCGGTAATAACTGGGCCTTTACCTGATTAGTTAAACCTGATGCTCTGCACAGAACTGTTTAACTTTTATAAAGATGTGTTGATTCTATTACTTGCGATTAAATTCAAATATATATTTTTTTCATTCATTTATTTCATTCAAAAGTAAAAAATTTTATTAAATAAAAATAATCAAACAAAAACGATTTACTCCTATTGTGCCTGCCCCTTAATACCTTTGCAATGTTCAACATTCTAAATATATACATATTTACAGATATCTTTTAAGCATTCTATGTACAGTATACAATTTAAAAAAAAAAAATGAAAAGAAAGATAACCATAATTTTCATGTTTGCCCAAATCTAATATATCGTATTATGTTATATATGTGCATTCCATAAATTTACTCCTGTCACTGTGACAGTTCGTTCCATTACTTTGGAGTTAAAGCTGGGTTTTTAAAAAATGTCTGTTCTTTTCAAATAATAGTGACTCTCTCTTTTTTCTAAACTTTCTTGGATGTTCATTGGCAATGATTTTTTATTGGTATCATAGAAAACCTGAATAATATTATAATTAACTAAATCATTACATTTTAGTGACTTACATTTGATAAATAGTGGGTTTGATGGATCTCTATGTCTTATATTATATATTGTTGTCATGTAATGATATAAAAGTAGTTATCAACCTGTAAACCAACATTAGCTCTGCCACACACACACACACACACACACACACACACACACACACACACACACACACAGAGTCTGCATGCTAAACTTTGCTTTACTAACTTGTTAACTCACAATCCTGCACATTTCACATCAAATACAACATCACACAGTAACTGAACACCTCTCTCTCTCTCCCTCTCTCTCTCTCCCTCTCTCTCTCTCTCTCTCTCTCAAACTGTATATAGGTAGTTAAAATCTGTGTTTTATTTGCTTTCATTGTAAATAAATATAATTTTTGGAATCATACTTGCTGTCTTATTAATGAGAACAAAGGTGAATGAAATGTCGACCTCTTCTGTGTCAAGAACTCCAAAATCCTTCAAGCTTTACTTATCATTATCGATAACCAAACTGCCAAAACGGGATTCTTATGCGGTAAGAAATCCCGACAACGGTATAGAATTACCTCCATTTTGGACATAAATGATTGAAACTTGTTTCATTACTTTGACAAACTTCATCAATGAAGACGGAAATTATAAATTACAACCATAAACGGCTCTTTTTTCAAATGTTTGTGTGTCGTCTGATTGTGGAGGAAGGCGTTCTATAATCTGATGTTAGAGGAGGAAGATGCTCTATAATCTGGATTACAGGAGGGAGATGCTCTATAATCTGGATGTTAGAGGAGGGAGATGCACTATAATCTGGATTACAGGAGGGAGATGCTCTATAATCTGGATGTTAGAGGAGGGAGATGCACTATAATCTGGATTACAGGAGGGAGATGCTCTATAATCTGGATGTTAGAGGAGGAAGATGCTCTATAATCTGATATTAGAGGAGGAAGATGCTCTATAATCTGGATGTTAGAGGACAACATGCTCGCTGAGCAGCAGAAAGCTGCTTGTAGGTCTTTTACGATGACAAAGTAATGAGTTACTTCAGTGACAAACTGAGTTACTGGTGTCGAGGTCAGACTGCAGTAAAACTTTGATCATGTGACCAAAACAAAACATTATTCATGTTTCCACTTTAATCAAAGTGTTTTTCTCTCAACGTGGGACTTCCTGTTGCAATCAGACGTCCTTTGTCCCAGCATCAGATAACAAGAGAGAGAGAGAGAGAGAGAGAGAGAGAGAGAGAGAGAGAAAGAGATGATTGCATTTGAGGTTGCTCAGCTGTAGAATGAGAGGAGGATGATGATGAGGAAGGTGAGGGGGAGGGGCTTGAGGAGGAGGAAAGATTAAGTAGAAGAGGCTTCTCCTCCGTCAGCAGACTCCCTGAGCAGCAGGCGGAGGAGGATTCAGACGGAGCAGAGCGGGAATCAAACCAGGACTCTCCGTCACCGACAGACAGAAAAGAAGAGCAGGTCAGAGTTTCTTCTTCTGTGGTTTTGAGCTTCATTCAGGGAGGACCTGAGACTGAACTGCAGGGATGAAGTACTCTATTACTTTGTAATGTCACTACTGAGCCCACTGTCTACTGTCGTACCTGAACCAGGGAGCTGTGCTGTGCAGCGGGTCGTCACATTCATACATTCATACAGAAACACAAATCAAACAACCTGTGGCTGCTCCACCCGGGGAGGAGGATCTGGACTCTACAGGACAAAACCAGAACAAACAGGCCCCCTTAATGCAAAGAAAAGTAAATAAACACTACATTTATATTCATGAACAGAGTTACGTTACTTTTTCTCATACAACTGAATAGAATAGACTTTCTACAGACCCAGACTGAGGAGGAGACTTTCTGATGTTATGTTTGGGACAGAGAAGGGAGAGCATCCGGTGTTGGACCAGGTGATGGATGTTGGACGAGGTGCTGGACCAGGTGCTGGACCAGTAGTTGGACCAGGTGATGGATGTTGGATGAGGTTTTGGACCAAGTGATTGATGTTGAACTAGTCGTTGGACCAGGTGTTGGACCAGGTGTTACATGTTGGACCAGGAGTCAAAATAGGTGTTGGACCAGGTGCTGGACCAGGTGTTCTATGTTGGATGAAGTGTTGGACCAGGTGATGGATGTTGGCCAGGAGTCGGAATAGGTGTTGGACCAGGTGTTTGATAAAGGTGTTACACGTTGGACCAGGTGTTGGATCAGGTGACGGATGTTGGATCAGGAGTCGGACCAGGTTTTGGACCAGGTGTTGCACAAGGTGCTGGACCAGGTGTTGGAACAGGTGATGGATGTTGGACCAGGTGTTGGACCAGGAGTTGCACCAGGTGATGGATGTTGGATCAGGAGTCGGACAGGTGTTGGACCAGGTGTTGGACCAGGTGTTGCACCAGGTGCTGGACCAGGTGTTCTATGTTGGATGAAGTGTTGGACCAGGTGATGGATGTTGGCCAGGAGTCGGAATAGGTGTTGGACCAGGTGTTTGATAAAGGTGTTACACGTTGGACCAGGTGTTGGATCAGGTGACGGATGTTGGATCAGGAGTCGGACCAGGTTTTGGACCAGGTGTTGCACAAGGTGCTGGACTAGGTGTTGGAACAGGTGATGGATGTTGGACCAGGTGTTGGACCAGGAGTTGCACCAGGTGATGGATGTTGGATCAGGAGTCAGACCAGGTGTTGGACTAGGAGTTGGACCAGGTGATGGATGTTGGATCAGGAGTCGGACAGGTGTTGGACCAGGTGTTGGACCAGGTGTTGGACCAGGTGTTGCACCAGGTGCTGGACCAGGGGTTGGAACAGCTGATGGATATCGGACCAGGAGTCAGACCAGGTGTTTCCCGCTGTTTGACAAATATTTTGTTGTGTTTTGTTCTCAGGTTCTCGTCTCAATGGCACCGGGAGTGTGTGTGGCGCTGAGTGTGTGCGTGGGAGTGTGTGTGACGCTCAGTGTGTGTGTGGGGGTGTGTGCAGCGTTCAACATGGACACGTCGTTCCCGCTGATTAAAACTGGACGAGAAGGAAGTTTGTTTGGACTGTCGGTCGCTCTGCACCAAGACCTGAAGACCGGCCAGTACCTGTGAGTATACACCTGAGTACCTGTGAGTACACTGCCGAGTACCTGTGAGTACACACCGAGTACACACCTGAGTACCTGTGAGTACACACCTGGGTACCTGAGAGTACATACCTGCTGAGTACACACCTGCCAAGTACCTCTGAGTACAACTGGAGGGTGGACGGAGGGGTGGAGTGGATGGAGGCGGATGGAGGTAGGGTGGAGGGTGGAGAAGTGGAAGAGTGGAGAATGAAGGTAGGATGGAGGGGTGGAAGAGGGTGGAGGTCAGTGATCATGTGAGCAAACTGCCAACATTTTAAAGTTAAACGGAGAGTGGAGATTCAGATTGTTGATTTGGAGACGTTCAGATAATCTGGACTTCAGTCAGACTGAGGCTTCGTTCATAACACAACACCTCCAGAGCGTCTGGTTCTGTTACAACCAGACGCCTCCAGAGCGCCTGGTTCTGTTAGAACGCGACCGCTCCAGAGCGTATGGTTCTGTTCTGATTGAAATAAATAATCAACCAGCGGAATGAGGGGCGGAGCCTTGCAGAGCTGGAGGTCACTCAGAGGTGACAGAGCTCCAGTCACCATGACAACCGTCTCCTCATGCTCTCTAACTGGATGATGATGATGACACACACACACACACACACACACACACACACACACACACACACACACACACACACACACACACACACACACACTCCTCCATGAGCCCAGACGTAACCTGAAGTCTCAGTCCGGTCCCGGTCCAGTCAGGTCCAGGTCAGTCCAGTCCAGTCCAGGTTAGTCTGGTCCTGGTCCTGGTCCTGGTCCCGGTCCCGGTCCGGTCTGGTCCAGGTCAGTCAGTGTAGACTTCACCTCTTCCTCTTTGCTTTGGTTCTGACCGCCTTTATTCAGATAGTTTGTGTGTCGAGTCTCTAATGTCCTTCGTCCTGATGTGTCACACCCTCTGAAGAGGAGGAGGAGGAGAAACAGGAGGAGGAATAGGAGGAGGTGGTGAAGGAGGAGCAGGAGGAGGCGTGTCCTCCATCTGACATTGTCTGTCCCTGCGTGTCTCCGTCCTTCAGACGTTTCTTCATCACAGCTGAACTGTTGCTCGGCCCTACTCTGCCCTACTCTGCTCTATTCGGCTCAACCCGGTCATTTTTCATGACAATACAGTACGACCATCGTGCCCAAGTCATCACCCCTGATATGATGCAGCGCGAACATCCATTGAATAGCAGCTCAAATAATAAATTAAATAGTACATATTTTTATATATTTATTAATATTATACAAAATGTGGCTCGTTATGCTCGTGCCTCACTGTCCGGTGTTTCGGTTTAACTGGTGCCCCTGTTAACTGGTGGCTTCTGCCACCCTCGTCCTCTCGGGCAGGCTATTGGTTGGCGCTCCAAAGGAGAAGGCGGAGCCAAAAGTCCCGGCCAATCGAACAGGAGGTGTGTACAGCTGTCCCATCACTGCCGACCAATCAGACTGCAGGAGGATGGAGCTCATCAATCCAGGTAAATCTCACCTGTCCAGCACCTTAACAAAGAGACTTGTAGTGATGATGTGAGGACCGCCTTCTCTCAGTCCAGCTATCGATCATCACAAGCTGTCAATCAACTATTGATCATCCGTCCATCAGCGATTAATCACTGGGGGGGCAACATAGCACAGGAGGCGGGGGGGGGGTTGCTCTAGGGGGTGACGGGGGTCACTGGTGTGGCCATAGAGTGGAGTGGGGGGGTGGGGGGTGGCAGTACTGTCGTTACATCAAGTCCACCAGCTGTATGCAGAGATCATTATCCCACAATTCCCATCAGCTGATTGACTTCCTGCCTGATAATATCAGTGTCCTGGTGCATTATGGGTAGTCCATCCCTCAGCTCTGAGTGACAGTTCTCTTCTGTTCCTGCTTTATCTGCTGCTTTTAAACACACACACACACACACACACACACACACACACACACACACACACACACACACACACACACACCAGAAGGGCTTTTAAGCTGTAAAAAAAACCATAAAACACAGGAGTCGATGCACACACAGATATACTACACCAATAGCGTGCAACATGAAGCAGCTGAACGTTGAATAAAGTTTGAATCCTCTCGGTCTCTCCTGCCTTCCAGACCTGAACCAGTCTGAGGACCTGGTTGAAGACATGTGGCTGGGCGTGTCAGTAGCCAGTCAGGGCCGACCTGGTGGGAGGGTCCTGGTGAGTCTGGCTTCTCATTGGACGACACAGTTTGAACGTTGTTCCATTTTGATGTTTCACTGAAGTTTCCCCAACATGAGGAGTTCATGTAGTTTTACTGCAGATAGTACTATTACTGTAAACAATGAGTAGAACTGAATAGAACCACCGACTGACCCACCTGTCCCGGTGTGTGCAGGCATGTGGTCACCGTTTTGTTAAACTCTACGGAGCCTTTAAACTCCGGCACATGATTGGCCGGTGTTATCTCCGTGGAAACGACCTGCAGTACAATGTCAGCGACCTGCTCTGGCAGAACCCCGAGCAGCTCTGCAGGTACACACACTGGAGGTCACCTGACCCAGTGTGGCTCCGCCCACCTCACCTGCTCTTTGTGTGTGTGTGTGTGTGTGTGTGTGTGTGTGTGTGTGTGTGTGTGTGTGTGTGTGTGTGTGTGTGTGTGTGCGTGCGTGCGTGCGTGTGCGTGTAGTCACCTGGGTGATGTCAGCGGGGAGGTCATGTGCACGATGGGGATCTCGGCCTTCATCACTCAGACTGAAGTCATCGTCGGATCACCTGGAAGTTACGAATGGCAAGGTGTCTACTGTACTCTATTGTACTCTATTGTACTGTACTGTACACTTTTCACCTCTGGAGTTGTTTTAACTGGTAAAATCAATGTGTGTGTGTGTGTGTGTGTGTGTGTGTGTGTGTGTGTGTGTGTGTGTGTGTGTGTGTGTGTGTGTGTGTGTTCAGGCAACGTTCACGTCTCCTGGATGAACCCAGACGATGACTTCGACACCCAGAAGACTTCGTTCTCCAACATGGACCGCAGGAGCGTTTACATCGGTGCTCTGTCCCTTTAAATGTCCTCACTGCTCAGTTAACTCTTCATGAAGTAATCTGTTGCTATTACTGCAGTACTTTTGTCTGAAGAGCGAACGTCCAGGTTTTATAGAGCATCTTCATCTAAAATCCAGATGACAGAGCATCTTCTTCCTCTAACATACAGATTATAAAGATTATAGGGCATCTTCCTTCTCTAATCCAGATTATACAGTATCTTCATCTAAAATCCAGATGATAGAGCATCTTCCTCCTCTAATCCAGATTATAGAGCATCTTCCCCTTCTTGTTCCAGGATATTCCGTCACTCAGTCCAGACGACTTCTCTCTGAAGAAGAAGAAACCATCGTTACAGGTGATTGACGGCTTCCAATCAGAAAGCAGCTGGACCGACCTGCTGATTCATTGATTAGTGAATTGATTAATGTATTGAATAGCCAACCATTGGACTCATGATGGGTATATTGGTTGGTTATTGATCAGTTTATTAGTTATTTATTGGTTTGTAGATTCAGCAGTGTATTAATGAGAGTATTGATTATATATATATGTATGATATATGTATGATTGATTGATGAATTGATCATTGTGTTGATTGATGTGCTCATTGGTGTATTTGTGAAGAATTGATTGGTGTATTCGTTATTGAATTGATTATTTATTGGTGTGTTGATTGGTGAGGGGTTTAGTGTAATGTTCAGGGAGTGATTTGTTGAATAATTAATTAACTCATTATTGAATAAATTGGTTATTGATTATGTTGATTCCAGTATTGAAGTGTTTTGATCAGTGTATTAACAAATAATTGATGTTTTTGATTGCTGTTTTGATTGGTGATTGATGAATATATTGATCCCTGGGTTGGCTGGCGTGTTGATATGGGTGACAAATGTGGTATTGATTAGTCAATTGATAGGTTTATTGATTGGTTATTGATAAGTGGCATTCTTCAGATGCTTATTTCTGGATCGGGTGCATTGATTAGATGTATTGATCGGGTATATTGATGGGATGTTTTGATAAGAAGTATTGATCGGGTGTGTTGATGGGATGTATTAGTTGGGTGTATTGATCGGGTATACTGATTGATTGATCTTGAACAGGAGCTCCAAGGGACAGTAAAGAAGACGCTCGGGGCTCCGTGCTACTCGCGGTGAAACGCTCTGGCCGGCTGGTGACTCTGCAGACTCTACGTGGCGAACAGATGGGCTCATACTTCGGTAACGCCGTGGCGACCGCCGACCTCAACGGTGACGGGTACGAGCACGGGGGGCGTGGCGAGGTGTCGTTCTGATTGGTGTTGTGAAAACCCGAGTCTGACGGCGTGCGTCCTGCAGGTGGAGCGACCTGCTGGTGGGCGCTCCGTTTTACTTCCACCGCCAGCAGGAGGCGGGCGGCGCTGTATACGTCTACCTGAACCAAGGAGGGCGGGTCGGCTCGGAGCCCAGCACCGTGCTGAGGGGGCCGAAGGGATCGGCCTTCGGGATGTCACTCGCCGCCGCCGGAGACGTCAACCAGGACGGCTTCCAAGGTGAGGAGGCGGGGCCTGTCATCGAATGCCAACACTCAGTAATCGATCGGTCCAGTGATGTCATCGATCAGTGCAGTGATTTCTGTGATGTCATCGTTCGGGTACAGACTTCGCAGTCGGGGCTCCGTTCCATGAAAGCGGGACGGTGATGATCTGGACCGGGAGCAGCCGGGGGGTCTCTCCAGACCCGAGCCAGGTCACACACACACACACACACACACACACACACACACACACACACACACACACACACACACACACACATCAGTTAAGGCCAGAACCAGAACCAACCCCAGATCAATTAAACCTCTGATCCTTCACAAACCTGATCAATAATCAATTCAAACCAAAACCTGATAGTAACTGAACCCAGATGTTTAGGCCAAACCTGGATTCAGACTGAACAAGAAACCTGAACCTGAAACCAGGACCTGAACTTGGACCTGACCGATAGACCTGGACCTGACAGGTGGACCTGGACCTGACTGGTAGACATGGTCCTGACTGGTAGACTTGGTCCTGACAGGTGGACCTGGACCTGACTGGTAGACTTGGTCCTGACAGGTGGACCTGGACCTGGTCCTGACAGGTACTCTCTCTGGACAGGTGGTCCAGGGCAGCAGGATCTCCCCGGGGTTCAAGACTTTCGGGTACTCGCTGTCTGCAGGACTCGATGTTGACGGGAACCAATACCCGGACCTGTTGGTCGGCTCTCTGGACGACACCGTGGCTTTACTCAGGTACTACTTCCTGTACTCTGCTGGGTCACCATACTGCGTACCCTTTGTTGATTTCTACTGTCGTCTTCCAACTACAACTATCTTCTGTTTCTGTTTTCTGAGTATTACTGTCTAATACTTTAAGCTCAGGTGTTGTCTACCAAGCATCATTATACTCTACACAGGTGTACTTTGTACTAATGTCTAGATTGGTTGGTTGTTTGGTTAATTGGTTAAATGATTGGTTGGTTGGTCGATTGATCTAATTAGTTGTTCAATGATTGCTTTGGTTGGTTGTTAATTGGTTGGTTGGTTAATCTCATTAGTTCTTCAATTATTTCTTTGGTTGGTCGGTTGGTTGGTTGGTTAATCTATTTAGTTCAATAACTTCTTTGGTTGCTTGGCTCCACAGGGCTCGTCCCATCATCCACCTCAATAAAACACTCAGAGTTTCTCCCGATATCGTCGACCCGGTCGTCTGCGACTTCTGGTGAGAATCACCGCTGAACTCTGCTGCTAAATGCTGAGATGCTAATGAGATGCTAATGCAATGCTACCGGTCTGCTGTGTCAGTATTCAGGTGGAGGTGTGTTTCTCCTTCGTGTTCAGCAATGGAGAGACCAGCAGCAGAGACAACATCAGTGAGTCACGGCTTGATGTCAAACTGCTCCACACGATGAGCGTCCAGAACAGGAAGTAGAATATTAACGCCACTCATGTTGTGTTTGGGTCATTCTCACTGAGGAACACTGCCACCATCTGTGAGGGCACCGCCGTCCACCGTCAAGAAAACACAACAGGGCAGTTTGCTTTTTACTGTCCTGCAGCCCCCCACCCCCCCACACTACCCTCCACCCAACCCACTCTCCAGTCTGCTCTAGGTTCCTTTGTGAACTAATAAGTCTGTTTATGGTCAGAATTTGTTAATTACATTAACGAGATTACTCTGCGTGCGTGTGTGTGTGTGTGTGTGTGTGTGTGTGTGTGTGTGTGTGTGTGTGTGTGTGTGTGGTCAGGACGGTGCTGTCATTTCACTTCAGCTATTAATCAACAAACACACACACACACACACACACACACACACACACACTAGGAGTTCTGTCTGTCCTACAGTCTGCTAATTGACCAATGACAGATGAGGTCAAGCTGTTGCTATGACACCCCCCCCCCCTCTCACACACACACACACACACACACACACACACACACACACACACACACACAGACACACAGACAGACAGACACACACAATGACATCATGTGGTGTCCTTGCTTGTCCTCTCGTCTCATGTGTTCTTCCCCGAATGATGAATCGTATTATACCGACTGATATTATGATGTCTGGGACACACACACACACACACACACACACACACACACACACACACACACACACACACACACACACAATGTTCAAGATGTCTCATTATTTGACCAATCAGAAACAAGGGCAGCCTGAAGCTGAGCTGAACTGTCTGATCGATTGATCGATTGGATCCATTGAAATAAAGAATCAATCATTTGAAATTCTGATCAGTGATTATTGATCACGGAGACTGAAACCATTTCTTTCTGAGCACGGTGTGTGTTCGTCTCTCAGGGGTTCACTTCACCGTCGCTGCTGATGTCACCAACCTCAAGCCCCGCCTCCGATTCAGGGACAGCGGCAGCGAGTTCTCCGGTTACTGGTCACTGTCCAGAGGAGGGTGTAAGACCCTCAGAGTGGGCCTGCTGGTGAGACACACACACACACACACACACACACACACACACACACACACACACACACACACACACACACACACACACACACACACACACACACACACACACACACACACACACACACACACCCTGCAGCCGCTCCGTCTTCATGAATCATCATTTTTAAAAATTGTCAGTGTTTTTCGTCACAACATTCAGACTCCCGTCTCTTCTCGGCCCGTCTCGTGTCTTCTAGCCATGACCCGTCTCTTCTCACCCAACCCGTCCCGTCTCTTCTCGCCCCGTCCTGTTGACATCTCCGGTTTTGAGACGTCTGATCTTCATCCAGTCTAGAATCCTGTTTGTTCAGATTCCTTCTGTTGGTTCACATTAAAGTCTGAAGGCTGGAACCCGGGTGCTCCGGTAGACCATGAGAACCTGGATCCACAGTCCTTTAGAGTCCTTAAAGACCCGGTTCCACGGGACTGTTTGATAGAACAAGGCGGCTCCGCTGACAAAGTTGTGGACGGTACCTAAAGTCCCGTTAACGTACCGTAACAGTTACCGTTTTTCGGTCACCCCTCCGTTGAAGGAGCTTGCAGATTGGTACGGTTCCATAAGGCGGAGCTACAATGCTGCCGTCTGCTGATTGGTCAGTGACGATCGTCACTCTGGACAAGAAGCTCCACCTACTGAGCTGCATCCATGTTGAGGTCCAGGTCTTGGTGTTTTCCTCTGCAGACTCCGATCCAGGACCAAGTGGACCCCCTGGTCTTCTCCCTCAATGTGTCTCTGGACCAGAAGCTGCCCAACAAAAGACCTGCAGTCCAGGACCTGAACCGCTTCCCCGTGCTGAGCCAGACCCCTCAGCCCATCAGGACCCAGGTAGACCCATCAGGACCCCCAAGGCCCGGGTCACCAGAACAAGGAAAGGAAGTAAAATGTACTGAAACTCAATAGGAACCAGATCCAGTCAGAACCAGAACCATTACAAACCAGATCCAGTCAGAACCAATTAGAACCAACCAGGTCAACAAGACCCAACAAAATGAGAACCACCAGAGTCCAGAACTCACCAGAACCAGATATAAACCTGATCCATTTAAAACTGATGAGAACCTGAAGAACCACATAGGACCCGGGTCCGTATGGACCAGAGGAAGAATCAGGGTTAGAACTTATCCGGGGTCTGTTTTTCCCAGACGGTTTCTGATTCAGGGTCCCTGGTTCAGGTCTTCTCTCTGGTCTCTCAGATCCACATCCAGAAGTCCTGTGGCCTCGACAACCGTTGCCATAGCAACCTGCAGATGGAGGCCCGGTTCACCGACGGCAACCTGAAGCCCTTCATGGAGTGAGTACTACTATTACTACTACTGCTACTAATGGTACTACTACCACTACTACTACTAGTCCTGGAAGTGACTAACTACTAGTACTGGTATTACCATTTCTACTGGAAATTAAAGTCAGAAAAACCAGTGAAAAAGTACCAACTAGTTACCTGTCACTGCAGATTAAAAGTACTAGTTACTTGTAATGTTTCACCTCCAAGTACCAGAAGTCAATAATGTACAAATGTACAAAGATGCTCTATAATCTGAGGTTAGAGGAGGACGATGCTCTATCATCTGTTTATGTTAAGAAGAGCAGATTATAGAGCATCTTCCTCCTCCAACATCCAGATTACAAACTAATGACATTAAGAAACAGATTAAAAACCAAGGCGACAGGATTGTTTTGTACATTTCGGCTCCAACTTGAAAAGAAAGTGAAACATCATTAAAATGTATTTTACTTTGAAAGTAGAAGTGAATTTAAGGTTGGGTCACGATCTGCATTAAATGTCGGCAGTGTGAACATTAATTTGATCGTTATCGTTAACGATCGATCACAGACTGAACAGTTCCAGTGTGACGCAGTTTGCCGACTGAACGAAACTCTCCGTCACTCGGTCGTCATGGTAACAGAACGTCTGTATCCTCCTGTGTTTCCAGGCAGAACGGCAGTCAGCGGTTGTTCTACGACTCCAGCATCAAGAAAGTGTTTCTGGAAGTTGCCGTGAGCAACACGCCGTCACCGGGGCGACCAGCAGAGGATGCTCACAACGCCGTGCTCACCGCCAGCATCCCGCCGTCACTGCTCTACTCCGGAGTTCAGACCAAGGTACTGAGAAACTAGAGCCGCAGGGCAGAGGGTCACATCACTGAGATTACCCAGAAGTCAATGGGGCAGTGAGAAGCAGGTCAAGAAAGTGGGGTCGGTATAGTTTAAGATGAAGTACAGAGAGTAACTAGAGCAGGTGGATTAACTAGAGCAGGTGGAGTACCGGTGTACCGACGGCAGACTTCCAGCCATACATGATCTCAGGTTCCGGATCTTGTCAGACACTGTCTTGTGTTTCAGGGGGACGTGGCCTCTGTGGACTGTTTGATCCAGGACCAGGTCCTGCTGTGTGAGCTCGGGAACCCCTTCAGAAGCAACCAGAAGGTACTGACAAGCTACCAGGTACCATCAAGTACCACCAGTCCGTCAGTCTGGACCACACCCTCACAGTTCGTCTCCTTCTCCAGGTTCAGGTCTTGATCAAGTTCCAGCCTGAAATCAGTCTGGACACCAGAGAGATCCGGTCCCACCTGCAGTTGTTCACGTAACAAACACCTCCACTGTACACCTGTTCACCGATTCAACCTATACCTGTTCACCCATTCACCAGTTTACTGGTTTACCTGCTGGTCCAATAGCCACACCTCCACCTGTCCATATCAACCCACCTGGAGACTCCACCTTGTGGCTCCACCTGGAGACTCCACCTAGAGGCTCCACCTGGTGGCTCCACCTGTCCTGATGGAGTTGATCACTCAGTGTGTTGTGTGTTTGCTCCCTCAGGCTCAGCGAGCAGCCGGAGCTCCGCCCCCTGACGGTGTCCATGTTGGTAGAGTTCTCCCTGCAGACGTCGCTCACTCTGTAAGAAAGAGATGGAGGCCATGTCTCCTCCATCATTCACCAACTGAAGCTTCACATTATGAAAGCATGGAACAATAACAGCTGAAGAACTCTGACTGACTGCTCTGATTGGCTCGTTCTGGACAGAATCCGACCGCCTGGCCCCGCCTTCTTCAGCGGTCATGTGATCGGAGAATCTGCGATGAAGAAGACGGAGGACATTGGAAGTCTTCTGCTCTTCACCCTGCAGGTTTGTCTCGGTGGTGAAGGTGTTGATCAACCAGGTAACTAGGTGGTACCAGGTTGTAACAGGGTCATCAGGTGGTACCAGGTGTGACCAGGTGTCTGCTGACAGGTGCAGGTCTATGGAAAGCCAATGGGTCACCTTGGCAACCTGGCAGTTGAATTCGATTGGCCAAGGGAGACGACCACAGGGAAATGGCTGCTGTACCTCACGGAGATACGAGAGATAGGAGTGGACGGCGCTTCAGAGCAACGCTGTGTTCCGCCCGGTGACATCATCAACCCACTCAACCTGCTGGTAACCACGGCAACACACTCCCGACAACACACACAGTCCAGTTCAGCATCGACCGGTCATGTTCAAACTGCTTCATCAGTTTCACTGTCGTCTGTGTCCCGTCTGCTCAGCGGTCGGAGGAGAGGAGGAGGAGGAGCCTGGAGGAGGAGGAAGAGGAAGAGGAGGGGCAGGAAGAGGAAGAGGAGCAGCAGCAGGAGCAGCAGCAGGAGCAGCAGCAGGAAGAGCAGACTGGAAACACTCCACCCGTCTTGCACCTGCAGGGATGGGGGATGAAGTCCTACACACTGGTACAAACATGGGGACGCACCGCGGTGGAAAAAAAACCGTACCACTGAGAATATTTTATATCAGAGGAGTTTTAGTACCGAGAATAAAGTTTCATCTTTGTAACATCGTGCAACGAAATGTTGATGGAAGCGTTGTTTCCTCAGTGATTGGAATCATTTTAGGATGATGATGATGATGATGATGATGATGATGATGATGTCACAGGATTGTCTCCGGGGGGCGAGCTGCGTGACCTTCATCTGTCCTCTGATGGACATGAACAGCTCTGCGACTCTAAGTGTCCGAGTCCGCCTGTGGAACTCCACCCTGATGGAGGTATGACCCCCCTTTAGTCTCCACCCTGATGGAGGTACTATCTCCATCCAAACTTCCATTCGTCTCCACCCTGATGGAGGTACGACCTCCGTCTGATTCACTTCATAACATCGAGTGAAGATCCAGTTAATCACATTTCACACGGTTCATTTCAGTCTGGTCTCGGTGTTGTTGTGAAATGACCTTTGACCTGCGAAGCCTCTGTGGTGGCGTTTCTTCTGCCCCCTAGTGGCCGCACTGCCCTCTCACCTCAGAGTCTTTGTTTCAGGATTACCTCGACGCCCGGAGTGTGACGGTTCGAGGCCGAGTGACTCTGAAGCTGCACACCGACAAACCAATGGTCCACATGGAGCCCCAGAGTTCGGAGGTGAGGCCCCCCAGCAGGGTGTCCACTACGCCCCAGCAGGGTGTCCACTACCCCCCAGCAGGGCATCATCCCCGCAGGCCCAACACCGTCCTACAGTCCGTGACACTCATCTCATCTCGGCTCCGCCCTCAGGTGGTGTTCCAGGTTTACCCCGACGTGGCGCTGCAGCTGGACTCCGGCGCCCCTGTGTGGATCATGGTGGTCTCGGTTCTGGCCGGGGGGGTTCTGCTGGCTCTGATCTGCCTGCTGCTCTGGAAGGTAAGTTGAGGCCTGTAGAAGGTCCAGGTCAGGGTCCAGGGACCTGTCAACTGAGTGCTGTGGTGTCGCCCCCCTGCTGGGCAGTGTGGGTTCTTCAGGAGAGCCAGCACCAGGGAACTGTACCAGGCCAAGACCCAGAAGGCCCACATGAAGGTCCAACCGTCGGAGAGCGAGCGGCCGAGCGAGGATCTCTGACAGAAAGAGAGAGAGAGAAAGAACGAGCTCTACTGTAAGGACCAGGTGCTCATTGTTTACTGTCTCTCTTCAGCCTGTTTGTTTACTCTCTTTCTTTACCCTGTTTGTTTACACTGTTTACTGTTCGCCCCGTGTAGTTCTTCTAATGTATTGAATTCCTTTGTGTTAATATAACAGAACATTTAGAGGCAAAATGTTGTCGTTTCACCAGAGAACCACCACGGGGCAACGATCTCATCAACCCTCATATTTTCATTTGTACCTTGGAACCACAGTCCAATGAGCCAAACAAACATAGTCAAAATCAGAAACTCAAAATACAAAAATACCTTTCATTTAAACCACAGTTCATTTAAATGCCCATTTTATCAACACATTAGATGCTCTTCTTCTAATCACATGTGCACACAACGTTTGATTGGCCATAGCTGGAAGCTACATACCTGAAGTCCAGAGGGGCAGCTGAAGGAATCTGCTGCTGATCAAGCTTCAACCAGATCCAGTCAGAACCAGAACCATTACAAACCAGATCCCGTCAGAACCAATTAGAACCAACCAGGTCAACAAGTCCCAACAAAATGAGAACCACCAGAGTCCAGAACTCGCCAGAACCAGATATAAACCTGATCCATTTAAAACTGATGAGAACCTGAAGAACCACATAGGTTCAAGCTTGGTCTGTGATCAATAATTGATCGTTGAGCTGCAGGGCCTGTCCCACATTGTCCAAAACGATCAAGATCCAAACTGTTTCCCTCGATCAGCTGGTGAATGACGATCCAGTTCACTGACATGAGGTTTTGAACTTCACTGAAGCTGAACCTGTTAAAGTCTCTGGTGAGGACGGTGACTAAGGTGTTCAGAGCAACAATGTCTAATGCCGCTTGTCCTTTGATAAATTAATCCATTGATTGATTTTACGTTCCCAACAGTCGATGCTTTCATCAGTCATCAGTTCCTACATTTTTCCTATGTTTACAACAATAACCAAATAAATGTTGAATATTATTCTTGGCTCAAATCCCGTCCTGCCCCTTCCTGCTCACCCGGTCTCAATCACCTGGAGGCTTTATCTCCTCCTCACATTGCCCGAGCTCCCCCTAGTGGGTGAAGGTAGTACCTGCACGAGGCCAGACTAGTCAACACACAGAGAGCATAAACAATAACAACATATCACACATACAATAGCTCCTACACTCCGTTTACCATCTGTTTACCATTTTCTCTCTGTTTACTCTCTGAGAACTGTATACTCTGTTTACTGCCTGTGCACTATTTACTATCTGTTTACTCTGTTTACTGTTTATTCTTTGTTTACTGTTTATCATTAACTGTTTACTATCTGAGTACTGTTTACTCTGTTTACTGCCTGTATACTATTTACTATCTGTTTACTGTTTATTCATTGTTTACTGTTTACTCTCTGAGTACTGTTTACTGCCTGTGTACTGTTTACTCAGTTTACTGCCTGTGTACTGTTTACTCTCTGTTTACTGCCTGTGTACTGTTGACTTGGTTTACTGTTTATTCTTTGCTTACTGTTTACTATTTACTGTTTACTATCTTTGTACTATTTACTCTACTGGTTACTCTCTGTTTACAGTGTTTACTGTTTACCAGTCATTCAGTGTGTGGGGAACGACTGTGGGTCCCCACGCGGTGGCAGTGGGTCACCACGCTGTGGAGCGAGTCGTTCGCCACACGGCGCCTGTCATTCTGTCGTCTGACTCTGCGTTTCCTCCTCAGTGTGGGTTTTTCGAGCGGCGGGGGACGTGGTCCAGTGCAGCGCTACACCAGGGGAGGATTCTGGGTAGAGACCAGCAGACGTACGCGGACGCCAATGGGTTCCTGATCCAGGACCAAGTCTCCTCGACTCGAAACAGAAAATCGCCCAAACACTGGGTCACGTCCTGGACTCCCTGAGACCAGCAAGATCCCAAAACACCTCCTGAACAGAACCTGAACCTGAATCAGAACCAGACCAGACCCAAACCAAAACACCCCCAGAACCAGACCAGCTCCAACTGAACTTGTACCAGGCAAAGCTAATGGGACCTAAACAGAGCCAGAACCTGGGTCAAAACAGACCAGACCAAAACCAGACACAGTCCAAAGCCAATGGGACCAAACGAGGACCACACCCAGGGTCAGAACAGACCAGACTGATCCATGTTAATGGTACCAGACCAAAGCAAACGATCACAGAGCGGATGGTCGCACTGCCAGTTATTGCCATTATTGCTGCCATGGAAACGCTTTAGTGAGTGTGTGTGTGTGTGTGTTACATATTCCCAGTGTGCTCTCTGCCTTTCAGATTGATTGATTTCTTAAAGGGCTCCAGCTGAAATCAATACACACCTTGAAGGACCAAACCTGACCACAGTGATCCAGCACTTCAGTCCTCTCGTAACGTTCCTAACGGTTGTGATGTTGGTAATGTTGACCTTTGACCTCCTGGTTTCCTGTACAGATGATTTTAAAGTCATTTACGCTACTTTCAATTCACCGTTGTTAAAGTTAAAAACTGTAGTATTGTGTACTTTTTGTATTGTGTACTTTTTGTATTGTTGTGTACTTTTACTGCCTGTTTTTTATCACCCGTTTGTAAAGTTGTGAAATTTGACGTGAAGTCGCTGCATGGTGGACGGTGTCACTGTACGCTGATGATATTAAACGTTTTTTTATTGACGTTGTGGTCTGAGCCCAGAATATAGAGCATCTTCCTCCCATAACAGTCAGATTATAGAGCATCTGGCTCAGTAATAGTACTTTTTTCACAGCGGGGGCGTTTGACACATTTAAACACACAACAGCAGAAAAACATATGGAAACAAAATGTAAGACCGACAATACCTTTTCAAGGTTTTAAGTGCAGATTTGTAATTTCTTTTAATACTTTTAAGACCCAGGTTTCCAGTTACCACATGAAACAGTTTGTAGCCTGCAGACACACAGGAAGTGACATTTATTGAGACAAACTACCAAAGCCGACTGTGATGAGAGACGTCAGTCTCTTCTTTACCTGCGGAATTAGTGCAGGAGGCGTCCTAAGCTTGGCCAGCCAATAAAAGCACCGCTGAGACTTCAGATATGCTGTGACTTTCCCATCATGCTCCAGGAGAAACACCTGAGTCACGTCCTTGGTCTTCCAACAGTGACCCGGCCCCGCCTCTGCTCTGACTGGCTCAAACATCTCTGCGAGGTGGACACGCCCACCAACATGGAGGCTCAGTCTTTTCTTATTGAAACAGGCAACGCAACCGACGCCTCCGCCCATCTCTCAGGACCCCACAGCCGTCTGCAACACCGTCAGGTCCTCTGTCAGGTCCTTCATCTATGACACCGTCAGGTCCTTCGTCTATGACACCGTCAGGTCCAACTCTTCACCTTCAGTCTCATCTTCATCAGCACCAACGTCAGGCCAAGAAAACTCATTGACCTAAAATACACAAGACCATGATGAGAGGATGAGAGCGAGAGAGAGAGTGAGAGAGTGAGAGAGAGAGAACTGATTTTACCTGCAAAAGTTCTTCAGTCGGATCATCCGTGTTCTGATCTGCTTGTTTCAGCTCCACCATCACTTTACCATTACCTACACACACACACACGGTAATCTGTTATTACCCTCTTGTGATGCAGTATTGTAGTACTTTTGGCATTTGCAGTACTCCAGTACCTAGCAGTATGAGCAGTACGGAGGTGAAGGCCTGAACCAGAGCTTTTTCTCTGACCATCTTGTGAAGTCTGCAGCGTTTCTGGAGGAAGACCTCTGGACCTTGGGGGGGGGGGGGGGCATCATAGTGAGCAGAGCACTAACAAGGTTTCATCACCTTCAACCAGACATTAATCTGATGAGAACCCTGAAGAAACAATCATCACAAAGAGCAGCCTGAGCTTCTGTGTGTGTGTCCTGGTCACACACGTTGCGACTGAAATAAAAATATCGTCATTCATCTCGAAGTGTTTCGACTAGAACTGTGTGAAGATGCTCCACTGCTGCTCCTCATGGCAGAGTGTCACCTGTACAGGTGAGGCTGTGGGCAGAGTGTCACCTGTACAGGTGAAGCTGTCCTCCACCACTGCTGCTCCCCTGGTGGTCACTCCGTGCTGAGGGAATCTCAGCTGCAGCAAACAGCCGAACTTCAGCGTCTTCGTGTGGCCGGGAGTCGGCTGCTCGCCGCCACCACCATCGTCCTCGCCGCCCTCGGCAGGGAGCTCCGTCAGCTACAGATGACACACACTGTCACCAGCTCACACTAACTCACCTGAACCGGAGCAGGAAGTGCTCGTCTGCTTACCTGGATGATGTCAGAGGTCCAGCCATTGAAGCCTAAGCAGTGATTGGCCAGTTCCAGGCAGCGGGCGTGGCTTAGGGGGCGGGGTCTGTCAAACAGGAAGTGAGGAGTCTGTTTGGAGGAGAGTCTCACCTGGACGCGCGCACACACACACACACACACACACACACACAGAGGAAGGATGATGAGGATGAAGAGGAGGAGGATGAGGAAGAAGAGGAGGAGCCTTCACCTTCAGAGCGGCGCTCTGGAAAAGCGACTGTCCGTCTGTGAGTCTCTGAGCGGCGGCCGCCTGAGCAGCAGAGTAGAACTTGACGAGGGCGTAGAACCCGGGCGGCTGCTGAGGGGCATTCAGACTCACCTTCAGCAGGTAGAGCGGCCCGAAGGACGCGAAGACGGCGAGCAGCTGCTCCTGACGGAACACCAGCTGGTTAACCTCAACCACGTTACAGAGCCGCTCTGGAAACTCTACCAACAGCTCCAACAGGCCGTATAATGCATGTATGATAATAATGTATAATAAGAAGATTAATGACAGAACCTTGCAGGGCCGCAGCCTACAATGGTGTGTGAATGTTATTAATAATGTAAAGCACTTTGGGACTGCTCACGCATTTCCTTTTATAATAATAATAATAATAATAAACAATGGCACTGAAAACATTGAGGGAATCAGAAGAAAAGTCTGAACAGGAAACAGTCTGGACGTCCGACATGAGCCGACTGCATAACAACATCCACTGGTCACCACCGCATGGCTCAAACCACTGCCTGTGAACACAGCTCGTTGTCGTCACATTCAGACGATAACAGTTTGCATGAAATAGTAAAAAGTCTCAGTTTAGACTTCCGATCTTATTTATGGTTTAATTGGAATAAAATCTGTTTTTGAGCCGAGCAAATGTTTTGTTTCCAATTGACGAAAGGAAGAGAAAATTATTTCTATCCCTCCGTTTCTTTTTCCTGTAGAGAGGAGGAAGAGGAAGAGGAAGAGGAAGAGGAAGAAGAAGAAGAAGACGACAACTTTTCTGAAATTTTTTTTTGAAGTTTCTTATTTTTACTATTGATTCTACAGCAGTGTGAAGTTTATATATTTGAGAATAAGAAAGAAAGACGAGTATCCGTTAGACTCACCTGGATGTGAGCCTCGGAGTAACAGGGCTGGATGTCCCACACAAACAGAGTCTTGTTGTTCTCCACTGGAACCTGGAACTCCAGGACGTCCACCTGCATCCTGCTGCACCCAGACGAACCAGGGTCTATCAGAAAACACACAGGTCGCCTGTTTCAAACACAATCAAGAAAAACACGAGTGGAGCTTCACTTTCAGCAAATAGAAACGCACGGAGCGGTCGTCTCCCAGCCCGCCGGTTCGATTCCCATCTCAACATGCCGAAGTGTCCTTGAGCAAGACACTGCTCCCCGTGGGTCGACTGAGCTCTGCATGGCGGCCGCCTCTGCTGGTGTGTGAATGTGTGTGTGAATGGGTGAATGTGTAAAGCGATTTGAAAATTAAAATGCAGTAGTAGAAATACTTTTTCACTTAAAAATCATAGCTGCATTATTTGTCTCATAAAGCTGATCGTTAATGCATCGGCCAAAACCTCATTTTGTTTTTCAAGACTGCTTCTTCTGTGACGATGTGAGGCAGAGCGGCCATCAAGAGGCCGTCAGAGGCAGAGCGGCCGTTGATGTCACTCTCCTGCATCGCTCTGGATCACCAAGTCGAATTTAATTTTGATTCTTTTTTGTGGTGCAGTCCTGTTTGTGTTTTTTCTCTTGAGTTTTGTCATAAAAGGTGAACCTGGGTTAGAAAAAGCAGTTTGGATGATTTATTAATAATCTTGTTTATGAGACAAATAATGCAGCTATAACCTTGAAATGAAAAAGCATTTCTACTAATCCAATTTAACTTTCAAATTTGACATTTCAAATGGAGTTTTGGTCACTATTTGCTGGGGCATCTTTTGAAAATCTTAAAAGCCATTTTCTTTTTGAATTAAGTCACAGAATAAGCGGTTTTCAAGAAGAAAATTAAAATGAAGTTTGGTCGACTTATTATTAATTTTATTTATAAGTCAAAAAATGCAGTTTTAACCTGAAATTGAAAAGGAACTTCGGCTGATACATTTAAAAAATAAAATTTGATAAATATTTGCTTCCATATGAAAAACCCACAGCAGTTTATGATCTATAATAAGAAGAGGATAATTAAAAATGTGTTCTCCAATTACTTGAAATCTTCTCAATCAGTCGTAATACTGAAAGAAAAGTGTTTGATCAACATTAGTCTCATAAAATATCATATGAAACAGATTAGTATGATTTTATAAATCATCTGGAAACATCGTGAAAAAAAAGATTTCACAGGTTAAAAAGATGAATTACGTTGACTTTATGAGCGAAAACTGAAATCTGCCCGGACCAATATGGCGGCAACGTTAACGTAAACCGGAAGTCCGCTTCATCACAGAACGCAACAGAAGAGCGTTACATTAAAGTAACTTCACGTGCGGCTGCCCGTTACCTGCAGAAGAAAAATCTTTCCGCGGTGACGTCCGTGCACGTGCCCCGAAAGCTGTGGAGCGCGTGTTGCTCCGTCACTTTTAACAAGTTAAAATCCTCAGTAACGCGTTACCTCCACCCGGTCCAGGGAGCACCGACCTCAGCCAGCTGCGTTCACGCGCACACGCTGATCCGTCAGCTGGTGAACGAGTGAAAATCCTCCGTGACGTTTAACTTCGACAGTTCAAACCGAACTGGCGGGTGGGGGCGGGGAAAGTCCGGAACCAATGGTATTGTCGACTGACGTCACAGTGACCTGGCCAATCACGGCGTCCTTATAGAGACCATTGATTTATTGATTCATTCGGATAAGATAGATAGATAGATAGATAGATAGATAGATAGATAGATAGATAGATAGATAGATAGATAGATAGATAGATAGATAGACAGACAGACAGACAGACAGACAGACAGATAGATAGATAGATAGATAGATAGATAGATAGATAGATAGATAGATAGATAGATAGATAGATAGATAGATAGATAGATAGATAGATAGATAGATAGAAG
Source organism: Lipophrys pholis (assembly GCF_963383615.2). Lineage (NCBI taxonomy): Eukaryota > Metazoa > Chordata > Actinopteri > Blenniiformes > Blenniidae > Lipophrys > Lipophrys pholis. Next base: position 2,261,288 of record NC_137647.1, read on the forward strand.
TGGTAAAATATCCCAGTGGTAAAAGTATTATAAATACTTTAATTGAAGCAGATTGACCAGAATCACCATGAATGACGGAATCATTTGGTTCTTTTTCTTTTCTTTCTAAAGTTTTTTTTCTCTTTTTCTTCTTTATTGTTCTGCAACGGAAAAGTTTTAGGGCCGCTGAAGAAAAACAAAATTCGGAGGCTAAAAAAAAAAAAAAAAAAAACACCTTCGTGGCCCCAGAAAAAGTCGAAAATCAAAGTGCAGATTTTATTTCTCTTCACGGAGAGACCTTCCGTCCGTCTCTCATCATTTGCCCGTAGATGTGAATTCACATTAAATCACTTAATTCGGACTATATCGGGTTGCTTACTGCTTATGAACATGTGATTTTACACAGGATTCCCTTGATTAATAAGAACATTTAAAAAAGCAGCCCGGGATCCGCGTCTTTGTCCTTCGTATTGGACGAACTTCCGCGACGGAACCAGGCAGCAGCTGCTCCGTCTCTTCTGGTCCTGGTACCGATGATAACTGACCGTGTTTATGAGCGAGATTCTGTCCTGAAGCAGCTTTTCATCACTTCGTTAAACCGCCTGATGCATTATGAGGAAGCAGTCACGCGCTGGCGTCTGGATGGACAGACTTTTTTTTCCACCGTGAAAAAGAAAAATCTCGACTTTGATTTTCGACTTTTTCTAGTGCCACGAAGGTTTTTTGTTTTTATTGTAGCCTCCGAATTATTTTTTTCTTCAGTGGCCCTAAAACTCTTCCGTATTCTGCAGTATTTCTTCCTGCAGTATTTCTTCCTGCAGTATTTCTTCCTGCAGTTTTTCTTCCTGTAGTTTTTCTTCCTTTGTGTCCAGAGGATGTAGAGTGTTTTCACTTTCTGACTTGTGAGAAAGTGAAAACGATGGTGATGTCAGTACACACACACACACACACACACACACACACACACACACACACACACACACCCACACACACACACCCTCTGGAGCTGAGCTCAGAGGCTGGAAAGTGAAAGTGACGAAACAAACAAAAAGTGAGTGAAGCCAACTGGAGGTGTGACGTAACTGACTCAAGCTGCTGTAACTGACACAGTAGTACCAGTAGTAGTAGTAGTAGAAGTACCAGTAGTAGTAGTAGTAGTAGTAGTAATGATACCAGTAGTAGTAGCAGCAGTACCAGTAGTGGTAGTACAGGTAGTAGTAGTACAGGTACAAGTAGTAGTAGCCGTACCAGTAAAACCAGTAGTACCAGTAGAAGGAGTAGTAGTAGTACCAGTAGTAGTAATAGTAGAAGTACAAGTAGTAGTAGTAGTAGTAGTAGCAGTAGTAGTAGTAGTACAGGTACAAGCAGTAGAAGTGGTGGTGGTAGTAGTACCAGTAGTAGTAGCAGCAGCAGTACCAGTAATAGTAGTACCAGTAGTAGTAGTAGTAGTAGTAGCAGTACCAGTAGTAGTAGTAGTAGTAGTAGTATTACAAGTAATAGTAGTACAAGTAGTAGTAGTATTACAAGTAGAAGTAGTAGTAATATAAGTAATAGTAGTAGTAGTAGTCATAGTAGCAGCAGTAGTAGTAGTAGCACAGGAAATAGTAGTACAGGTACAAGTAGTAGTACCAGTAATACCAGTAGTACCAGTAGGATTAGTAGTAGTACCAGTAGTAGTGGTAGTACAAGTAGTAGTAGTTGTAGTAGTAGTACAGGAACAAGTAGTAGTACCAGTAGTAGTAGCAGTACCAGTAATAGTAGTACAAGTAGTGGTAGTAGTAGTAGTAGTAGTACAAGTATAGTAGTAGTTGTAGTAGTAGTGGTACCAGTAGTAGTAGTACAAGTATTAGTAGTATTATAATTGATAGCAGTAGTAGCAGTCATTTCCGCAAACACAAAGATAATTTGCTGAGTTAAGGTAATTTAATGATGTCACACATTTCCATCTATTCATATTAAGTAGATTGAATCACATTTATTCATATTATGAACAACGTGTAGTAGAATGAACCATTTAACAACAAAAAAACTCAATATGCTCATGAAAACATACTTCTGATATGTCAACTGAAAAACTGCATAGTTGATTTTTTTTGAGTGCAGGAGCAGTGGCAGTAGTACAAGTAGTAGTAGCAGTAGCAATAGCAGTAGAAGTGGTAGTAGTGCAGTAGTAGCAGTAGCAGTAGTAGTACAGTTCAAATAGCAGTAGTAGTAGTTGTACAGTGGCAGTGGCAGTAGTAGTAGTAGTAGTAGTAGTAGTAGCAATAGCAGTAGTAGTAGTAGTAGTAGTAGTTGTAGTAGTAGTAGTAGTAGTAGTAGTAGTACAGTAGCCGTGGCAGTAGTACCAGTAGTAGTACTAGTAGCAGTAGTACGGAGTCAGTGTGGAAAGGGAGAGTTGAAAGTGAACGGGACTTTTTTCTTTTCACTCTTTCTGTTTTCAGTCTTGAATAAAAACCTGGACATGAAGCTTGTTGGACTCATTTTCACTGAAAGGAGCGACACCGACTTCTCCATCCTGAGCTACGCCGACTTCTCCATCCTGAGCTACGCCGACTTCTCCATCCCGAGCTACACCCGACTTCACCTCCTGTATTCCACCATGATCAGTTGGACTTTCGTTCTCCTGCTCCTCTGCAGCATCTTGCCTGCCGTGCCGGGCTGTGATTGGCTAGAACAGTACGGCCACGTCAACAACCACTCTCTGACTCTCCTCCAACTCATGGTGAGTACAGCGCGGCTTCCACAAGACGCTCTACAATCTGATATTAGAAGAGGAATGTGCGCTATAATCTGATGTTAGATGAGGAGAATGCTCTATAATGGGATGTTAGAGTAGGAAGATGCTCTATAATCTGGTGTCAGAGGAGGAGGATGCTCTATAATCTGATGCTAGAGGAGGAAGATGCTGTATAATCTGACGTTAGATGCGGAGAATGCTCTCTAATCTGATGTCAGAGGAGGACGATGCTCTATAATCTAATATTAGAGGAGGAATGTGCGCTATAATCTAATGTTAGATGAGGAAAATGCTCTATAATGTGATGGTAGAGTAAGGAGATGCTCTATAATCTGGTGTTAGAGGAGGAAGATGCTCTATAATCTGGATTAGAGGAGGACGGTGCTCTATAATCTGATGCTAGAGGAGAAAGACGCTCTATAATCCGAAGTTGGATGAGGAGAATGCTCTCTAATCTGATTTTAGAGGAGGAAGATTTTCTGTAATCTGGTGTTAGATGAGGAAGATGCTCTGTAATCTGATGTTAGAGGAGGAAGATGCTCTATAATCTGATATTAGAGGAGGAATGTGCGCTTTAATCTGATGTTAGATGAGGAGAATGCTCTATAATATGATATTAGAGGAGGAATGTGCGCTTTAATCTGATGTTAGATGAGGAGAATGCTCTATAATCTGGTGTTAGAGGAGGAAGATGCTCTATAATCTGGTGTTAGAGGAGGAAGATGCTCTATAATCTGGATTAGAGGAGGAAGATGCTCTATAATCTGATGCTAGAGGAGGAAGATGCTCTATAATCTGAAGTTAGTTGAGGAGAAGCTGGATGCTGGATGATGTCACTTCCTGTGTGACCTGGTTGCCTGTCAGGTGAACGGAGGTAGTTCAGGGTGAATCAAACAGGAGTTTAGTGAAATAATAATGAAGCTGCTCTCAGTAGAACAGCGGTTCAGTCCGTTCACTCTGATCGATATCGACATTCGTCTCAAATTCTGATGTTGAGGATCAATCGAAAGACCGAGACTGACGATCAGAAACATCCTTCATCACACGAATGCCGTTACATGAATGTTGTGTGTTTCAGGGCGGAGAGATGACCACCGACGAGCCTCCAGTTCCCTTTCCCTACAGATTGTACAGCAACGTCAGACATGCTGAGGTATCATCATCCATCCATCCATCCATCCATCCATCCATCCATCCATCCATCCATCCATCCATCCATCCATCCATACATACATCCATACATACATACATACATACATACATACATACATACATACATACATACATACATACATACATACATACATACATACATACATACATACATACATACATACATACATACATACATCCAACCATCCATCCATCCATCCATACATCCATCCCTCTGTCCTGATGACATCGCTTGTGTGGACCAATCAGAGCGCAGCAGCTCACACCTGTGTTTGTGTCTCAGGTACAAACTCAGCTGGGTTTCATCAGAGACAGTCTGGAGCTGATTTTGGGCCTCTATCGCCATGACAACATCTCCTCCGCTGCCTGGGATACGCTGATTAACGACCACTTCCTGACCACTGTCTACCGGCAGGTCCACGAGCTCAGCCGCTGTGTGAGTACTTTATACTGCAAGTACTCTCATTACTCTAACCAAACTTGTCTGTCTGGAGCTCAGCCACTGTGTGAGTACTTTATACTGCAAGTACTCTCATTACTCTAACCACACTTGTCTGTCAGGTACTTTTACTGCTACTACTTTAAATGTCTCTACAAATATTTTAACTACCTTGCCAGGAAATTTGAAGTACCTCAGTGTCTTTGTCAGTACTTTCACTGTCTGTTCTTCAGCTCGTGCTTTACTTACTCTTACTCATTTTATTCGGGAAGTTTTCCTCACGTTTTCTTCTCAGTACTTTCGATCTGAAGCTTCACAGTTTTCACAGTAACGTGAAGAGTTTTTGTCTTCAGGTGTCGGCAAATCATCACGTGGACCGAAGACTGAGGAGATACTACGGAAAACTGAAGAGAAGGACGCTGTGCAGTACGGTGAGTACTACTGATTAGATGGGTGCTGCTGACTGCCTAAGTACTGCTGTACTGAGGCTTGAAACAGGTTCCCTGCAGCTCTGCTGCGTTCAGTGTTCTAACTGCAGTTCTCCGTGTGTCCTCAGGGGGGCAGCGCTGCGTCCTGGGAGCTCATACGGGTAGAGACGGACCTGCACCTCCACCAGCTGGAGTTGCTGGTAAACCACATGACGGAGGAAGGAACACCCAGCAGGGGTCACTCTGCAGACAGACCCCAGCCCAGGGAGCGCTGCACAGCGCCACACTGAGGACCCTGCTGTCGACTCTCTATATTCATTTATTCATTTATTCATTTATTCATTTATTCATTTATTTATTATTTATTATTTATTTATTTATTTATTTATTATTTATTTATTATTTATTTATTATTTATTTATTATTTATTTATTATTTATTTATTATTTATTTATTTGTTTGTTTGGTTATTTGTTTGTTTATTTATTTATTTAATTATTTATTTATTTATTTATGTATTTATTTGTTTATTTATTTATGGTGGATGTTGTTGCTTCCTGTTTCCGAACTAAATATTTTGTAACAAAGTATGTTTTTTATATCTGATTTTACAGAATAAAAGTTTTTCTACTTCCAAAACCGACACCATGTTGTTCTTCTTACTTTATGTAAAGTAACTAGTTACTTTTCATGCAGTTTAACACTTTGAGTAACTCGAGCTGGTCTTCAGGGAGTCTTCACGGTAAATCAGAAGTGCTGACTCAGCTCCTCACTCAGACAGAATCTGACCGTGTTTCATTTCTCACACAATCAGAACAACCAGCGTGTCACTTCCTGTTTCTGTCTAAACGCACGCTCCCTGCTTCCTGCTCGCCGCTCTTCTCAGGAAACCTCAACCGAAGCAGTCAAGGGTTCAAACCGCCTCCTCAGCAAACACAGCAGGATCAATCGACCGCAGCTGATCAGCTGATCAGGAGGAACATCGACCGTTTCCAACACGTCTATTAAAACCAACACGTCTGTTCCACACGGTCCCTGTTGACACTGTGGCCAGAAGTCGATTCCCGTCATGGAGGCAACCTGAAGGCACGCTAGTGGACTCTGGCGGTTCAGGAAGATCTGGAGGACCTGGTTGGTCCAGGACTCGGGTCTGGGTCAGACTCAGGGTCAAGAATATCTGGACGTTACAGGGGACAACAATTATGGAGTTCTTTATGATCTGAACCACCGAGACCCAGACGATCTGAGAGGGAACCAAGATGGAGGGGGGGATGATGAAGTGAAGGATGATGAAGGGAGGGGTGATGAAGGGGGGATGATGAAGGGGGGATTATGAAGGGTGGGATGATGAAGGGAAGAATTATGAAGGGAGTGATGCTGAAGGGATGAATTATGAAGGGGGGGTGATGAAGGGATGGATGATGAAGGGTGGGATGATGAAGGGAGGGATGATGAAGGGAAGGGATGATGAAGGGATGAATGATGAAGGGAAGGATGATGAAGGGGGGATGATGAAGGGGGGATGGTTTATTTACTTAACTTGAACTATTCTGTTCATTCTGTGTGAAGCTGTTTCCTCCAGGGATCAATAAAATTTGCTGATTCAGATCTGTGTGTATCAGTGTGTATCAGTGTGTATTAGTGTGTATTAGTGTGTATCAGTTTGTATTAGTGTGTATCAGTGTGTATTAGTGTGTATTAGTGTGTATCAGTTTGTATTAGTGTGTATTAGTGTGTATCAGTTTGTATTAGTGTGTATTAGTGTGTATCATTGTGTATTAGTGTGTATTAGTGTGTATCAGTTTGTATTAGTGTGTATCAGTGTGTATTAGTGTGTATTAGTGTGTATCAGTTTGTATTAGTGTGTATTAGTGTGTATCATTGTGTATTAGTGTGTATCAGTGTGTATTAGTGTGTATCAGTTTGTATTAGTGTGTATTAGTGTGTATTAGTGCGTATTAGGGCGGTATTGTTAAGGTGGTAGAAGGGTCGATTCCCATCTCTGCCTGCCTACATGCTGAAGTGTCTTTGGGCAAGACACTGAACCCCAAACTGCTCCCATTGTAGTGACAGCGCGTTGCACGGCTGCAGCCTCCAGTGGTGTGTGAATGTGAGTGTGAATGGGTGAATGTGATGAGCTATGTAAAGCGCTTTGGGGCTGCTCTCAGCAAAAAGGCACTATATAAGTGAAGTCCATTTACCATTACAATTTATTAGTGTGTATCAGTGTGTATCAGTGTGCATCAGTGTGTATCAGTGTGTATCAGTGTGTATCAGTGTGTATCAATGTGTATCAGTGTGTGTCAGTGTGTATCAGTGTGTATCAGTATGTATCAATGTGTATCAGTGTGTATCAGTGTGTATCAGTGTGTATCAGTGTGCATCAGTGTGTATCAGTGTGTATCAGTGTGTATCAGTGTGTATCAATGTGTATCAGTGTGTGTCAGTGTGTATCAGTGTGTATCAGTATGTATCAGTGTTTATCAGTGTGCATCAGTGTGTATCAATGTGTATCAGTGTGTATCAATGTGTATCAGTGTGTATCAGTGTGCATCAGTGTGCATCAATGTGTATCAATGTGTATCAGTGTGTATCAATGTGTATCAGTGTGTATCAGTGTGTATCAATGTGTATCAGTGTGTATCAATGTGTATCAGTGTGTATCAGTGTGCATCAATGTGTATCAGTGTGTATCAGTGTGTATCAGTGTGTATCAATGTGTATCAGTGTGTATCAGTGTGTATCAGTGTGTATCAGTGTGTATCAATGTGTATCAGTGTGTATCAGTGTGTATCAGTGTGTATCAATGTGCATCAGTGTGTATCAGTGTGTATCAGTGTGTATCAGTGTGTATCAATGTGTATCAGTGTGTATCAGTGTGTATCAGTGTGTATCAATGTGTATCAGTGTGTATCAGTGTGTATCAATGTGTATCAGTGTGTATCAATGTGTATCAGTGTGTATCAGTGTGTATCAGTGTGCATCAATGTGTATCAGTGTGTATCAGTGTGTATCAGTGTGTATCAATGTGTATCAGTGTGTATCAGTGTGTATCAGTGTGTATCAGTGTGCATCAGTGTGTATCAGTGTGTATCAATGTGCATCAGTGTGTATCAGTGTGTATCAGTGTGTATCAGTGTGTATCAATGTGTATCAGTGTGTATCAGTGTGTATCAGTGTGTATCAATGTGTATCAGTGTGTATCAGTGTGTATCAGTGTGTATCAGTGTGTATCAATGTGTATCAGTGTGTATCAGTGTGTATCAGTATGTATCAGTGTGTATCAGTGTGTATCAGTATGTATCAGTGGGTATCAGTGTGTATCAGTGTGCATCAGTGTGTATCAGTGTATCAGTGTGTATCAGTGTGTATCAGTGTGCATCAGTGTGTATCAGTGTATCAGTATCATTTCAGTAAAACTTGAAAATTGACGACGACTCAGTTTCACTTGAGGATGAATGAAGGAGGGACGGGCCTCCTCTGGGTGGGGGGGGGGGGGGGGGGGGGGTGAGGAAGTTGAGGGGAAGACATACCTCGTCTGTGTGTGCGTGTGTGTGTGTGTGTTTGTGGTTGGGGGGTTGGGGGTTGGGGGTTGGGTGGGGCACTTGAAGGGGAAATTTCCAAACCTGGAAGGTTTTTGCTTTCAAGACATCAGAGTTTCAGTTTCTATCTTCAGGATGAAATTATTTAAGATGCGCCGATCTTCACAAGAACCACCAGAACCACTGGAACCACCAGACCCACTAGAACTGCTGGGACCACAAGAATCGCCACCACCTGGAACAGAACCAGAACCACTGGACCCACAAGACCTCCAGGACCTCCAGGACCTCCAGAACCTCCAGGACCTCCAGGACCTCCAGGACCTCCAGGACCTCCAGGACCTCCAGAACCTCCAGGACCTCCAGGACCTCCAGGACCTCCAGGACCTCCAGGACCTCCAGGACCTCCAGGACCTCCAGGACCTGCACACTGACGGTGAGTTCCTGCTCCTGCTTCAGCAGTAGAACAGGTTTTCCTGAACCTTCTTATCAGAACGTCACTTGTTGGACTTTGTTGGGGTTCAGGTGTCGCCTGGGTTTCTCATTTTACCCAGAATGCCATGGGTGGGGGGGGGGGGCGTGTCGGCCGGTGGAGGTCGTGAGACGGAGCAGTTTTAGGTTTTGTTTCTGATCTTCAGTGACTCACCGACACTTTCAGGACGTTTTATTAATAACTCGTCACGGTTTCCACTGACGACACTTCTCTTACTGCGCCTCGCCGTGCGCCTTCGCCTCGCCGTGCGCCTTCGCCTCGTCTCGCCTCGCCTCGCAATGCTCAGAGTTTCCACCTTGCGTGGCGTTCTGACCATGGAAAGGAAGCTGCTGGCGTTAATAAAGAGACCCGTTGTCATCGTGTCGTGGTACCAATCGTTGGTTCACGAAGTTTCTTCAGTCCGACGTCGCAGATCCACCCGGCAGGTCAGAGGTCAGCTTCGTTTCTTCTTGATTTGATTTACTGACGAACTCTGGTTAGGACGCTGCTCCGCTTCAGGATCCAGGTCACGTGACCTTCAGCTGGCGTCCAGCAGCATTTCAACGGCATTGAGACTTGTCATCTGGGCTGCCGCATTCAGACGCAGTGTTCAGACGCGTCTCTTGTTGGACGTTTACGACAGAAAACTAAAGTTTATTGTGGCTTCTGACAAACTGAATCGTGATGAAGTTGAGTTCTATCATGTTGTTTGATCCAGATTGGAGTTTTTGTTGTTACAGTTGGTTCATTAATATTCGTCAATGTCTGATCAATCGATGGTGTGTTGAACCGATCGATTCACTGAAACTTGAGCTCTTTTATTAATGGAACCGAGTAGAGTTTTGATTTTGTGGTTGAAGGTTTGACGTGTTTGAGGCAAAGACGGGTTTGTTATCAGTCCTCATGTAGCTCAGTGGGAATCCTGCTTCCTAGTCGGATGTTCCCAGTAGGATGTTCCCAGTAGGATGTTCCCAGTAGGATGTTCCCAGTAGGATGTTCCAAGGAGCAGCTTGGCTTTGGAGGAAGGAATCTAGCCCGGTCTCTGTAGACCAGGTCCAGGTGTCTGTGGACCAGGTCTTTGTGGTCTGGATCAGACTCTGACTGATGCTGACATGCTGCTTTGTGTTCCAGGTGTACCAAGACCAGGACCAGGACCAGAACCAGAACCAGAACCAGAACCAGAACCAGAACCAGAACCAGAACCTGAGCCAGAACCAGAACCAGAACCAGAACCAGAACCAGAATCAGAATCACAACCATGAGGGGCCCTGGAGTCCTCGTCCTCCTCCTGCAGCTCTGCAGTCTGCAGCTTCTTCTGGTTTCCGTGGCAACCAGGTGTAACCTTGGGACACACGTGATGGTCGATACGTATCGTCACCTAAGACAACTGGTAGGAAAGAATTACTCCACCCTTAACATCGCTCCACCCTTAATGTCGCTCCACTTTTAATGCCTTTTTATCTTTGACATCGCTACCCCCTTATCATCGCTCCAGCTTTAACATGGCTCCACCCTTAACATCGCTCCACCCTTAATGTCGCTCCACCTTTAATGCCTCTTCATCTTTGACATCGCTCCCCCCTTATCATCACTCCAGCTTTAACACGGCTCTACCCTTTTCATCGCTCCACCCTTATTATCGCTCCAGCTTTAACATAACTCCACCCTTAACATAGCTCCACCTTTAACACCGCGTCACCTTTAACATGACCCCACCCTTATCGCTCCACTGTTAACACTGCTCCACATCACGTTGCTGCCTGGTGTCAGTCAGCTACATCACATCATTAAACGGTGTCAGTCAGCTACGTCACGTCGCTGCTCCTGCGTGGAATCAGTCAGCTACGTCATGCTGCTGCGTGATGTTACAGTTCCATCTCTGTCCTGCAGGGGGAGCCGTTTCCTCTCCACTGTTGGCCCTACAACCAGAACGTCTCCTTTCCGGACGCCGTCTTACCCGCAGCACCGGCCAATCGCTCGCAGGTAAACCTCTCACCTCACGAGCCTCTTGGCCAATCACACGGCGGCAACGTCAACGTCTGCATAATGCTGGCTTCTGATTGGTTCTCTGCAGTGCCGCCAGGCAATGTGGGTCGTGTTTGAGTCCCTGCGGGAGGGGGAGATTGTCTTCATGGACAACGAGTTACCTGACGGAGTGGGCGGAGTCACCTGGGACGCAAACAAACTGGATGTTTTCCTGATGCTTCAGCACCGGCTGGTGGAGGAGGGGCAGTGTGTGAGTACTGATGTGAAACTGTTTGGGTCAAAGGTCACGGTTCGTTCTGTAGAAACTGCTGAGCGTTGAGGAGAAGCAGCTGATTGGTTGCCGTGTCTCTGCAGCTGTCGTCCGGAAACTCTTCAGGTGCTTTGTCTTCGTACTTCAGGAACGTGACGTCGGCCATCCAGCAACGGGTAAGCCCTCACACCTTTTCAGGGTGTCAGTGAGTGTGTGAACCAATCAGAGCTAAGGGGGCGTGTCTCTGTGTCTGATAGGATCCCTGCGGGTGGGAGGTCCTGCGAAGAGACCTGACCTGGGTCCTTAAGAAAAGCCTCCAGCTCCACCACCACTGTTTCAGATGAGGCTCTGAGGCCACGCCCACTGACCTGGAGGCCGCGTCCACTGACCTGGAGGCCGCGTCCACTGACCAATAGACCACGCCCACTGACGATGTTTACCATCATTATTAACGTACTGTTTTGATTTACTTAATTTATTTAATTTATTGCATTTATTTTATTTATTGCATTTATTGATTTATCTATTTTATTTATTTATCTATGTCAACTCATACTTTTGTATTGTGTACTTTATTTAATTTTTCTATTACTTGACAGAAACTTGAAAACGTAACTTTATTGTATCAAATGTTGTGGGTTTATTTTATTTTATTTATTAAAGCATCAATAAAAATCCCTGTTTGCATGAAAATGAGTCAAAATCTTCAAACAGTAAAGATTTCAGAAATTGTTCGGCAAAGAAGATAAACAATGTCATATAAATACTGAGGTGGAGAACATTGAGGTGGAGAACATTGAAGTGGAGAACACTGAGGTGGAGAACCAGGTGGATAACATTGAGGTTGAGTACCAGCCCTCTACAGATACAACCTGTGTCTCTTTACTGCCACCAAGTGTCCAAATAAAGCAACAACAAAGATCTAAACCATCTGAACCAGCTTCATGGGCGATTGATGATCATTTCTGATCATTACTGATCATTTCTGATCATTACTGATCATTTCTGATCATTACTGATCATTATTGATCAGTAATGATCATTATTGAAAGAAACGATTGGTGTGACTCATTGTGGCGTCAGGAGAATATCAGCATCTTGTGTTCAGGACTCCGATGAAAAAACACCAACAAAAATAAAAGCGTTTCAATTGTCACGTCTTGTTTACATTTTCACAATTTTTTTCTATTGAACCAAGAAAAGTTGTTTCAGTCTGGTGTGAAGCTTTAACATGAAGGTGGAAGCACACAACAACAACAACAATAATACTAATAATAATAAAAATAATAATAAGAAGAAGAAGAAACGTCTGTCCCGGCGTTGGGACAGAAATGTTGTCTCCAGACCGTCACACTTAGTCGTGGAAGGGAAATAGAAAACTTCAAAAATGATTGGTGGGTGAAGATTTAATTGTTTATTATGACATAAAGAGACAAACAGTTGAGACTCTGGGTTTTTCTGTTCACACTCGTGAATCCTCGGGTACACCAAACAAACAAGAGAACAAGAGCAAAACAATCGGACTGAACAGGAGATGGAATAATTATCATTGGTCTCTAATGAGACCGCATGAGATCAGTCCTCCAACCAGCAGGAGGCGCCGTAGCCTGGAAGTGCCACAGCCCCCCACAGGCTCCAAACAGCTGGGGGCGCTGCAGCCTCCCACCAGCTGGAGGCGCTGCAGCCTCCAACAGCCTCCCAACACATGAGTGAAGACAAACAAGTCAACATGGAGTATAAACTACATCTCAACACGCTTCTACTGGTCAGGTTGGGTGGAGTCCCTGAACGTATCACCACCTGAAACTACCTACAGAATGACCAGCGGGGGGGCTGGTCACTCCTCCGGAGGCGGGGTCTCACTCCTCGAGAGGCGGGGCCTCACTCCTCAGGGAGCGGGGCCTCTGCTGGTCACTCCACTGGGGCGGTGCATCACTCCTCGGGGGGCGGGGCCTCCAGAGCCTCCTGGGGGGTGGGGTCCACGTAGTCCTGGTTGAAGGTGACGGAGTCAGCACCCAGCTTGAACCTGTAGACGGCGAGCAGGGCCTGCAGCGCCTGTGAACGCAGCACAGAACCAGAACCACAACCAGAACCATGACGCTGTGGAGCTCCAGGTGAAAGAAACATCCACCAACTGAATGAACATCAGAGACGTTCTCCTGATCTTCCCCTGTTCTTCTCCTGATCTTCCCCTGATGTTCTTGTTCTTCTCCTGATCTTCCCCTGTTCTTCTCCTGATCTTCCCCTGATGTTCTTTCCAGATGTTCTCCTGTTCTGCTCCTGTTGTTCTCCTGATGTTCTCCCGTTCTTCTACCGATGTTTATCTGACATCACCAGAACATCTGGAGAACATCTCAGTGGAACACTGTAGGTTCCTGATTTGTTCTCCACTCAGATGCATTCTGATGCCAAATTATGAGTGTGTAACTAATTACTAATACTCAGATTACTGTGAGTAATCTAACGTCACTCCATGTGAACCATGAGGTTTTCAGTCATTATGATTTTATTTACTGTAAAGTAACTTTACTCCATTTGCTCAACAGCTGATAATCACATGTGATCAGGTGTTAAAATGTAACAGTACTTTTACGTTTGTTGTAACAGTATGGTGCCTGTAAATCCAGCAAAGCGCACGCTTCACAAACTGATCATTCATCACACGCTTTGTTTAATTTGTTAAGTTTAATTCCAACACGTGACATCATCACAGTGCCGTGATGACATCATCACAGACGCAACGAGGGGACTGCAACACAAACAAGTGAAAGAAGTTCTGGAATGTCCAGCATCTGAGGAGGGTAACAGCGTCACTCTGTTACCGTGGTAACAGGAAGGCACTTGGGAGGAGAGGCACTTGGTGTGGCCAATCAGAGGCCACTCACAAAGCTCTCTGATTGGCTGAGGGAGGCAGGTGAGGTCAGGCGAGAGGCGGGCTGAATAGTTTGTTGTATTCTTCCTCAAAGGAAACTCGCTTCAGACGCTCCAACGCCAGCAGAGCCAGAGCTCCCTACACACACACACACACACACACACACACACACACACACACACACACACACGACACAACAACAATACACAACAGAAGGACACCACGCGGACATTTTACAACACGTAACAATAAAGAAAATAAAGACGAGTTTCAAGTTTGTGAATTCTGTTCCACAGAAGTTGGGACGCTGTGAAACATCAAGTGTTTTTTAAAAACTGAAAACACAGAAAGATGATGAGTAAGACGACGTCACTCGTCACGACAGGCCTTCACACTGTTCCACCTCCACTGCTGTCATTTCAATGTGAAGGAGAGTCTGAACACACGTGACCTTTGACCTCAGTGACAGCGTGCAGGTACAAACCCAGGTGAAGATGGAGAAGAAGGAGAAGACGATGGCGGCTCGCGCAGCATCGGCGCCTTCATTCAGAGGATTGTCCTCCGGTTCAGACGCCTGCCACTGATTGGCCAGAAAACAGAAGCCCACGAACCAGAGCAGCGACCACACAGCTGCAACACACAGCACACCAGGGGTCACCAGGGGTCACCAGCGGTCACCAGGGGTCATCAACAGCAACACACGACCAACATGTGTCAAAGAAGTCACCACACACACATTAGCTAGTAGCTAATAGCTAACAGCTTATGCTAATCGATAACAGCTCACGTTAACAGCTAATAAGAGGAGGCGGGGCTCACCAGACACCACGATGTCGACCATGACGGCCCTCTTCCTGTCCTTCACGCCGCTGATCTGAGGGAAATAAACGTCGAGCGCCAGCAGGGCGGCGCTGCAGAGGAAGGCCAGCGTTGCCATGGTGATGGCGAAGCTGCAGGCGCTCTGGTTGCGGTTGAAGATGCAAAACTCCTCCACCTCCTCGGGCCGGTTGACGTAGCCCTCGTTAGCCACGCAGCCCAGGATGACGATGGAGAAGAGCTGCAAAAGTTAGCGTCACGTTAGCGTCACGTTAGCGTCACGTTAGCGTCATGTTAGCGTCACGTTAGCGTCACGTTAGCGTCACGTTAGCGTCACGTTAGCGTCACGCTACTTCCACCTGAGGAGATGGAACAGTTCACCCACTCTTTATTTCAACTCTGTAAAATCTCTGCAGCCAATCAGAGCTCTCATCTTCAGCCAGTCAGCGGTGAGATGAGTGGCAGTGAAATTTGATGCTGGTGTTAAAACTTTATGAAAGATTCTATTTTGGCAGAAACAATCGGAGACGTTTATCGTTAGACGTGAAAGGATTGTTTTGTTTTGATAGCGTTAAGCAGCCGTAACGTTTTCGTGATCATCTCCTGAATTGACCCAAAAAAGACCCGACTGATCCGACTGACTCGACTGACCCGACTGACCCAACTGACTCGTTGACACACAGAAACCTTCCAGATGGAACAAACGCTCCATGTTGCTGATGGAGGACGAGTCTCCGACGCGTCAGGACGAGAATCACTTCAGTTTGTGAATCTCAAAGAAAAACGATCAAATCAGAGGTAAAGTGATGAAACTTCACTGACGGGGACGTTGTGTGTTTTCTTGTTACATTTGTTCCTCCGTTGATGGAAACTCAACAAACAGCGTCTGAGATGGTGAGATTGCTCCAGTCAAACGTCCGGACCAATCAGAGAGGCCCGTCTCCCAGTCCCGTCCAATGGGAGCGCGGCAGAGCTGAACAGAGCCCATTGTTTGTGGAGTCTCAGGAATGTGAGCTGCAGTCTCATGACCGAGTCTCAGTCTCATGACCGAGTCCGTCCACACCAACCAAAACATTTCTGCTGGTTGTACTTAAAAAGCTTCCCATGATGCAGTACACCTGCCAGACCTACAGGTGGCGCTGTAATACACCAGAAACAGAGAAGAAGACACGGAATATGAAAGAAACTGAGAAATGGCGGAATCAACATATGGCTTATAAAAGCGATGAGCACCAGCAGCTTCTGCAGCTCCACCTGCAGCAGGTAATCCGCCATGTTGGTGTTATTCAGTGATGTCACAGAGGGGGAGGCGGGGTCATAGGTCGAGAGGCGGGGTCATGACATCACACTACAAAGCAGAGACGCCGTTTTCATATTCCTCCACTCCGGAACCCGTTTTTAAAAAAACAAAAATTTTCAGGCTCCTAAAACGCCGTGAGGACGATTGGACAGAAACCATGGTGACGAGAAACGGCGTCGCCATGGAGACGATTTGACAGTGGAGCCACTGTGTCGATGAACTGGAGATGGGGTGTTGATTATATATTGACTGTATAGTGATTATAAGGTGAAGCAACAGGTCTGCAGGTGGGTCACTGACACTCACCTGAGAGGAGCCACCTGGTGGGAGGAGCCACCCCCAGTGGGAGGAGCCACTCCCGGTGGGAGGGGCCACCCAGTGGGAGGAGCCACCCAGTGGGAGGAGCCAGGTGGAACCTCTCAGGGGCGCTCAGGAGATGATTGGTTGGTTGTGAACTCACCCAGCTGAGGATCCTCGCCACCGTCTGAGGCTGTCGGACGAAGGTCACGGGGTCAAAGGCTCCGCCTGCTTTACCAGCGCCGTAAGCCTGGAACCCGTCCATCTGGTCCAGACTGCTGCCGTCCCTGGACCCGCTCAGTCCTGTTCAGACCACCTTCCAGTCCTGTCAGAGTCTCCAGGTCTGTCTCACCTCACTGCATCTGGTCCGGTCCTGGTCCTGGTGTGTCCAGTCCTAGTCCTGGTCCTGGTCTGCCCAGTCCTGGTCCTGTCCAGTCCTGGTCTTGGTCTATCCCGTCCTGCTCAGTTTGGTCCTCTTGAGTCCACTTCGGTCTGGTTTGGCTCAGTTACTCATGATGTGTCTCTGTGTGTGAGTGTGTGTGTGTGTGTGTGTGTGTGAGCTCTGTAATCTGTGTTAATCCTTCTCATCCCTCCTGACTGAACTGAAGGTTTTGTCACCCTGAGCTTTGTCTCAGAGGTAGAGGACCGCCCCTCCCTTTCCACATACACCAATCACAGGCAGGCAGCATGTAAATCATGGTGACAAAGGTCCAATCAGAGTGAAGGAGGAGGGACTATACTGCCTGACAGACGGTGCTCAGGGAGAAACACCGTCTGTGAGAGCATCTGAGCCCTGAAGGGTCCACATGATCATTTACTGCTAGTTCAAACTAGTGACGTCTTATAGGTCAAAGGTCACGTGATCAGTTAAATGATTGGCTGAATCTGTCAGGCTGAAGAGTTTGGTTCTCCAGAAGACTGATAAGCTCAAGAACTTCAAAACAAGAACAGAAATCCTCAATTCCCCCATCAATGCTAAAAACGCTCATTCAAAATGAAAACCAGCATCTGTGGACACACCTGCAATCCACCGTCTGTTGACACTCATGAAAACCATTGTCTGTCGACACTGGTGAAGGAGCTGTTGTCCACCACGGGTCGCTGTGCTATTTATTATTTATTGATCAGGGCAGAATTGAGTGAACGTGTGAATCGATGTGTTTTTAAAGAGGTGAAACAAATCAAAGCTTCAGATGTGATCTTGGGACTCTTCAGCCAGACGCTGCTCTTCATCACTTCCATCTTCATCATCATCATCATCACCTGAGGGGGGGCGCACTCGCTTAAAGAAACCCAGCTACACACACACACACCCAGACACACACACAGACACACACAAATTGGCTTTGGTTGGTTGATAGATCGATCTATGGATTGACTGATCGATCTATTGATACCTTCCAGAAGACGAAGCAGAGGAAGCAGAGGAGGAGGAGTCCACAGATGATTGACAGGACGATGTAGCCAATGGGAATGTCTGTCTCACCGTCAGGACGCCACATCACACTGAGCTCAGTCTGCACACACAGTACACGTGTGTGTGTGTGTGTGTGTGTGTGTGTGTGTGTGTGTGTGTGTGTGTGTGTGTGTGTGTGTGTGTGTGTGTGTGTGTGTGTGTGTGTGTGTGTGTGTGTGTGTGTGTGTGTGTGTGTGTGTGTGTGTGTGTACCTGTGTGTGTCCAGTGTCCAGCAGCAGTGGTTGTACCCTGCAGGTGGTGTTGGTGACGTAGTAGGAGGCGGTGGAGAGCAGCTTGTAGTTCAGGTATGGAGTCTGATACAGTCAGTTACAGTACAGAATTAGTTACTAGTTAGTAGAATAAGTCTTTTGTTTACATTAAACTTTCAATCAATCATAAATACCACACACACACACACACACACACACACACAAGGTTGAACCAGAGTAAGTAACCCACCTGGGCAAGTGTGTGTGTCCACAGCCGAGCTGATACTCTGATTACTGCACTGAAGCCACGGCCCAATGCCATGACATCACATTCGAACCGGGCGCACCCCGCCTCTGGGTTGCTGCAGTTCTACACACACACACACACACACACACACACACACACATACACAGTGTTAAACAGTTAAACAGTAGTGTACCACCAGTGAAGAAGAGATGAAGCTTCTTTACCACATGAACAGTTTGTCTGCGGCGGTTTGTCTCCCCCTGCTGGACCAACTGAGATACTGCAGGAGCGTCTGAGGCCTTTCCATTAAGCTGTAGAGAGACAGGAGGTCAGCAGTGGGTCAGCAGGGGTCAGAGGTCACAGAGAAAGAACCTCAGCAGGGGGTCACAGAGACAGAAGGTCAGCAGGGGTCGGAGGTCACAGAGTAGAACATCAGCAGGGGGTGAGAGGTCACGGAGGCAGAACATGAGCAGAGGTCAGAGGTCAGGAGTGCTCAGACCTTGTATGGGTCGATCTGCGATGCGTTCAGGGTCCTGCAGGTCAGAAACTCCTCTGAGGCATTGGAGAAGATGTAGAGCAGGAAGTGATGTCGCCACGAAGACGGGAAGTCCACCGTGAGCCGGGCGTTCACTGAGCTGGGACCTTGATTCCTCAGCTGCATTATCATTATCATTATCACCATCACCATCATCATCATCATCATCATCATCATCATCATCATCATCATCATCATCATCATCAGAAGGAGAAAAGGAAGAGGAAGAGTAGTCTTACCTCATAAACGTGCTCCACCAGTGGACCGACCTGCCCTAAACTCCCAGGATGCATTGCAGGATGCCAGTCAGAAAGGGGCAGAACAAAGTCTGGAGGAGAGGAGCCTCTGAAAATACAACACAATGCCAATGTTCAATCTGTCAACCACCGTCATCATTATCATCATCATCATCGTCGTTACCCTCTGATCTCCAGCTTGGCTTCAGCTTTCACTTGGACCTGCAGCATCACTTCATTACTGCTGCTGTTCACTGGGTTCTTACTGAGACACAACGACAGACAGATGAGAACAGCTGCTACCAAACCACCTGAAACGTGAGTGGAGTGGGGAGGAGAGAGGAGGAGAGAGGAGAGAGGAGGAGAGAGGAGGAGTGAGGAGGAGTGGGGAGGAGAGAGGAGGAGAGAGGAGGAGAGAGGAGGAGTGAGGAGAGGAGGAGAGAGGAGGAGAGAGGAGGAGAGAGGACGAGTGGGGAGGAGAGAGGAGGAGAGAGGAGGAGTGAGGAGAGAGGAGAGAGGAGAAGAGAGGAGGAGAGAGGAGGAGAGAGGAGGAGAGAGGACGTGTGGGGAGGAGAGAGGAGGAGTGAGGAGAGAGGAGAGAGGAGAAGAGAGGAGGAGAGAGGAGGAGTGATGAGAGAGGAGAGAGGAGGAGAGAGGAGAGAGGAGAGATGAGGAGGAGAGAGGAGGAGAGAGGAGGAGTGAGGAGTGAGGAGGAGTGAGGAGGAGTGAGGAGGAGTGAGTAGGAGCAAGGAGTTTCACCTCCTGATTCTAAGGCTGAAGGTGACGTAGTCCTCCACCTCCTCCAACCGGCCCACACTGAACAGGAGCGACGTCTGCAGCTACAGACACAACGGATCAGAACAACTCCTGACCTCTGACCTCACGTCAACTTCCTCCCCATGGAGAGAAGCAAACATGGCCGACAGGTCAGGGGTCAGACATGTGTGATGGTCACATGACCCAGGAGACTTTCACTCACCGTGTGGCCTCGTCTCATTGGGTTTCCAAGGTCACAGGTCACGACCACGACCTGCTGATCCTTCCTCTGAACACACACTGGTCGGTTTACCCCCTGCACACACACACACACACACACACACCATGACACAGGTGTGTGTGTGTGTGTGTGTGTGTGAGAGAGAGAGAGAGAGAGAGAGAGAGAGAGAGAGAGAGAGAGAGAGAGAGAGAGAGAGAGAGAGAGAGAGAGAGAGAGAGAGAGAGAGAGAGAGAGAGAGAGAGAGAGAGAGAGAGAGAGAGAGAGAGAGAGACCTGGCAGCTCTGGAAGTGTGTGTGTTCGGGGATGTTGACCACCAGCTCCGTCTCATATGCTCCTTCTCCGTCATTTACAGCCGACACAGACAACAACACAGACTGATCGTCTCCAACCAGCACGCTGTCTGTCACACTGACACACAGGCACACCACGCACGCACGCACGCACACACACACACACACACACACACACACACACACACACACACACACACACACACACACACACACACACAGAAACATCAATAAAACATTTGTTTACATGAAAAAAAAGCAGCTGCTTTGATGTAGAGGTTATTTCGTGTACTGAAGTGTGTGTGTGTGTGTGTGTGTGTGTGTGTGTGTGTGTGTGTGTGTGTGCGTGCGTTGTTCACTAACAGCTCAGCGCTCAGCTTCAGGTCAGGAACGCAGATGTTGTCGTCCCCACAGTCCAGAACCATTCGGGTCTACACACACACACACACACACACACACACACACACACACACACACACACACACACACACACACACACACACACACACACACACACACACACACACACACACACACACACACACACACACACTCAATCAATCAATGGTACACACAGAATTGACTGACTGAGGCCACCTTTACACGTACCAGGTTTGTACAAAATTAATATTTCCCTTCTATGTTTATGAATATCCATCTGGTTCGGAGCTGCTATGAGCAGCCAGACCTGTAGAGGGCAGTGTAACGAGAAGCATGAAACGATGATGGCCAATCAGAGTGCTGGAAAAAAACATAACGTCACTAAGTGTGACGTAAATCTCCACGGTGGGCGGAGTTTTCAGGAATCATCGTCTGTGTTTATGTTTAAATATTAGAAACACAGAGAAATATCAGGAGTTTTAAATACCTGGGTTCGTGGAAAGGTCGCCTGATAGATAGATAGATAGATAGATAGATAGATAGATAGATAGATAGATAGATAGATAGATAGATAGATAGATAGATAGATAGATAGATAGATAGATAGATAGATAGATAGATAGATAGATAGATAGATAGATAGATAGATAGATAGATAGATAGATAGATAGATAGATAGATAGATAGATCTATCTACACCTGAACAGAAGCTTGGGTCTGTCCGTGCAGCAATGCATGCTGGGTCCTGTTGATGAGACTTGTGTTGACTGTGATGAAAATAGGACTTAACTTGTCTTGAACCTGCTCCTCAGGCTGCAACACACACACACACACACACACACACACACACACACACACACACACACACACACACACACACACACACACACACACACATAGTATGTCGTGAAACCTTTAAGGGATGTTACAGAAAGTGTGTGTGTGTGTGTGTGTGTGTGTGTGTGTGTGTGTGTGTGTGTGTGTGTGTGTGTGTGTGTGTGTGTGTGTGTGTGTGTGTGTGTGTGTGGGTGTGCTACCCTCAGGTAGACGGTACGATTGACACAGGCCACGCCCACATCTCTCAGCACCGTGAGCTGGATGATCTCCTGCGGCTGATTGGTGGTGAGCAGTAGAGTCCGTCGTGCCATTGGCTGCTTCATTTTGTCCAGCTGGAGCTCCATCCCCAGAGCTGCGTCAGCCAATCAGCAGACAGAGGAAAGAGGTGAGTGTCAGTGGAGGCAGACGGCGCAGCGAGCAGGTGATATCTGATGGAGGAGGTTACCTATCCGCTGAGGGATCATGTGACCTGACACGTGGACACACATCTGGACCAGGAAGCTGAGAGCCGAGAGAACATCTGCACGTTACTTCCTGCTTCACTTCTGGTCCTTCACTTCCTGCTTCACTTCCTATTTTGCTTCCTGCCCATCAGTTCCTGCTTCAGTTACTGTCAGTCACTTCCTGCTTGACTTCCCGTCCTTAACTTCCTGCTTCACTTCCTGCTTTGCTTCCTGCGTCACTAATTGTCAGTCACTTCCTGCTTGGCTTCCTGTCCTTAACTTCCTGCTTCACTTCCTGCTTTGCTTCCTGCGTCACTTACTGTTAGTCACTTCCTGCTTGGCTTCCTGTCCTTAACTTCCTGCTTCACTTCCTGCTTTGCTTCCTGCGTCACTTACTGTTAGTCACTTCCTGCTTGGCTTCCTGTCCTTCACTTCCCCCATCATTTCCTGTCCTTCACTTCCTGTCCTTCACTTCCTGCTTCACTTCTGGTCCTTCACTTCCTCCATCACTTCCTGTCCTTCACCACACCAGATGGTTTCCACAAACACAGAATGAAGTGAATATTGATTCCCTTTAGAAGAATCATGATGTGACCCGAGTCATTTCAGTGGATCAATCCCATCATGCTTTGCACCGTGACGTTTGTGACGTGCACAGAATCCCACCGCCGGCTTCACCGGGATCCGGCCAGGACGGAACTGGAACCGACCAGAGTCTGAAACTGTAAAGTCAAAAAGTCGGTTGGTCCGTCGGTTACCATGACAACGGCATGTTTCCTCTGCGACACAGTTTGACATCTGGATTCAGGAAGTCTGGAAACAAAGAAACTGAAACTGTGGAGCGGATCACTGCCTGAGACCTGGAACATACACACACACACACACACACACACACACACACACACACACACACACACACACACACACACACACACACACACACACACACACACACACACACATACACACACACACACACACACACACACAGTTTGGTGACGTTAACAACAATAACAATCATAACGATCATGTCATGTGACTCAGCTGCTGAGAAGTTCTGAGGAATCAAACCTGAAGACAAACACCTGGTCAGCCGCCCAGGCTCCCACCAGCAGGTCTACACACACACACACACACACACACACACACACACACACACACACACACACACACACATCCAGGGTTGTTATTGATTTTGTTATTGTTTCCTGAGTGTAATTAATCTTAAAAAAACGGATTATTGATCAGAGGGTTCTGGAGTGACTCTGACTGACCCGGGTATCCGTTGCCGTCAATGTCGGACCCGGACCTCAGTGTGAAGCCGAACGCAGAGCGGCCAATGGGGGAGGGGCTGTCGATCACCTGGGTGGGCGTGGCTGACAGCCCGTTAGCGTTACCAAGGTAGATAAATACCTGGCCACGCCCACTTTCTCCTGCCCACGGGGCGCCGATGGCAACGTCTGCAGAGAGAAAGGTATTATCCTAATGCTAATCCTAACCTTAATGCTAATCCTAATCTTAATGCTAATCGGAATATTAATGCTGATTGCCAACTCTTCTGCCAGAAAGTCGTGGGTTCAAATCCGTGCGTGCGTGTGTGTGTGTGTGTGTGTGTGTGTGTGTGTGTGTGTGTGTGTGTGTGTGTGTGTGTGTGTGTGTGTGTGTGTGTGTGTGTGTGTGTGTCCAGGCCAGCCCAAATTAGTCCAGTCCAGTCCAAACTAGTTGAGTCCAGTCCAGTACAAACTTGTCCAGTCCAAACTAGTCCAGTTCAGTCCAGTCCAGTCTAAGCTAGTCCAGTCCAGACCAAACTAGTCCAGTTCAGTCCAGTCCAGTCTAAGATAGTCCAGTCCAGACCAAACTAGTCCAGTC
This sequence comes from Lipophrys pholis, assembly GCF_963383615.2. NCBI lineage: Eukaryota > Metazoa > Chordata > Actinopteri > Blenniiformes > Blenniidae > Lipophrys > Lipophrys pholis. The sequence goes on from NC_137647.1 coordinate 2,285,079, forward strand.
CAGTCCAGCCAAACTAGTCCAGTTCAGTCCAGTCCAATCCAAACCTGTCCAGTTCAGTCTAAACTAGTCCAGTCCAGTCCAGCCAAACTAGTCCAGTTCAGTCCAGTCCAAACTAGTCCAGTCCAGTCCAGTTCAAACTTGTCCACTCCACTCTAGAGTTCAGTAAACAGACTAAAATCCCTCCTCCTCCAGGATGCAGTGGGTATTGAATTTGTTACCGTGGTAACCGTCCATGTCCAGGTCACCCAGCGCAGCAAGGGCGGAGCCAAAGCGTCCATAGAGGGTGGGGCCGATCAGTGATTGGTCAGGATGGGAGGAGAAGGGGGCGTGTTTTCTCTGCAGGTACAAAACCACCTGAAGAAGAAACAAGTTAACAGACCGAAGCATCGTCATCACCTGGAAAATAATCATCACAACTAGTCAGGTTAGTTACTGATTAGTAACTAATTCATCTCAAGGAATTATTCTTGCGGCTGTAGTTACTAAAGTAACTCAAGTTACTAAAGTCCAAATGAACATATAGCTTTTGTTGTCAGTGGAAATAAATGTGGAGGTTCAGAGCTAATGATTAGCTTTAGCACCAACAGTATCCTGAGAAGCTGTCTGCATATATAATCCAGATTATAGAGCATCTTCTTCCTCTAACATCAGATAGCATCTAATACCTGCAGTATCCAGTGAAGTAACTTTACTTCTCTCTCGTAACTCAAGTAACTTTGACATGAGCCGCTCTCCCACCTGTCCTCTCTCCTGAAGCTGCTCCATCACCCGGTGCATGAAGAGGGGGGCTCCAACCAGGACGTCCTGCAGACTGACACACACACACACACACACACACACACACACACACACACACACACACACACACACACAGTGAAGTGTCTCTCAGAGTGAAGCATTTTGCGTGCGTGTGTGCGTGTGTGTCTTTAAGGTTCTCACCCATCTCCGTTGACGTCAGTAACAGCCACACTGTGACCGAAGTACGACGCCACCTGCAGGACAGACGCAGATGACACGAGACGACATGAAGCCGTGTGAGATGAAGCTGGAGTGAACTTCACCTTCTACCTGAGCTCCCGGGAAGTGGTGATGAACCCGCAGAGACACTCGGCTCCGGCCGTCGTAGATCTTCACCTGGAACACAATGTTTGTCTGGATCATCAGCGAGTTAATCTGCAGCTTCACGGCTGACGATCCTGAAACCTCCCGTCATCACAGTGGGATTCTGATAGAATGAAACTCTTCCAACTTACACTTCCTGCTGTGCTTCTGTCGTTAGGAACCCCGACCAGATAGTCTGAAACACAGCAGAGAATCTGATACATAGCAGATCATCTGAAACACAGCAGAGTCTGAAATAAAGCAGAGAATCTGAAACACTCAGTGTTATGCCATGCCATGTCAGATTATGAACCTGGGATTGAGTCTCCAGTCAGCAGACCGCTGGCCACAGAGTAACCTGGAAAACACAAAGACAGACTCAACTATGTTCTGTCATTCCAGAGAAAACATTGAGTAACATAGAGTAACGGAACATAAAGTATTGTAACTTAAAGTAACATAACATAAGGTAACATAAAATGAAGCATCGTAACATAAAGTATCACAACATAAAGTATCACAACATAAAGTAACGTAACATAAAGTAACGTAACAAAGTAACGTAAAGTAATGTAACGTAAAGTAACGTAACATAGTGAACCATCATTTACTTCCATCCATCGTACCATCGTCTTCATCACTGGCGGTTTTACACGTCATGTGAGTGAACTCAGCTCGAGAAGGTAAAACTTTGCTCGCCTCACCGTGATAAACATCATAATCCCCGCTTTCATACGATTGGCTGATGCCTGACACTTGAGGGACAGGTCCTTGGCTCCGCCCACTGTTGAAGACGTCACTGACCTCCACTGTGATCACCTGACCTGAGGGCAGCACGGTGGAGCAGCAGTCACATTAGCAGACCACTCAGTGGTGCAATTCCTCTTCCTGACCAGCAGGCGGCGCTGCTCACCCTGAAAGAAGAAGCTTCCCGGTGCTCCGAACACGAGGCGGCCGTCCTAATGCACATAAACAGTTTCAGCATCAGTGAGTGGACGTGAAGCATCGTGTTGGCACGCAGTGAACCGTGACCTCACCTGCGTGACGTCAGCACTGAAGCCCACCTCGCAGTATCGCCGATCGCTGGCTGGACAAACAGAGGAAGATGGTGGTGAGTCTTGGGCGAAACAGGAGAAATGGTGCAGAGAATATCGTACAGTAGCTGATCTGCTGGTAGTCTTTCTCCGTCAGCTCCGTCCGGCACGGCGAGAAGGTGACGGAGCGGTTGGTGGTCAGGTCCCGGAGCAGGCAGTTCCCCACCGGAGTCCTCCCGGATTCAGAACCACCCCTCTGGACATTCCAGTGGAAGAGCGGCGCACATGCCTAAGGAAGAACACGCCATGGAACAACTCGCCATTGAACAACATGTTATGGAACAACATGTCATGGTGAAGGTTCTCAAGAGGTCCGGTCAGAGTGGTGCAGAACTCACCAGTAAGAGAGAACCATCGCCTGGCCGGACCGACCGGACCGACGCTCCGAACCACTGCCCGCTCTTACTGCCATGGAAGACCTGGCCTGAGCTGCTGTACACCTGGTCACCTGAAATGCAGGGAACCGATGCCAGGAGAGTCACAGCAGGTACTGCTGTAAAGCATGGTACTGAAGGTAGGACAGCTACTGCCAGTAGGCCAGGTACTGCTGTAGGACATGGTGCTGCAGGTAGGACAGGTAGGACCAGTCGAGTGGGTTGGGCAGGTACCACATGTACAATACAGAAAACAACCAGTACAGGTACAGTGAGGAGGACAATCGGACCAGTGGGACAGGTGGGACAGGTAGGTTGAGTGTCAGAAGGACAAGCGGGCAACAGGTGCGTCACCTGTCAGATCGAAGTCCAGGACGTCACAGGCTCCTCCTCCAGGTGACCAGGGGCAGAGGAACACGCCCCCCCCCTCCACCACCCCCGACTGGCTGCTGTTGTACTTTGGAGCACCGACGACCAGGAAGGAACTACAACACGTAAACAGTTTACTGAGTTTTAATCGTCCAAACAATAACAAGATCTAACGTCAGCTAACTTAGCCAGTTAGCACCCGTTAACCAGTTAGCACCATTAGCTTGCAGCTCGTTACACTTCATTCAGAAATATTTGCTGTGTGGTTGAAAACATTCGCTTGTTTCTTGTTTGGCCTCGTTTCCACTGCACAGAATGTGCCACTACGGTACGGTACGGTACGGTACGGTTCTGTACGGTACGGTATGGTACAGTTTGGTACGGTTCAGTTCAGGTTTTCGGGCGTCCCCATTGCAAAAGTTGTGGATGGTACCAAAAGAACCATACCAAAGGGTTACAATTTTTTTACACTACAGAACCGGTCCGATAAGGAGGAGCAAAGCGCAGCCGTCTGCTGATTGGTCAGTGATTTGTCACTCTGGACACACTGGTTATTTTTAAAAATCTCATCGGCTGTATGAATCCTCTGTTTTTGTTTACATTCTCCGCTTTGCACTGGTTGTTTTGTTAACCCGTGGGGTTTTATCTTGCAGCCACGAAAGAGAGGATTCATACAGCCAATGAGATATTCATAACAGGCCGGTCGGGCGTCCATCCCCGCGTCGCGTCCGCTCTCCCAGAGTGGCTGGCCGAGTCGGGACTCGCCCCCAGCTTAGACTACTGTTACGTAATGACTTCACATATCTGCGGTGTTGACAACCCCACCTACATTTTAACCATACTCTCTGCAGTGGAAACGCACAACAGATTTCGGTCTGGGTACGCTTTGCTTTGCCGAACCGTACCAGTCCATCACATTTTGTGGAAACGAGGCTTTTGTCCTATCTGACCCACTGGGAAAGTACTGCCCTCTGGAGGTTCCCAGGTTTTCTACCAGTAGAATGGAGGTGGAGCTTCCAGCTCTCAGGCTCCTCCCACGAGGAAGCAGGTCCCAGATTCAGTAGGGAGGCCGACTCAGTCTCTACTGTGAAGGCTTCTATTTAATGAAGCTACAGTGACCCTGGAACATTTTCTAGTGCAGCTGATGGAGGTTTACTGATGGAGGGCCTACACCGAGTATTTCTCTCTCTCTCTCTCTCTCTCTCTCTCTCTCTCTTTCTCTCTCAGTGAAACAGGAAGTTGTTGGTCTGAAACTTCCTGATCTGATCCATCTGCACTGAGTGGATCAGTCTTATCGTCTATCCTCTCACCCCGACCGGAACAGCAGAAAGTCTCCTCCTCTGAGTCTGGTTCTGCAGGTTTCTTCAGTCTGAAGTTTGCTCTTGCCTGTTTGTTGGTTGTCTCTGTCAAATTGTCCTGAAATTACTTTGTTGTCATCGGAGCGATGTGAATAAAGTAGAATTGAACTGCAGAAATGATTTGTTAGATTTTGGTCCAGCAGACTGACAGTTTGACCCGAGTTGATGTGATCACATGACGGGTTAGAAGAGTCGGGTTGGATGAGTCGGGTTAGAGGAGTCGGAGTTGAAGAGTCGGATTAGACGAGTCGGGTTAGAGGAGTCGGATTAGAGGAGTCGGGTTAGATGAGTCGGGTTAGAGGAGTCGGATTTGAAGAGTCGGGTTAGAAGTGTCAGGTGAGATGAGTCGGGTTAGAGGAGTCGGATTTGAAGAGTCGGGTTAAAGGAGTTGGGTTAGAGGAGTCGGGTTAGAGTATATATAACAGAATTATTACCATGAAGGAACTAGATGATGGTCATGTTATGGTTCTTTAACTCAGTGAAGTCGTTTGGTGAATCGGTGGTAAACAGCGTTCCATTAGTCGGTGTGGTTCACTCACATGTTGCCGATGGCGTGGAAGTCGACGGAGAATCCAAACAGACTTCCTGTCGGTCCGCTGAACGTCACCACTTCATCCAACAGCTTCACACTCACACACACACACACACACAGCAACACACACACACACCTGAACACACACATCTTACCTCCTTCAGTCCCAGCCACAGAGTGAACTACTGCGTGTGTGTGTGTGTGTGTGTGTGTGTGTGTGTGTGTGTGTGTGTGTGTGTGTGTGTGTGTGTGTGTGTGTGTGTGTGTGTGTGTGTGTGTGTGTGTGTGTGTGTGTGTGTGTGTGTGTGTGTGTGTGGATGATTGACAGTCGGTTAAACCACGGGGTTACTGTTTCCTAGCGATTAAAATAAAAGTGTTTCCGGTAGTTTTCGTAGTTCAGCAGCTGCTTCGTCGTACGACACAGAGTATATTGTGAGAAGAAGAAGTGAGAGAATCGTCTGGACGACGGTCAGGAACAGGATGTGTATAAACTACAGACCAGACGAGTAGTTTGTATATAAACTACAGACCAGTGGGTAATTCTGGTAGTTCGACCGTCTGCTGGTCCAGTCTGGCTGCCAGGACACCTCTGTCTCCTGGGTGGCTTCATGTGTCCACCTAGCCTCGTGGCGCCCCAGTGGCGCCCCCTGTGGCCACCCCCCATGTCTCTCCCCTGCCCCCAGCTCCCCCAGTGCCCCCTCCCCAAGGGGGCACTGGGGGAGCTGAACTGTCAGGCTGAACTGTCTTTTCCTTCCTCAGTCTCTCCACAGCTCAGCAGCATCACCAGCTGGTTGACCGCAGCAGGTCCTCACCTCAGTGTCCTTATTATTATTATTATTATTATTATTATTATTATTATTATTATTATTTTGTTATGACATCATCACATGGTTGAGGGTGTTGGACGTGCCGCAGCTTCCTCTCCCTCTGTGAGGATACAGTGATACAGCCGGTTGCCATGGCAACAGCAGCCTCCTCCCAGCATGCAGCAGTCTCCTCCCCGTCAGAGCGGCATCAGGGTGGAGCAGCAGACGGACAGAGAGCAGCGCTGCATCCACGAGGTAAGACCCCCGTCCTGTCCTCCACCCCCGGGCCGGCGCCTGCTCCTCCATCTCCTCCTCCACCACCTCCTTCTCCTCTTCCTCCTCCGCTCCTCGGGAGCTGCAGTGGAGCAGCACCAGCCGCGTGCTCCGCTCACTGTCCAGATGTCTCCACCCAGCTCACTGCCCCCGCCGCCAGGATGCAGGCCAACAGGAGGAGGTGCGGGGGAGGAGGTGTCGACAGGTGGAGGCACATTGAAAGTGATTTTATTGTGTTGCTGCATCATCATGGAGGATTGACTGAGCATGCTCAGTGACTCCTCAGCTCTTCATCAGCACTCTTCTCTCCTTCCTCATCTTCATCAATTCTGCTCCTCTTTCTCTACATCACTTCTGCTACTCCTCCCCCTCTTCATCACTTTTGCTCCTCTTCATCACTTCTGCTCCTCCTCTACCTCCTTCTCTTCATTACTTCTGCTCCTCCTCCTCCTCCTCCCTCTCGTCATCACTACTGCTCATTCTCCTTTACCTTCTTCTAATCTTCATCACATCTGCTCCTCTTCCTCCTCCCTGTATGCAGGATTAAAGATGGAAGGAGACTCCGCCCCCATCAGAGATGGCCCCGCCCAGGAAGAGCAGAGGATGATGGGAGGTTGGTCTGATGATCGTTTTCACAAGCAAAACTGATTTGATGATTTTAAATACTCCTCTCAGACTGACTCCTCGTCTCAGACTGACTCCTCCTCCTCCTCTCAGACTGACTCCTCGTCTCTCACTGACTCCTCCTCTCAGACTGACTCCTCCTCCTCGTCTCAGACTGACTCCTCCTCTCTCACTGACTCCTCCTCCTCTCAAACTGACTCCTCCTCTCTCACTGACTCCTCCTCTCAGACTGACTCCTCGTCTCTCACTGACTCCTCCTCTCAGACTGACTCCTCCTCCTCCTTTCTCACTGACTCCTCCTCTCAGACTGACTCCTCCTCCTCCTCCTCTCAAACTGACTCCTCTCAGACTGACTCCTCCTCCTCTCAGACTGACTTTCCATGTCCTCTTCTCCTCCCCATCACCTCCTCTTCTCTTCCCCATCACCTCCACTTCGTCCCGTAGACCTGGACTCTGGTAGTCTGGTGGAAAAACATACCAATGGATGCTGGGAGGAGGAGGTGGAGGAGAAGGAGGAAGAATTAACAGCTGTAGGAGAACAGATGAGGAGCAGTGAGAGGAAGCTAGAGGAGGAGCAGCAGGAGCAAAAACAGGATCAAGAAGAGGGAGAAGCTGGGGTTTCCTGCACCTCCTCTACACCTCCTCCCGGAGACCAGGAGCAGCCTGACAGAAATCACTGTTCTTCTGCACCTCCTCCTGGAGATGAAAACGATGAGCAACAGGACCATATGGAGGAGCAGGAGGAAGACAAAGAAACAGATGACAGAGAAGAAGAAGAGGCTCGCTGCTCTTTCATGACACCTCCTCCTTCCTCAGAGGAGAAGGAACAAGTGGAGGAAGAGGAGGAAGAGGATGAAGGAACGATCAAGAAGGTGACGACAGAGGAATTGCTCCACAGAGAAGAGGTGGAGACACAAGAGCAGCCTGACAGTCGTGGCTCCTCCTCTTCACCTCCTCCTGATGAAGAGGAGCAGCCTGACAGATGTAGTTCCTCCTCTTCACCTCCTCCTGGTGACACAGGACGTGATGAAGAGGAAGAAGGTCTGATGAAGAGGCAGGAGGGGTCAGCAGAGACGGGCACTGAGGAGCAGAAGGAGAAAACAAAGACACCAATCCATCAGGCTCCTCCCGCTGCTGCTCCTCCCTCGTTAGAAGACCTGGAGGCCCCGGCCGATGAAACAAACGCCCCTGTCACCAACGGCCTCCCCAAGAAGGAGAAGCACTTGATGTTTGCTGCAGCTCCACCCGCCAAAACAAGCACCTCCTCTGCTCTTCCTGCTGCCTCGGTCAGCAAATCAAGTGCTCCTCCTCCGCCTGCTGCCTCGGTCAGCAAATCAAGTGCTCCTCCTCCCCTGATGAAAGGTCTGTCCAGTTGTAACTTGTTTTACTCCTCCTCCTTTTTGGTTGGTACTAACTTTTGCTTGGATTAACTTCCTCCTCCTACTCCTAATCCTCCTCCTCCTCCTCTTCCTCCTCCCCCTCCTGCTCTCGTTTCTGCTCCTCCTCTGTGTTTCTGGATGTTGAAGGAGACACAGACTGGACGCCTCCTCTTTCACCTCTTGGTAGTCATGGAAACAGGCTGATGCTCACTCCCTTCCTTCTCCCTCCCTGACCTTTGACCTCTGCTTGTTTTCAGTTGGCTGCCTGCATCACATGACCAATCAGATTCAGTTGCATGTGTTTCACTTTTATGCTGAAAGGTTTCTAATGTTTCCTGCTCCCTCCTCTTCCTCCTCATCAACTCTACCTCAACAAAACAAGCTGAAGAACAGATGAAGGTAAAATAAAAGGCCTACCCGTGTCTCTCTCTATCTATCTCTACCTCCCTCTCTCTCATCCATCTCTCGCTCTCTCCCTCTCTCGTTCCCTCTCTCATCCATTTCTCTCGCTCTCATCAAACTCTCTCTCATCCATCTCCCTCTCTCTCTCTCTCTCATCCATCTCTTACTCTCTCTCTCTCTCTCTCTCTCTCTTGTTCCCTCTCTCATCCATCTCTCTCTCCCTCTCTCTCTCTCTCATCCATCTCTCTCTCTCCCTCTCTCTCTCTCTCATCCATCTCTTACTCTCTCTCTCTCTCTCTCTCTCATATCCATCTCTCTCTCTCTCTCTCTCTCTCATCCATCTCTCTCTCTCTCTCAGTCCAGGACATCAGGAGGAGTCAGAGCAGCCAGGATGATCACTGCGAAGAGTACAGGTACAATCCAGCAGCTTAACTCATCAACTAATCAACTGATTGACCGACCAACCAACTAACTGACTAGCTAACCAATTGAATAACCAACCGACTAACTAACTAACTAACTAACCAACCGTCTAAGTACCCAACCGACTGACTGACTGACTGACTGACTGACTGACTGACCAACTAACTAACCAACCAACTAAATAACCGACGAACTAACCAACCGACTGACCAACCGACCGACTAACTAACCAATCAGCTAAGTAACTGACCGACTAATTAACCAACCAACTGACTAACCAACCGACTAAGTACCCAACTGACGAACCAACTAACCAACTGACTAACTAACCAACCGACAAACTAACCAACCGATTAACTAACCGACTAACTAATCAGCTGACTAACTAACTGACCACTAAACTCCCTCATCTGATGATGTCTTGTGTAACTATTCAGTCACCAGCTTTAACTATTTCATTAATGAAGTGGTTAACTAGTCCCACGAGCTTAACCAGTGAACTGTTTGTGTGTCAGAATCAGTGGACGGAGTCAACAGTCCGGGAAGTCGTTCTCCTGCCAGTCGATCGTCTACCCCCAACCGAGAGGTGAAGAAGGTAACGTCTAACCAGTCCACTGACCCGGTAACCAGCCAGTAAACCAGTCTACTAATCCAGTAACCAACCAGCAAAGCTCTTCACTAACCGGTCCACTGACCCGGTAACCAGCCGGTAAACGAGTCCACTGACCAATCCACTGACCCGGTAAGCGTCCGGTAAACCAGTCCACTGACCCGGTGACCAGTCAGCAAGCCGCTTCACTAACCGCTCCACTAATCCGGGAGCTGGCTGATAAACCGCTCCATTAACCGGTCTACTAGCCCAGTAACCTGCCAGTAAATCGAGTCTTTACACACTGACGGTGAAGCTGTTTTTTCAGTTCACCAGGTTAATCTGGCTAACTGGTTCTGCAGGTGGCGGTGGTTCGGACTCCCCCCAGGTCTCCTGGCTCTGCCCGGGGCCTCCCCTCCCACCCCATGCCCAACCTCAGCAACGTGAGGTCAAAGATCGGATCCACGGAGAACCTCAAACACACACCAGGCGGCGGGAAGGTGAAAACAAGTTGCAACATCATAACGTCTCTATGTGCTAACGTCTGTACATGCTAATGTGCTAACGTCTATGTGCTAATGTCTTTACCTGCTAACGTCTGTATATGCTAATATGTTAACATCTGAGTGCAAACGTGCTAACATCTCTACATGCTTTTTCATGCTAATGTCTTTACATGCTAACATCTCTACGTGCTAACATCTCCACATGCTATTGTGCTAACATACAATTCTACATGCTACTGTCTCTATATGCTAATGTCTGTACATGCTAACGTCTGTGCAACTGTACATGCTAACGTGCTAACGTCTCTATTTGCCAACGTCTATTTGCCAACAGATCTACAAGCTAATGTACTAACTTTTCTACGGGCAAATGTCTCTACTTGCTAACGTCTCTACGTGCTAATGTCTGTACGTGCTAAAGTCTCTACATGCTAATGTCTGTACATGCTAATGTCCTAACGTCTCTACATGCTTTCAACTATACTGCATATGCTAACATCTCTACATGCTAATGTGCTAAAGGTGAACATTGTCCACAAGAAGCTGGACCTCAGCAACGTCTCGTCCAAGTGCGGCTCCAAAGGGAACATCCACCACAAACCAGGTAACGAGAAGTCACCACAACCGATCAGTCCACCAATCAGTGATCAATGAGTGTCACTGCTGTTTACTAATCAGTGATCAATGAGCAATCAACATGCTCCTCAGGTGGAGGAAAGGTGGAGATCAAGTCTGAGAAAGTGGATTTTACAACGGTTCAGTCCAAAGTTGGATCTCTGGAGAACATCACCCACACGCCAGGCGGTGGCAAGAAGAAGGTAACTGGTGGCGCAGGCTGACGTCTGCTCCAGACAAAACGACTTCTAGACAAAACTTCTTCCCAAAAGAACGACTTCCAGACAAAACGTTTCTTCATCTGCAGATCGAGAGTCAGAAGCTGATGTTCAGGGAGGCCGCCAAAGCTCGAACCGACCACGGTGCCGACATCATTGTTCAGGCCGACTCCTCCCCCCTCCCCCTGAGCAACACCTCCCCGGGAAGCCTCAACGCCGCTGAAGCTCCACCCCTCGACAACCTGGCTGACCAGGTGAGACCTTCACTAACCAGAGGAAAACACGATGCACTTACACACTCACACCTGCTGCTCTTCCTGACAGGTGTCCGCCTCACTGGCCAAGCAAGGACTCTGATTGGACGATCTCCGGTGCCTACTAAGCCCAGCTCCTCCTGTTACCAAGGCAACTGTTACCATAACAACCGGTGGAAGAAAGAAAAACAAACTTCATTATGTCTTTTTTCATAACTTTCCCCAAAAATACATTGCAGAGATTTTATGTTGCAAGGAAGAAACTGAACACGACAGCCAATCACAGCTCAGCGAGGTAATTACAGCGTTAACGTTACTCCGGACCAGTGGAAGGTGGAGCTAGCCTCAGTTACGTCCAAAATCACTTGGAGACGAATCTGAAGTTTTTCAGGGACTCAAACTCTGGAAAGTCTCGCAGCTCAAGTCGCCCCGCTAGCTTCGTTAGCTTTGTTAGCTCCATTAGCATTGCTCATAAAATCTCTTCAATGACAACCTGTGTGTCTGATGTCACCACCACCACCACCACTACCACCACCACTACCACCACCACCACCACCACCACCATCCACACACTCATTACCCAGAATGCAGTTTGATTCCAGGTGCCAAACCATCCATCGGTCTGCAGCTGTTCAGCTGCTTTGTACCAATAAAGTTTCTCTTGAACATGAAAGTTGGTGAGTTTCTCTCCTGTCGTATCTTTTGAAGGACTTCCAGAACCAGTACTACAACCAATACCAGTACTACAATCAGAACCAGTACTACAACCACAACTACCATCAGAACCGGTACTAAAACCAATACCAGTACTAGAACCAATGCCAATACAACAACCAGTACCAGTACTACAACCAGAACTAGTACTAGAACCACAACTACAATTATAACCAGGACCAGTACCAGGACTACAACCACAACTACAAACAGAACCAGTACTACAACCAGAACCAGTACTTGAACCAATAACAGTATTAGACCCAATATTAGTACTACAACCAGAACCAGTACTGAAACCACAACTACAAACAGAACCAGTACTACAACCAGAACTACACCAGAACCAGTACTAGAACCAGAGCCTAAGTACTACAACAAGAACCAGTATTGAAACCACAACCACAAATAGAACCAGTACTACAACCAGAACTACACCAGAATCAATACTAGAACCAGAGCTGATACCAGTACTAGAACCAATACCAGTATTACCACCAGCACCAGTACAAGAACCAGAACTGTTAATGTTCAAGATAAAAGCTCATCTGGGGCTTTTTATGACGCTCATAAACTTTGGAAGGTTTTTTTTAAATACACTTGGGACAGTGACATGTTAAATAACGTGCTTGATAATAATCACTTTTGATGAGAACTTACAGGCGACCAGACGTTTTTTGTCTGTTGAGGCTGATATTTGAAAATAGAACGGCCCCAGATCTTATTGTGTTATTTTCTCCTTTGAGTCAGGATCCTTCGGTAGAATCTGATGTTTATATGATGATCAGTGTCGGTCCTCTACCTTCATACTTACATCGACAACATTTCTCCACAAACGATTTCCTCAAAGGAGCTTTTAGGCCCCTGAGACCCAACGGCCATGAGGTCTGAGGTCGGAATCACCTGATGATGAGGTCAGAGGTCAGTGTCACATGTGTTCTCTATAGGAGGAGCTACCTGGAAGTGCCATGGCCGTTTTCCAATTCTTACAATGCCAGTGCGTACTCACATACCTCATGAGTAACTACTTGCAAGGCGTCCTCGGAAGTGCGGATCTCCTCCGGTATCTCTTGCCAAATGCATTATGGGTCATTTGTCTTCCCAAGTCTACACAGGTCCGGTGTCGATGCATCCTTGATAAAGTGGGCGGAGCGAGACTACATCCATGTATTCCATGTGTACTCGGTAAGAAACGGCCTAAGAATTGGGTCAGTACTTGGTCTCCCACTGATGACGTTTCACGGGTACACGAGAACCCAAGTGTGGACAAGTATGGGTTTTGGAAAAGGGCTCATGTGCTCTATATAGGAGGTGCTATCTGGAACGTACCATGTGCTGTTTATAGAGGGGAGTTAACTGCCTTCAGGCATGTGTGGTGGAGCGTACCATGTATTAATTGAGCAGGGGTTCTGTCTCACACCTTATTGAAGAACATTTGCTGCACATGAAAGAAGAATGTGTGTGACAATGTTTTGATGTTTTGTAAATGATTTTTCTGCACGATGCATTTCTTTCGTATGGAGACTGAGGGTGGAAACCAGAGACTGAGGATGGAAACCAGAGACTGAAGGTGGAAACCAGAGACTGAGGGTGGAAACCAGAGACTGAGAATGAAAACCAGAGACTGAAGGTGGAAACCAGAGACTGAGGATGAAAACCAGAGACTGAGGGTGGAAACCAGAGATGACATGTGAAGGACGGGAGCCACAGTAAAATCCTGCTGTTTGTTTTATCGTTTTATTTTACTGGACGTCCGACTGCCTTGTTTTCTGTACAATATTTTTGTAAATAAAAGCTCAAAATATTTAGCAACTCGAGCTGTGTACTCCAACCACAACCACATCCAGCAATAGTACTAGAAACAGTACTACAATCAGAACTACATCCAGAACCAGTACTACAATTAGAGCCAGTACTAAAACCAGAACTACATCAAGAATCAGTACTACGACCAGAAATACATCCAGAACCAGTACTACAATTAGAACCAGTACTAAAACCAGAACTACATCAAGAATCAGTACTACAACCAGAACTACATTCAGACCCAGTAATAGAAGCAGAACCAACACTATAACCAGAAACAGTACTAGAACCAGTACAAGAAAACAGGACCAATACAAGAACCAGTACTAAAAGTACCAGAAACTGAATAAGAACCAGTACTAGGTGCAGACCTAATACCAGTACAAGTACTAGAATCAGAACAAATACCAGTACCAGAACCAGTACCAGAACCACTACTTGAACCACAACAAGTACTAGATCCAATACCAGAACTGTCACCTGTACTAGAATCAGAACCAGTACCAGAACCAGTACTAGATATAGAAGCAATATCAGAACTGGAAGCAGAACCAGTAGTAGATATAGAAGCAATACCAGTACTGGAAGCAGAACCAGTAGTAGAACCAGACCAAAAGAAACCAGATCTAAATACCAGTAACCTACCGGTGACGTAAGACGACGTTTCAGTTGAATAAACTTTCATGTCAAACAAGCCTAAACTTGTTTTGTTGGACTCACCATGGCAACTGGCCTGTTTCCGATTGGCTTACAGACCTGTACAGATGTCAGTAGGCGGGGCTTACTTTTTTTATTGATTTATTTCCATCAGGATGATAAAAAGAACATAAAAAACAGCTGTGGTGTCAGATGAGTGAAGACATGATAAAATGAGGAGGGGCGGGGCTTCGGAGCAGCAGCAGTCTGTTTCAGCCAATCAAATGATAGAGTGGAACACTGGGGGAGGAGCCAAGCGCTCTGTTAAAATGTTGCCTAGCAACAGTACTCCCACAGCCAGTCAGGATGGATGAGGGGCGGGGCTTGGTTAGGCGGTGCGGGGCTAGAGGACGTCGTCGCTCTCCGCCGTGTGGAGCTGCGTGTCGTCGGCGTCCGTCATGATGCTGCTGTCCTGACTGTCGTCCACCTCGGCCGCTGAGACACACAACAGGAAGTCGTTACACGAACGCCACCACTGGCGGCGGCCAATCACACGGCCTGGTGCGTACCTTCGTCCTCCGGCAGGTAGCGCTTATCAATGGCTTCTTTGATCTGGTTATTGGCTCCTTTAGGGTCCAGATCCATCGCCCAGCTGAAGTTCATCAGAGCCAGGTGAGTCTGACCCAGCTTCTTGTACACCTGTTATAATTCACAATACATCATCAATCGTCTGATACTTTCATAGCATGAGACATGAGGTGAAACATGAGATAAGGTGAGACATGAGATGAGGTGAGCATGAGATGAGGTGAGCATGAGGTGTGTCCAGGTGTCTCCTACCTTTCCTATGAGGAAGTAAACCAAAGATTCTTTGGGAACAATCTGCTTCAGCTCCTCCAGCTCCTGAAGAGCCGCCTGCCGAGACACACAAATGCCACCAGGGGGCAGCATCAATCACTGAACCTCTGAAGAATGTACTGATTAGATGTATTGATCAGCCGACCTTGTACTTATCGTTGGCGAACAGGATGGACGCTCGGTGGAATTTGCACAGCGGGTTCTTGGGATCGATGCCGATCGCCCGGTTTAACGTTTCTAAAGCTGCTTCGGACTTCTTCAGAGCGTGTTGGACCTACACACACAGACACAGACACACACACACAGACACAGACACAGACACAGACACAGACACAGACACACAGACACTTTCTAAACTGATTGTCACCAAAGTAAAACCTGAAAACGTACGGAGTACTGTAACTTCTACTAGTAGTCACCGAGTCCCTGAGTTGTCCCCGCCGAGTCATCACCGAGTCCCTGAGTTGTCCCCGCCGATTCGTCACTGAGTCCCTGAGTTGTCCCCGCCGAGTTATGCCCGAGTCAAAGTCGAGTTGACACCTCGTCCCCGAGTCGTCACTGAGTCCTTGAGTTTTCCCCAGAGTCGTCACCAAGTCCCAGCTGAGTCCCCTAGTTGTCCCCACCGAGTCGTCACTGAATTGTCCCCGCAGTCATCACCTAGTCCTTTTTGAGTGGTCACTGTTTTAGAAGAACAAGTCAGGAGTTCAAGCGAGAGCTTTCAGACGACGGAGTCACTCGGGAGCTGCTGCCTCTCCACCTGGTGTCGGTCACTCTAACTCACATCCTGCCTCCTGGAGGAGGAGCTTCGCTCATCCACCACTCACTGCTGGCTAGTCGCTCATGCTAATGCACCACTCCGATGTAGCTCATGCTAATGCTAAGGTACCGCTCCGATGTAGCTAATGCTAACATACCACTCCGATGTGACACAGCAGGACGGAGCTCTGAGGGTTGATGCTTAGAGCTTTCTTGAAGTGGATCTCTGCCAAGTTGAACTTCTCCTGTTTGTAGTAAATCATCCCCAGACCGTACCTGCGCACACACACACAAACACACACATTAGTAAACAGACATGGCGTCCAGAGATTTAACGGTCTTTGGCAATATTGATCGGTTCGGTTCGTCCTAGTGGGCCTGTGTTATGTTATTTTCAAACACTGTTGTGGCTCCACCCACTCAGCCCCTCCCACTACCAGTTTTTCCTGACAGCTGATGATGCCCAGTGCAGAAGAAAAGGAGTCTGTCCAGGTGATCCACACTCAAACAGGTCTCAGGTGGTGCAGCAGGTCTCAGGTGGTGCAGCAGAATCTCCAGCATAATTATGTAACTTTCTGACAGCCAACGACTCAAGAAAGAAAAACCAGTGGAAAATCAACTAGCCCACACCGAACCGAGCCGGGTTACCTGGACCGCTGCACCCTTGTCTTTAATGAAGTATTTCAGTTAGAGCAGAATGAAGTCAACAATGTAACATGACCGTCAGCGAGCCTCACGGTTACCTACCAGGCGTTGTAATGTCGGTTGTTGACTCTGATGGCGTTCCTGAAGCAGGCCAGCGCTCGGTCTAGCTCCTCCGTCAGAACGAACTCGTGACCCAGCAGGTTGTAGGCGTACGCAAAGCCCGGGTCCACCTGAACAGAGAGGGTGCAGTGAGACAGCTGAGCAGTCACCATGGTAACCGTGGTGATAGACACTCACCTGGATGGCTCTCTGGAAGAACTTGATGGCTATGTCGTGCTCTCTCTGCAGACTGAAGCAGTTTCCTGCCACACACCAGGCCTGAGGAGAGCATCGTCAGCAGGGGGCAGCAGAGGGAGCGGTGGAAAGCAGAGAGGTGAAAGGGAGAGCAGACAGGTAAGAGGGAAAGCAGACAGGTGAGTTACCTCAGGACAGTTCTTATCCATGTCCGTCAGGTCTTTGGAGAGAGCGGACAGCGCCACGTCTTTCTGCAGGTGCCACAGCGTGGTGGAGTAGATCTCCATTCCTTCCACTCTGTACGACTCAATGCGGCGAACCTCGCTGAACAGCCGCTCCGCCTGCAGACACACACATCGTCATGACCACCACCAGGTGTGCCGCGGAGCGCAGCCCGCCGTCGGCCGGCTCACCTGAGTGTACTCGGCCAGCTCGAAGTAGGCCCTGCCAATGTGCGTGAGGACCCAGCCGGTGTTATAGTGCTGGGGGGGCAGCGAGCTCAGGATGCTGATGGCTTCTCTGCAGCTGTAGGAGCACAACGCCTGGTAACCACGGCCCAGTTCCCGTAGCAACGCCATCACGCTGTCTGAACACAGAGCAAACCATCAGGACTCTGTTCCCATAGCAACGCCATCACGCTGTCTGAACACAGAGCAAACCATCAGGACTCTGTTCCCATAGCACCACCATCACACTGTCTGAACACAGAGCAAACCATCAAGACTCTGTTCCCATAGCAACACCATCACACTGTCTGAACACAGAGCAAACCATCAGGCCTCTGTTCACCCATCATCACTCTAGTCTGAACAAGGGTGATTATCCAGTAGTGTCCAGGAGAGGGCGCTTCATCACTCAGCCAGAAGCCTGCACTCCTGCCACAGACAGTGGGGGGTCATCTGGGGCAGTGCCTGCAGCAGTCCTCTGGTACTGGGGGGTCTTGGTGTTGGGGCAGTAGGGGGGCAGTACCTGCTGCAGCCCTCTGGTACTGGGGGGTCTTGGTGTCGGGGAGACTCAGACTCGGGTCCAGCCTCAGGATGTCCAGACTTTCGTTCAGGTTGCTGCTGTTGGACGTCTTGGCTGATTTACACTTGGTCTTCCTGTTGGGGATCTTGGTGGGAAACTTCATCTTTAACTTCTTGCTGTTCTCCTGAAGGAATAGAAGACGAGTGAGTGTGGCGCAATGTCAGAGGGTGGAGCAGGTGGAGCAGGTGGAGCAGGTCTACCTTGGCCGTGGAGCTCGCACTGGTGAACAGCCTAGAACTTCTTCTGGGCTGAACGTTGGGAGGACCAGACATACTGGGACTGAGGACCTGAGGGGAGCCACTGAGAGACAGACAGGATGTCAGACAGGAGGTCAGACAGGAGGTCAGACATAGAGACAGACGGGAGGTCCGAGGTTACCTGGTGTGAGGAGCAGACACAGTCTGTGATTGGTTGAAGGGGATGGGGAGAACGTCTCTACTGTTTCCACTCTGACTGAACACTGACTTAGACTGACTGATCCTGGAAACAGACTGACAGACACATGTGAAGGTGAGACAGTGTGAGTGAGTGAGTGAGTGAGTGAGTGAGTGAGTGAGTGAGTGAGTGAGTGAGTGAGTGAGTGAGTGAGTGAGTGAGTGAGTGTACCTTCTTGCTCGGACCGGTACTTTGTGTTTCCATGGTCGCAGAGTAGTTTTGTAGATATGTGGGGTCTCCTGGGCTCGGCTCCAGGGGCAGGATGCCAAAACTGGACACAGTGAAATCAAGTTAAGGTGTGATGGGGGTGTGACGGAGGACTGATGGAGAACATTTGACACCAGCAGCACCCTCACGGTGACTCACCTGGGCGTTAGAGGGCTGAGAGCTGCAGGGCCTCCTAATAGGCTCCGCCCACTCTTAGGCTTGTTTTGTTTAGCCAATAGAGAGCCGGCTGACGCCATAGAAACAGAATTAGCCAATAGGGAGCCGGTATCCGGGGAGATGAGGGAGGAGTCGATGTAGGAAACCGACAAATCAGACGTCAGCTTCCCGTTAGAAGATTCTAGATTCAAACGATTCAACTCCTGAAAAACAATCGGGACAATTCATCAGTAATCTGATTACTCCTGATGACTACGTTAACTTATCGTCGATGACACCAGGCCAGTTCATTCTCCACAAGAAGAAGAAAGTTTGACACTCCGACTTCAGTGACTCAGCTCTTGGCTCGGCTCTGCAACGGTCCGGCCGAAGCATCTCGCCCAACTTCTGCTGTGGCCCCCAGGCGTGTGATTGGTCAGGTTTTTCTTATTTCTGCCAGAAGTCCGGGACAGGGCTGAGCGTTTTGTATTTACACATTGCCGTGTGCTGCCCACACACGCTCCAGCTGGCTGATGACCGCATCCGTTAGATTTTAATCATGTTTAGCATGTAGCTTTGCTACTGTGGCGCGCCCCAAAGCTTGTTAGCATGTGGCCCTCTCACCATCACTTTCTTCTTCTTCTCAGGGATTAGCTGGAGGCCCTGAGGTAATAGATTACTCTGCTCAGTACCAATGATACCAGGTGTAATTCTGGGTCACCTTGTCAATAGCTTTGATCACAGACTTGTGTTGATCAGTGTTGAACTGAAAATGTTCAACAGGTGTGTTTGTTTTATGTACCAGTGTGTCCTGGGGCGTCTCCATGAGGGCGGTGTCTAGACGATGGGAGGGGTTCTGGGCGGGGCTTACAGGTGGAGGGGGCAGGGCTATAGAGGAGGTCAACCTGAAGACCTGGTCAGGGTCTGGTTTCTCTCCTGGAACACAAAGCACAAGGTGAGCCGAGACCACTTGTCCACTCACGGAGGACAATGGACGGAAAGTGGACAGACAGCGTTACCTAGGTGACAGAGGTTCTGGAACGGCGACCAGAGGAAGGGATTGAGGGTTAAACTCCTCTGGAAACATTCGGCTCCTTTAGCAACACGGTCGGTCTTACTGCTCAGAGACACACACATATTAGTATATACACACACACATACACATAAACATGCACACACAAACACACCAGTAGATGTGTCCCAGTAAGGACAGGGTGAAGGACGCAGAGTCCCCAAACTCTGTGATGATGTCATCCTGACTCTTCTGCTTATTCAACACTCCACCAATCAGAACCTGCTCTCCTTCAGCCAGCCTGGATAGAGAGAGAGAGAGACAGAGAGACAGACAGAGACAGAGACAGAGAGACGGGGGGTTGGGGAGACAGAGATGGTAAACTGCACTCAATCAAAGTGAGAAGTCAGTGTGTGTGCGTGCTTGTGTGTGTTTATATCAGTGTATGTGAGTGTGTGTCAGTTAGTGATGGGGCCGAGCCGATCCAGTATCTATCGGGTTCCGATATCAACATAATTCACGGATCAGAAATTTCAGATGCAACCTGCGGACATTTCTGATCAATGAGCCTCGTCTGTGATTCACTGTTGCTGAAATGACTCCACAGTGTTTCCCTGCTGCTGCTCTGCTCGCTGGCTGCAAACTGTGGACTGGATTTCCGGAAGGGAGGCGGGTCTCAATGAGACCAGGAGGAATGAGTCAGGAAATCTTTTCCACAGTTTGCAGCCAGCGAGCAGGCTAGGGAAGTAGCACTGTGGCTATCCAACCTTTCATGACAACATGTTTGGACGTATTTTACGCTCAAAACACCACAAAGCAGCACAGCAATGTGTGATGTTTGCGAGGCCGTAGTACAGCGAGGCGGCCTTTGCTGCCAGGCGTCACAGTTTAAAAACGCCAGCTTGCCGAGGAGAACAGCACTGACCGCTGCATCAAAACAATGAAAAGTAGCTTCTCCAGGCTGTAACAGGCGATTCACACCTCCGTGAAGCTGCATCCTACTCCACGCTATACTCTGTGAAAATAGTGCCAATCGTTCATGTTGCATTAGAGCTGGAAGCACTGCTGTTTGTGCTGCGTTGTTAAAGAGTTTCCCCACGGATTAATAAAGTGATTCTGAGGTTTTAAAGATAGAACTACTTTATTATGAGATGATGACGTCACGCAGACCCCCACATTGTCCAAATGGAACAAAAATAGTTTGTACTGCTTCCTTTTCTGACCTTATACCAACCTGAAGTGGTCTTTTGGGAGAATACATGTATACATTAGTACATTTCATACTTTAATGTAGAGAGGAGTTTATAACAGCCTCATATAAAATCAACAATAATGATAATAATATTGTTAAAGCAAACAGAGCTCCGGTATCGGAACAGTATCGGTATCTGCAGATATCCAAACTGGGTATCGGGTTCAGATCGGAAGTGAAAAAATGTGGATTGGTGCATCCCGAGTGTCAGTGTGTGTGTATCAGTGCGAGTGTGTGTGTGTGTGTGTGTGTCCTACTTGCTGAGCTCCACGCAGCACTTGGCCAGCAGGAAGCGGACCTGCGGAGTGGAGCAGCTGTGAGCCTTCAGGAGCCGGTAGGCCTTGTAGGGTTTCCCCGAGCGGTGGTAGCATGTGGCCAGCAGGTACAGAGCCTCTTCTGAACGCACTACACACAGACAGTGGGGGGTTGACCACTGGTTAGTTAACCACCAGGTTAGAGTTAACTAGGTAAAGAGCAGACTGAAAAGGAGAGGAGTTACCTTCAGCATAGAGTCTCTCAGCAAGGAAAACGGCGTCCAGGTAGGCGTAGTGATTCAGAGCCTGCCATACTGCAGCCTGCACACAGAGCGACACGTTAAATAGTCCCCCGACTGTACCTCCAACTAGTTCCCCACCGCTGCTACCTACAACTAGTCCCCCCGACTGTGCCTACAACTAGTCCTAACCTGGTACACCACAGCTAATAGTACACTTGCACTACATTAGCATTACTAACATGATAATGCTGCTGTGCTGCAGCGCTCCTCGTACGTTACCGACGAACCAATGCTACACATACTTCACTGAAAAACCAACGCTCCTCGTACGTTACCGACGAACCAATGCTACACATACTTCACTGAAAAACCAACGCTCCACGTACGTTACCGACAAACCAACGCTCCTCGTTTGTGACCGACGAACCAACGCTACACATACTTCACTGAAAAACCAACGCTCCTCGTACGTTACCGACGAACCAATGCTCCTCGTTTGTTACCGACGAACCAACGCTACACATACTTCACCGAAAAACCAACGCTCCTCGTACGTTACGACGAACCAATGCTCCTCGTTTGTTACCGACACACCAACGCTCCTCATTCTTTACCGACAAACCAACGCTCCTCGTATGTTACGACGAACCAACGCTACTTGTATGTTACCTACAAACCAACGCTCCTTGTACGTTATGACGAACCAACGCTCCTCATTTCTTACCGACACACCAACGCTCCTCGTACTTTACCGACAAACCAACGCTCCTCGTACGTTACGACGAACCAACGCTCCTCGTACGTTACGACGAACCAACGCTCCTCATACGTTACGACGAACCAACGCTACTTGTATGTTACCTACAAACCAACGCTCCTTGTACGTTACGACGAACCAACGCTCCTCGTACGTTACGACGAACCAACGCTCCTCGTACGTTACGACGAACCAACGCTCCTCGTACGTTACGACGAACCAACGCTCCTCGTACGTTACGACGAACCAACGCTCCTCGTACTTTACCGACAAACCAACGCTCCTCGTACGTTACGACGAACCAACGCTCCTCGTACGTTACGACGAACCAACGCTCCTCGTACGTTACGACGAACCAACGCTCCTCGTACGTTACGACGAACCAACGCTCCTCGTACGTTACGACGAACCAACGCTCCTCGTACGTTACGACGAACCAACGCTCCTCGTACGTTACGACGAACCAACGCTCCTCGTACGTTACGACAAACCAACGCTACTTGTATGTTACCTACAAACCAACGCTACTCGTACGCCAGACAAAGCAATGCTACTAGTACGTCAACGCGGCTTCAAAACTAATGTCTGGCTTGTCCTGCGTCTTCCCATTCAAACTTCTTCAACTTCCTGTTCAAAGTATTTCAACTTCCTGCAGAGCTTCACCACAACACATTCAATACATCACATGATGGACCAGGAAGACTGGACCTGGACCTGGACCTGGACCTAGACCTAGACTAGCCCTGGACCTAGACATTGTAGGAGCTGATGATCCTGTGAACCTTAGAGCTGCTTGTGCTAACAGCTAACATTAACAAGCTAATAGCTAACATTAGCCGGCTGCTAGCTGACATTAGCTTGTGTTAGCACTAGAAACTGGGCAGCTTCAGCTGCTTAATGTCAGCTGGTGACTGTTAGCTGGCTAACTGGTGGCTAGTTAATGTCAGCTGGTAACTGTTAGCTGGCTAACTGGTGGCTAGTTAATGTCAGCTGGTAACTGTTAGCTGGCTAACTGGTGGCTAGTTAATGTCAGCTGGTAACTGTTAGCTGGCTAACTGGTAGCTAGTTAATGTCAGTTGGTTAACTGGTAGCTGTTAAGCTAGGAGCTGGTTAACGTGGAGTCAGAACATCAGACATGTCGTTTTTCTGATGATCTTTAACGGGAAACGTTGAGGCTCCGCCAGGCTAACCGTTAGCATGTTAGCTTCAGCAGCTCAGTCCAAAACACACACACATGCACACACACAAACACACACACACGCGCACACACACACACTCCCGCAGGAATATAAACTTCCCCGGGTCTGGGAAGCGGTAGCTCCGGCGTTGAACCAGGGAACGTTCCGGTAGTGTCCGGTTCCCAAACGTCAGGTGAATTCAGTAGTCGGACCGGAGCGAAGTGTGACGTTAGAGAGCGACAAGCCCGAACCGTCGGGGTTTGTAATGAGACAGAAATAACCGGGGAGCTCTGGAGGCCGCTCCGCCGCCTGTGAGCCACCGAGTACCGAGTGAACACAAACCCACCATCACCACCGTGACCGTGAAGCACAGAGGAGACCCGCGGCAGGCCTGTGACCGGGCCCCGGCTCTCAACCGGGGATGGGCCTGCCGCTGAGTCCGGGAGGGAGCAGCCGGCCCCGGAGCACCCAGCTCCGGCTCCCCGCTCATGACAACGAGCCGCGGCAGTGTGTTTACCTGGACGGGTTCCTGCAGCACCGTCATTCCGCCTCTGCCCTCCGTCTGTCGCTTCCCGTACTCTGTTGTCCTCGCTTCTGTCGGTAATCGAGTCTCCAGGAGGAGCTGCTGCCGAACATTTGAACAACCCGACCGTTAGCAGCCGAGCGAAGCCGAAGATTCCCGACGACCGCAGTGGAGTGTAGCGGAAAACAACGAGTGTTCAGCGGAAAGAGCCGAAGTGGCTGCCGCGGGAACATGCTGCCACCCGGTGGTTCAAAGTGGTTCTACATTGAAGTGTTCAACTCACAAATCACCAACAAGAATTCATCCGTTTAAATTAAAGACTCACACTACTTAGTCACTTGTTACCCTCTGGTTATTGTCCAGGTGAACCTGTAATCTCCCATAGTTACTTGAGACAATGATGATAGATGGATGGATGGATGGACGATAATAATGGATGAATCATCATGGTCATCATCATCCATCGTGGTTGCCATAGTGATTCCCCCAGTAAAACGAAGATAGAAGAGGCACCAACAGAAGAGAAATGATTTCAAATAAAATAAAAGCAGAGTTCAGTTTTTTTTGATAAAGAACAAACACAAAGAAGTCAATGCAACACGACACACTTTATTGAAGCATCGTTCTCATCAATCACTCACACCGCTGTAGCTGCTAATGATAGAGCTACTACTGCTAAAGCTGCTAATGCTAAAGCTGCTAATGCTATAGTGACTATTGCTAAAGTTGATGATGCTAAAGATGCTAATGCTAAAGCTGTGCCTCCACTGAACATGTAGACGAGCCTCCAGAGCACAGAGCACTTGAACACGTTGGACTACAGACACACTACAGACACATTACAGACACAAGGGACACGTTGGACTACAGACACACTACAGACACATTACAGACACAAGGGACATTTTGGACCACAGACACACTACAGACACAAGGGACATTTTGGACCACAGACACACTACAGACACAGAAACGTGTTGGACTACAAAGTGCAGTTGGCTTCAGGGAAGAGTCGACATTTCGCCACCGTCAGGTAGGTTTCTACCTGCAAACACAGAAAAACCAACACATGTGACATAATCATGACATAATTATGACATCACAATGAGCCCCCCCTGCACCCCCCACCCCTCCCCACCTTGTGCATGTCCTTCTTGAAGCAGGCCAGCAGCTCGTAGGTTCTGCTAAGAGACTCTTCAGCTGCCACCGTCTGGTAGTAGCTTCCATACGAGCCGTCGGGCAGAACGTCTGCTGGGTCCTGGTTCTCCTGTAGGACACACACCGGCCTGGTGAGTGATTGTGTGTGTGTGTGTGTGTGTGTGTGTGTGTGTGTGTGTGTGTGTGTGTGTGTGTGTGTGTGTGTGTGTGTGTGTGTGTGTGTGTGTGTGTGTGTGCTCTCACCCTGATCAGCAGCATGATTCCCGTCTTCAGCTCCGACAGTTTGAGTGAAATCTGGTTCCTCTGAGTCGATCCGGTGGAGAGAGAACGGCTGGGAAACTCCCAACAGTCCAGCAGGCGGAAGGAGACGGACAGCAGCTTCAGCACCTGCAGCAACACAACAACATGACTACACAACAACAACATAACTACACAACAACAACATGACTACACAACAACAACATGACTGCACTCCAACACAACATAACAAAACAAGACTGCTCTACGCTGCGTCTCGTACTTGTCGATGTGATTCAGGATGTAATCGGAGTACTGTGAGTACTCAGAGTACCGGTACTCACAGAGCTGCGCTGCGTCTCGTGCTTGTCGATGGGACTCAGGATGTAATCAGACTGACAGAAGTCCTGGAGGAAGATCTTGTTGAGCTGCCGCTGCTCCTCCGTCTGGAGAGTGTTCTCCTACACACACACACACACACACACACACACAGTGATATAGATTGATCAGGTGATGGATCAGGATTGATCAGATGATTGATCTGGTAAAGGGCGTGGTCGTCACTCACAAAGTCGGAGAAGATCTTCTGGGCCAGCAGGTGGAGGTGCTGCACCCTGCTGACCACGATGGAGAACAGACGCTGGCTGTCTGTAATTGGCTGACACGAGACGCCGAGACACAGGAGGGCCAGCAGGACCAGGACTGCACAGATGACACACACAGGTGAGACACTCACTCAGGTGAGACACTCACTCAGGTGAGACACTCACTCAGGTGAGACACACACTCAGGTGAGACACTCAGGTGAGACACACACAGGTGAGACACACACTCAGGTGAGACAGTCACTCAGGTGAGACACACACTCAGGTGAGACAGTCAGGTGAGAGACCTTCAGGTCAGAAAGAAAACAGACAATGAAGAGTGACATCAGACTTGTTTCACCTCTGTTCATAGTTCTGGTTCTGGTTCTGGATCAAGTCGTGATTCTGGTTCTGCTCCGGGTGGTTCTGGATCAGGTTGTGGTTCTGGTTCTGGCCCTGGATCAGGTTGTGGTGCTGGTTCTGATCCTGGATCTTTAGCTGGACTTCAGTTTGGCTTATGAAGTTTCAGCTCAGATTCATGGTTTTATAGCTGCAAACTTCATGATTATATTCAACCAGAAACCTGAACCTGTGTGTGTGTGTGTGTGTGTGTGTGTGTGTGTGTGTGTGTGTGTGTGTGTGTGTGTGTGTGTGTGTGTGTGTGTGTGTGTGTGTGTGTGTGTGTGTGTGTGTGTTTTGTTTAAACATTGTTTTACTTTTCAAACATCTCTTGACGTTTGTGATGGAGGAGTGATGGAGGAGTGATGGAGGAGGGTGAATCCACCAATCAGACTCACTGAATTCATTCATGTCTTCATGAACCTGCGACAAACAACACACACATTCATTAAATATGTCCTGTGATGCTCTAACGGGGGCGTTGGGGGGTGTCTTCATCCTCCTCTTCCTCCTGGTCATACCTGAAAACAACTGCTGCCTCTTCCCCTAACGTCAAGAATATAGAGCATCTTCCTCCCCTAACATCAAGAATATAGAGCATCTTCCTCCCCTAACATCAAGAATATAGAGCATCTTCCTTCTCTAACATCAAGAATATAGAGCATCTTCCTCTTAAAGAGATGAGAAGATTAAAATTGTTGTGTTATGTGTATTTTTACGTTGTGTTGTCTTGTGTCATGTTGTGAACATTGTATCACTGTGTTGTGTAGTTGTGTGGTTGTGTGGTTGTGTTGTGTATCTGTGTGGTTGTGTTGTGTGGTTGTGTTGTGTTGTGTTGTTTGTTGTGTGACGTGATTGTGTTGTGACGTTGTGTTCTGTGGTTGTGTTGTTTGTTGTGTGGTGTGATTGTGTTGTGTTGTGATGTTGTGTTCTGTGGTTGTGTTGTTTGTTGTGTGGTGTGATTGTGTGGTGTTGTGATGTTGTGTTCTGTGGTTGTGTTGTTTGTTGTGTGGTGTGATTGTGTTGTGTTGTGATGTTGTGTTGCGTGGTTGTGTTGTTTGTTATGTGGTGTGGTTGTATTGGGATGTTGTGTTGTTTGTTGTTTGGTGTGGTTGTCTTGTGGTGTTGTGATGTGATGTGTTGTTTGTTATGTGGTGTGGTTGTGTCATTTGTTGTGTGGTTGTTTTGTTGTGTTTTGGGGCTGTGTTTGTTGTGTAGTGATGTTGTGTTCTGTGGTTGTGTTGTTTGTTGTGTAGTGATGTTGTGTTGTTTGTTGTGTTTTGTGGTTGTGTTGTTTGTTGTGTTTTGTGGTTGTGATTGTTGTGTTGTGATGTTAAGTGGTTGTGTTGTTTTCCGTGTGGTTATGTTGTGTGGTTGTTTGTTGTGTTGCATGGTGTGGTTGTGTTGTGTTGTGTGTTTGTGTTGTTTGTTGTGTGGTTCCGTTGCGTGGTGTCAGTGGAGGATCAACAGTCAGATCAGTGTCACTGATCAATATTCACCAGATGTTTGTGTCGCTGCTTCAGTCACATTAATGACGTCTGACCTTCTTTCTTTCACTCACCTTAATATTCACACGTTCATTCAGCTGAGCCTCGTACGATTTCCATGGTGATGACGGTGCAGTGACTCACAGTGACTCACCTGTACAGGTGGAGGTGGAGGGATCTGGTTTTCTCTTCCGGATTAACTTCAGGATTAACCCTGGTTTATATTCTGGATTAATTTCAGGATTAACTGTTCTTTATATTGTCGATTAACTCTGGTTTTCTCTTCTGGATTAACTTCAGGATTAATTCTGGTTTATATTCTGGATTAATTTCAGGATTAACTGTTCTTTATATTGTGGATAAACTCTGGTTTTCTCTTCTGAATTAACTTCAGGATTAACTGTTTTATATTCTGGATTAACTCTGGTTTTCCTTCTCGGTTAACTTCAGGATTAACTCTGGTTTTCTCTTCTAGATTAACTCTGGTTTTCTCTTATGGATTAATTTCAGGATTATCTGGACTCATCTGAACAATCAGATCAATGACACATGTAAATAATACTCGGACGGGGAGTTTGCAGGCTACATTGAAGTGAACAATAATTTCTCATTAATTCATTTTAATTGTAGAAGTCTTTGTGAAAAATTTCCATAAAATGTATGATGATCTGAAAGTATTAAGTGGACAATTTAAAATGATTGCATTATCAGACACTTGGTTACAAAATGAAAATGTTCAAAAACTTTTATTTTGAAAGATATAAATTCCATCATTTAAATAGAGGATACAAGAAAGGGGGGGGGTGTGTCCCTTTACGTAAAGCTTGAATGAAAATGTGGATTAGTACAGACGATGACTGCTGTCGTAGAAGATTTAATGGAGTGTACAAGTGTAGAAATAGAAACGGAAAGACAGAAAAACATTGTTGTATCGCGTGGACAGAACCCCTGGCATAGAGCATAGAGGGAATTCTAGAACATTCAAATGACAGAAAAACTTACATCGTGTGTGGAGATTACAACATTGATCTCTGAAACTTGTCCAAACCTAAAATAACATCAGATTTTACTGATTCAATGTGTCGTAAAGGATGTCATCTTCTCATTACGAGACCCACACCAATAACTATGGACTCTGCAACACTTAAAGACAATATATTCACAAATATTACTGAAGAAGTCAAATGTGGCATTCTGATCAATGATCTATCAGTTCATTTTCCTGCATTTATTACTTAACGAACCAAACGAAGATCCACAGCAAAAAAATCTGTCAGACTAAGAACTGAAGAATTCTGCTGGAAGAAGAACGGGTTGGGGTTAAGTTGAAGACGTAAACTCAGCATGAGATACCTTTTTAAACCGGTTCCAGAACTTATATGACAGAAATTGTCCCTTAATTATTAAGAAGAAAATGACCACCAAGAAAGCATGGATTACAAAAGGTTTGCAAAATGGTTGAAAAGGGAAAAATCAATTTTTCAAGGACACAGGCAACAGAGTAAAAATATAAAACATAAAAAAAATAATCTGACGAGTAGATTAAGAGAAGCCAAAAAAAGATTATTAGAAAATCTGAACAATGTCAAAGGGACATGGAATATACCTAATTGTGTAATGGAGGATAAAGTTGGCATAACAAGTGAACCCAACTATCTGAATGAAGAAAATAAGGAAGTAGACGTAAAATAAATGTCTAATGAATTCAATTCTTATTTTGTTAACATTGGCCCTAATCTGTAGGGAGTTACTGAAGCAGATTTTCTGTAGCTCAGCTAAAAAATAAGATGTGAAGAGACAGCAGTGGGTTTGATATGACGATTATAAAACACACTATTGATTGTATAAGTAGCCCCTTTATGCCACATTTTCAACCTTTCTTTCATATCCGGGGCTTTTCCACATAAAATGAAAATATCAAAAGTGATCCCACACTTCAGTCAGGAGATAAACACTGCTGAACCAAGTACAGACCAACATCTCTACTTGCACAGTTTGCTAAAATTATTGCAAAACTTTCCGTTTATAGATTAGATGCATGTGTTGAAAAAAATCTGTTGAGCGAGAGTCAGTTTGGGTTTGATCTGAAAAAAGCGTTTGGTACCATAGACCACAACATCCTATTAAAGAAATAACAGATTATGGGAGGAGAGTTCAATTGGATCAGAAGTTGTTTAGAAAACCGACGATTTGTACAGTTTGCTGGCAATACCTCAGAAAAATTCAAAATTCAATGTGGAATTCCCCAAGGTTCCGTTATCGGGCCTAAACCTTTTGTTCCATACATAAATGATCTATGTGAAGTGGCAGAAATATTACAGTTTGTATTGTTTGCTGATGATACAATTTGGGTTTTTTTTGGTCAGGAAAGAATTCAAAAGGACATGAGTTAAATAATCTAAAAAGAAATGGTAAAAATCCACAATTGGTTTGACGAAAAATGTGGACAAAACTAAATTTACAGTTTCAAATTTGAAATTAAATGTTGACATTCAGCTGTTTCTGACTGGGAGAAATATTGAAAGGGTGTCAGAATTTAGGTTTTTGGTTGTGACACTGGAGGAAAAATTAAACTGGAAATCTCAAGTTGACCATATTCAAAAATAATTATGTAAAACCTTCTGTTCTTCACGAAGTACAATATTTTTTCTATTGCACAGCTTCATGGTTATTATAGTGCACGTTAAAGGGGACATATCATGCTAAATCCACTTTTTTTTAGCCCTTAAATGCATGTTGTTGTATATTTAGAGTGTTTAGAAGTACAGAAAAGTTCAAAGTAGTCTCTTCAGGTGCTCCGTTGATATCTTTATATTCTGTTTTGGTCATATTTTGCAATCTGTTTCAATTTTTCTATTCTCTATTACGTTTTTTGAACAATGACGTCACAGTATTCGCAGCGGAACTGCCAAATTAGGACATCGACTCCAGGCCCGACACTTCGAGCAATCCGCCATTTTTGTTTCTCGCTGCGATTTTGTAGTCCAACCGAAGTTACGAGAGGATAAGTCGAAATGTTCGGTTGTTGGATGTAGTAACCCACAAGCTTCGTTACACCGTCTCCCAGCATCAGAACCTTTTCGAAGTGCCTGGTTGAGTTTTATTTTTCACAGAAATGTACCCACATCTGTGGGTAAGGTCATTTTTGTGTGCGCGAAGCACTTCAAGGATGACTGCTTCAGCAACCTCCGCCAGTATAAAGAAGGATTTGCCGAAAGACTTGGTCTGATTGAGCGGTCAGTTCCTTCTATCTATGGAGACGACGAACAGAGCACTTCGGTAAGCTGTATATAACGCTAAAAAGTGTGATGATAAGACGTCCCTGTCATTGTTTTGTTAGCATTAGCAGTTGCACCGTCTTCATATGTTAGCGCTGTGTGCTCGTTTTAGATTATAATGTAACTTCTGTGTTAAATAGTCGTTGTAATACAGGCAGTATTGTAGTAGTGGGCATGGATGGAGAAGTTAGTGTAAATATAGTAACACACCATTGCGTTACATCCATATGAAGACGTTGTTCTGTAGGTGCATCATGGTCATTTTCATCTCGCTCCGCCGGGTCCGACTCTGGCTCCAACATGTATGGCTGGATGGACAAATCTTCCCTTGTTGACATTTTGTAAATAATGTGTGAATATAAAGTTTCTGCGCCGCTAGATAATTGTATCTGTTCTATCAAACTACAAAGATGGCCGAACAGGGTGGAGTTGAACCGAGTGTCACCTCTGCAACCTGGAGAGGAGGCGGGGTATGAAGTGTCTCATTTGCATTTGAAGAGACCGCCCCAAAACGAGTTGCTCTCAGAAGCACATCAGAAAAGGGGTAGAAAAGGGGCCTGTGGAGCTCTAATAATGAGGAATTCAGACCCAAGCTCTGCAGTTCCGCTTTACATAGACCACAACTGTATGATTTATATGTAAAAAGGAAGGATGTACTCTCATGTACTGCTTAGACGTATGGTGAAACATACACAAGGGGGGCGGAGCCTCACACTGGGGGTGGAGCCTCAAAAGAAGTGAATGTAAAAATATATAGTAAAGGAAGATCACTGAGGAAGCTTCTCAACTACGTAAACTGCTCTGCAGTTTCTCCTCGTGTGATTGGTCAAGCTCCGCCCCATTCATGTGAACACATTGATCCTGACGGGAAAACTCTGGTTTGAACTAGCGAGTTCATAACCTGCTTCGTGTCAATGCTGATCAGGGATCCAGAATGTCTGGGTGAGTTAATTCAGGTAAATTAATCTTGGTGAGTTAATCCAGGTAAATTAATCCAGGCGTTTTAATCCACTTAGATTAATCCAGGTGAGTTAATCCAGGTCAATTATTCCGGGTAAATTAATCCAGGTGAGTTAATCCAGGTGAGTAAATCCAGATATATTAATCTAGGTATGTTAATACAGGTAAATTAATCTAGGTATGTTAATCCAGGTGAGTTAATCAGGTGAATTAATCAAGGTGAATTAATTCAGGTGAGTTAATCAGGTAAATTAATCAAGGTAAATTAATCCAGGTATGTTAATCCAGGTTACTTGATCCAGGTAAATTAATCTAGGTCAGTTAATCCAGGTTGGCCGTACTCTGGTATAAATATAAACAGATGTGGTAACAATGTTTTCAGGAAAGTGGATCTTTATTCATTGATATTGATTGATTTGTACTGAAGGTCTAAACTCTCATTGATCATCAAACATTTAAAGTTCATCAATCAGAAGTGACGACTGGTCGATCAGAAGTGACGACTCGTCAATCACACAACACACAATTCACAATGTGTGAGTGTACAAAACGAAAAAACAATTACAATCTAACTTCACCAACAACACGACTCAGCACACAAGAAAGAAAGAAAGAAAGAAAGAAAGAAAGAAAGAAAGAAAGAAAGAAAGAAAGAAAAGGGGAACAGATGAGGAGTTCTTCATGATGGACCAACGTTATTAATATTCAAACGTTTCTTCCTGTTAAATCAGTTTTTCTTTCCTCGACTCAATTTGTTGGTTTTCCTCACTAAAAGTCTTGAAATGACTTTGAGTTGCTTGACGAGAAATCAAGAAATCAAGAAATCAAGAAATCAAGAAATCAAGAAATAAGCAGTGAAATTCTCGTCGCAGAAGATTTTCCTTTGGTTTATTTCTGTTGCAGTTTCACTTCAGTTCAGTCACTTGAAGCAGCTCAGGATCCTGAGTCCTGATTGGTTGACTCACCATCTCACTCACCTGCAGCCCAGTGGATCAATCAGCAGGAGGCAGGTGGAGGTCAGGTGGAGGGCGGGTGGAGGTCAGGTGTCAGCAGGCTCACAACATTTCAATAAAACAAGCGAAGCAGACATATTGATCGCCATCAAGCAGTTACTTATTATCAGCCGTCAGCCTGGGCAGTCATCTCAGGAGCGCCATCCACCAGGAGCTCCACCCATCAGGAGCCGCTCCACCCTCCAGGAGCTCCGCCCTCCAGGAGCTCTACCCTCCAGGAGCTCCATCAGGACACACCACGGACACTTTGTGGATGTTTGAAGCAGCTACGTCATGACGCCTCCTTAACAGCTGATCACAGATCGATGAGTCCCTCCTGAGGGCGGGACTCTGAGCATAGGGTGGAGCTCTGTGTGCAGGATGGAGCTCTGAGCGTTGGGTGGAGGTGATGGAGGCTCAGCGGGATGCTTTGGTGTTCGGATCTGCTCCTTTCACCGGTCACTTCACTTCCTGCAGGAGCAAAGTGGATCACACGACGGACTCCCGCACGCTGTCGTCCAGCAGAAACATGGCAGCGCCGGGCGGAGGAGCGGCTTCCCGCACACTGTCATCCAGCAGAAACATGGCGGCGCCGGGTGGAGGAGCGGCGTGGAGGATGAGTTCGCTCTGGAGCTCCACCCGGGCGGGCCGCTCCGGTTCGTCATACAGCTGATCGAGGCGTTGGCACAGCAGCCCTTCCGTCTCCGGTGGCGGCTGCTCGTCTCGCCATCCGTCCGTCCTCTGGCGGTGTTTGTAGGACGCCAGTTTGACGGTCCGCTGCAGAAGGTGCTTCCTGAATGCTCGCTGAATCACCGCCGCCGCTACCTCTTCCTGTTTCCTGCGCAAGGTGCTGCTGATTGGTTCATACGACACCTGCAGGTGGAAACATTCACGTCACTCTGGAACCTTTTCTGAGATTCGTTGCTTTAGGTTTATGACCTGCAAGGTTAGCATATAATGCTTACGACAGAAAACACTTCATTACAGTGACTTAGCGACTAGTTAGCAGCAAGTTTGTGACCAGTTAGCAGCTATTTAGCTGCTAGTTAGTTATTGTTAGCGGCTAGTTAGTGACTAGTTCTTGACTTGTAAGTAGCTAGTTAGCAGCTAGTTAGAAACTAGTTAGCATCACAACTGTTAAATCGCTGTCAGCAGCTGCTAACACACAGAAATGATTGATGTTGGCCAATCAGAGCGCTTCCTTCCAACAAATAAAAGCAGGTAGAAGCTCTGGTGAGAGGACCCGATAACAACGGACGCCCTGGACTGAGTGGACCAATCAGCTTGTAGGGACAGGTTTAACTGTTAACACAGGACCACAGGTCAAAACAGTCAGACGTCTTCCTGGAAAATTTCAAGCTGAGTGACACTAAACACTAAAACCGCCAAAATACGACAAGTTTCAATGCCTGTTTTTCAGATGTCGGCCATCTTGGATTCCTTTGTCCTCTTTAAAGTGCATGCTGGGAGCATCGGACTGTATTACAGATGATTACTGGCGGCATATGTTGGGATCTCACCAGATCACAGAAATAAACTGCAGCTCACTCGCATGCAAATCCTGCCTCCTCAAGCGTAACTGACGCCCCACTCAGCCAGCCACTGATTGGTCAGGACCCCCCGGATTTGATACCTTTGAGCGCCCCACCTTATCAAAAGCTTTTGGAGCATTCATTTCTCTCTTGCTGGTGGTAGGAGCTGCATGCAGCTCGTCCAGCAGTTAGCCCAGCCTGCTAACCGCTAAGACCAGAGGCCTGAAACTGAAGGCCTCAACTCCTGCCCTGACCCGCCACGAGGGTCCCATCTCTGAACCCCCCTTTTTAAAGAATGTAATTATATTTGATATTTTTCGATCAGCTATCTCCAGTGCTCAACCTTTTCACGGCATCGGCACCTACATGGTTGTTATAACGCTGTGGCGAAAGTGATAGTGGAATGACGGCGTTACCTTGGACGGGTTGTTGGCCATAAACTTCTCCTCCATGCTGGCTTTCAGAGCGTCCATCTCTCCTGAATCCCCCAACACCTGCACAAGGACCAAATCAGGTCAGATGGGGATCCTTGGATGGAGTGTGACAGGTGAGTTAGCGGAGCAGGTTAGCTACCTGAGTAGTGAGCGCCAGCAGGATGTCCAGGCAGTGGATCTTGTCTCCAGGGACCAGAGGAAGGTCCATGTGGATCAGTTTGATGGTGTTTGGTTTAGGGATCCTCAGAGGATCTCGCAGAGTGTCGCAGAACTGAGAGAGCTCGCTGTGGAACAACAAGAAGGCGGTTAATATGGCTATCACCTGTCCTGAATTATCTCGCCTGTCCTTGATTATATTACTTGTACTGGATTAGTCCTGGATTATCTCACCTGTCCCACCCACATTATATCACTTGTCCTGGACTAGCTCACCTGTCCAGGACTATCTCATCTGCACTGGACTAGCTCACCTGTCCTGGATTAATATTACCTGTATTGGATTAGTCCTGGATTATCTCACCTGTTCCGCATTATCTCACTTGTCCTGGACTAGCTCACCTGTCCTGGATCGTCTCACCTGTCCTGGATCATCTCACTTGTCCGGGACTATCTCACCTGTACTGAATTATCTCACCTGTACTAGATTATCTCACCTGTACTGGATGAACTGGGAGGCGTCCGGGTCGAACTTTTCCCAGGTCTCATAGAACATTTCGAAGTCGTCCTCACACAGCGGGTCACTGCTCTCCTCCGTGGCCACATTGAAGTTCTCTAGGATGATGGCGATATACATGTTGACCACCACCAGGAAGGACATGATGATGTAGGTGGTGAAGAAGACGATGCCCAAGGCCGGGCTGCCGCAGTTCCCCCGCACCGGCGAGCCCGGGTTCTCGGCGTTGGGCTCGCAGTCGGGGGGCGTGTTCATGATGGGGAGGAGCAGGCCGTCCCACCCGGCCGACGTGGTGATCGTGAACATGCAGATCATGCTGTTGCCGAAGGTCTCAAAGTTGAACATATCGTCGATTGTCGCCTCCTTCTTCACGTAGGCAAAGTTGGACATGCCGAAGATCGAGAAGATGAACATGATGAGGAAGAGCAGCAGGCCGATGTTGAAGAGGGCGGGCAGAGACATCATCAGGGCGAACAGCAGCGTGCGGATTCCCTTTGCCCCACGAATGAGGCGCAGCACTCGGCCGATACGAGCCAATCGGATCACACGGAAGAGCGTGGGCGAGACAAAGTACTTCTCGATGATGTCGGCAAGGAGAAGACCTAACGAGGAGAAGACAAGCAGTGTTAACGCCAAACAGTCGAAAGTCCAAACTGTCCAGTTTCCAAACAGTCCAGAGTCCAAACTGTCCAGAGTCTGAAATGTCGAGAGTCCAAACTAATCAGAGTCCGAAATGCCCAGAGTCCCAACTGTCCACGGTCGGAACAGTCCAGAGTTCAAACAGTCCAGAGTCCAAACTGTCCAGAGTCCCAACTGTCCACGGTCGGAACAGTCCAGAGTTCAAACAGTCCAGAGTCCAAACAGTCCAGACTCCAAACTGTCCTAAGTCCAAACTGTCCAGAGGCCAAACAGTCCACTGTTTGGGCATTTCAAACTCTGGGCATTTCGGACTCTGAACAGCCCAGAGTCCAAACTGTCCAGAGTCCAAAAAGTCTAGAGTCCAAACAGCCTAGAGTCCAAAGTGTCCAGAGTCCAAAGTGTCCAGAGTCCAAAGTGTCCAGAGTCCAAACAGTTCACGGTCGGAACAGTCTGGAATCCAAACTGTCCAGAGTCCTCATAGACTGGCGCTGCCTATTGGAGCAGACGTATGGTGTGGCGGTCATCTTGGCTAGGTCCCCTGCCCCCCCAGTGAGGAAGGTTTAGTTTTCACACATTAAAGATCCTTGTTGCGTCAACACAGAACGACTCGTATTGATCAACACTCTGAACGTCCAGACTCACCGATGATGGAGAGGATGACGACCACAAAGTCGAAGATGTTCCAGCCCACAGCGAAATAGTGCTGCCGGAGTGCCACCATCTTCAGGATGCACTCTGAGGTGAAGACAACGATGAAGACCACGTTGACCCAGTACAGGATGAATTCCTTCTCCTGGCTCTGCTCGTCCGTCTCCACCATCATGGTCACCATGTTGAGGCAGATCAGCACCATGATGAAGATGTCGAACACCTGAGTGGTCACCAGGTCGAAGACCAGCGCCTGGAACCGGTTCTGGACGGACCAGAGACCGGGGACACACCCAGGGATGGTTATCGTTGAGAACTGGTAGAACCCGCCAGAGCATCACTTACCGTTTAGAATGGGTTACACGTCTCCTCAAAAGGAGCGTCGCTCTGCATTCTCTAAAAAACATTCTGCATTGGTTGCAGATGCTCTACATTGGCCACAGATGTTCTATGTTGTTTACAGATGCTCTACATTGGTGAAAGACGCTCTGCATTGGTTGCAGATGCTCTACATTGGCCACAGATGTTCTATGTTGGTTACAGATGCTCTACATTGGTGAAAGACGCTCTGTTTTGGTTACAGATGCTCTACATTGGTTACTGGCACTCTGCTTTGGTTACAGACGCTCTACGTTGTCACAGACACTCTGTGTTGGCTACAGACACTCAGCATTGGTGACAGATGCTCTGCGTTGGCTACAGACACTCTATGTTGGTTACAGACGCTCTGCATTGGTTACAGATGCTTTGCGTTGGCTACAGACACTCTATGTTGGTTACAGACGCTCTGCATTGGTTACAGATGCTTTGCGTTGGTTATAGACGCTCTATGCTGAGTGGCCGGTTCTCACCTCGGGTCGGGGAACAGGTTTCTGGGGTTTCTTGGAGCCGAGCTTCTTCATGGCATTGTAGTACTTCTTCTGCTCCTCCGTCATGAAGATGTCGGTTCCTCCGACGTGGAAACAGGAAACCAGAACCGTGAGAATCATGTCAACCAGACATCAACCGGAGACGTCAACCGGAGACGTCAACCAGACCTTAACCGTAAACATCAACTGGAGACGTCAACAAGACATGAACAAGACATCAACCGGAGTTGTCAACCAGACCTTAACCGGAGACGTCAACCGCAGATGAGCTGGTGTGAGAGGAGAAACTTATCTTGGCCTTCTGCTGGTTGAAATTGTCGATGATGACTCCGATGAAGAGGTTGAGGGTGAAGAAGGAGCCGAAGATGATGAAGCAGACGAAGTACAGGTACATGTACAGGTTCTCCTCGTACATGGGCTGGGACTCCACCTGCACCCGCAGTAACCATGGCAACCAGATTGTCAGACTGTGACTCGGTCTGAGTGCCCAGACCCTTCAGGCAGTACCAGGAGTACTGCTCATACTGTCATACTACCTGTGTACAGACCCTTCAGGGTCTTCAGGCCACACACACACACACACGGCCACACACATGCATGGACAAACACACACACATCTGAAAACACACAAATCAAACTAAAGTGCTGAAGTAACGTTCTTACTGTCACTGCTGCTGGTTCACGTCGTGTGTGTGTGTGTGTGTGTGTGTGTGTGTGCGTGTGTGTGTGTGTGTGTGTGTGTGTATCAGTGTCAGTGTGAGTATTGCAGCAGTACTGACCTCTCTGGAGTCCACGGCTGCGTACATTATGGCCATCCAACCTTTAAATGTTGCCTATAAGAAGAAGAAGAAGAAGAAGAATCATACTTCTTCCTGAATGGATCATCGGTAGCAGCCACACACGGGGGGGGGGGGGGGGGGGGGGGGGGGGGTACTCTGGTAGTACGGATACTCTGGTACTGCTAGTACTCTGGTACTACCGGTACTTTGGTCAAAATTAGATTTCATGTCTGAAGCCGCGGCTCCACCGGATTGTTTGATGGACTGAGGTGGTTCAGGTTTGTGTTGTGTGAAGTTGTGGATGGTACCTAAAGTACCGTAACCACTTCTCAGCAACTGGAGGGGAGGAGCTTTAGCAGGAGCTGGACGCTGCCATTCACAATGAGAACGTTTGCTGTGTCACTGAGAACAGAGGCTCATGGCTGAAGCTCCGCCTCCTGACACATTCCCGTGTTGCACACAACCCCGCCCACATTTTCCCGTACCATCTGCGGTGGAACCGGCGACAGAGTTGGGTCTAGGTACCAGCCCCAGTCATTCTATTACTGTAGTGCTGTGGATACTTTGGGTACTTTGGAGTACCGGCACTCTAAGCATAGTACTCACCACCTGCAATAGCGACAGGTATCCCATGCCCACGTTGTCGAAGTTGACTTTGGCGTTGGTCCAGCGGACGGCAGAGGCGTTGGACGCCATCAAGGTGAGACACTCTGTCTTGTTGTCCACCTGCTGGGCGTCGAAGACCTCGGCCGCCGTCATGTTGTAGCAGAAGAAGAACTTCCCGGCGAACAGGTTGACGCCCATGATGGAGAAGATCAGCCAGAAGATCAGACACACCAGCAGCACATTGAAGATGGAGGGGATCGCTCCCACCAGCGCGTTCACCACCACCTGCAGGACGGGAGGACGGAGCAGGGGGAGGAGCTGACGGAGACATGGACTGCTGTGTCTCCGTCAGCTTCTCCACTTACAAGACAGAGGGTGGAGCAAGGGGAGGAGCTGATGAAGACATGGACCGCTGAGGCCCCATGGACACAACATACACCTGAAAACATTTACTACATCTTTGGTGTCTGTCTCTCAGGTGTCTGAGTCTGTCAGGTGTCTGTCTCTCTCAGGTGTCTGTCTCACCCTCATGCCCTCGAAGCGAGACAGGGCCCTCAGTGGTCGCAGAGCTCGCAGTGTCCTCAGCGACTTGATGGCGCCGAGTTCCGAGTATCCCAGGATGTTAGCGGTCAGCGACACCAGAGACACCTGGAACACACACCTGCTGATGACATCACACCTTCCCCTGATGACATCACACCACCCCCAGATGACAGCACACATCCCCCCCGATAACATCACGCTCTGCCCCAATGAGATCACACCCTCCTTCACTACACCCTCGACCGATTACATCACGCCCTCCACTGATGACATCACACCCTCTCCTGCTCTGAACATCAAACCAGTGTTGATTGGATGTCTAATGCCAACTCATGTGAGCTGTGTTTGGTTCTGCTACGAACATCCGTGAGTACTCGTGAGTGAGTGAGTCATACGTCCACGATGAGGAAGTCCAGCCAGCACCAGGCGTTGGTGAAGTAGGTAGAGAATCCATAGGCGATCCACTTGAGCAACATCTCCACCACGAAGATGAAAGTGAAAACCTGGTCGGCGTATTCCAGCAGCACTTTCACCACCCGGCGCTGCTCCAGGTAGATGTCCTCGAAGGCCTGCGCACACACACAGACACAGACACACACACACACGGATCAGTGTGATCAGCAGCAGGTCAAAACAACATCGACAGTGAGGAAGAGGAGGAGGAGTGAAGAAGAGGAGCAGGGTACCAGCGCCCCACTGCTCATCAGGATCATGAAGATGATGAAGGTCTCGAAGTAGTTGTGCTCCACGATGGTGAAACAGGTTCTTCTGAGGTTAGACCAGGACTTTCCTTTGACCCCGGTCGAGTCCAGGTCCAGGTCCAGACAGGGACACCTCCTGTAGCACTCTGACAGACAGACAGACAGACACAGACACACACCATCATCATCCTGTCACATAATAACAATTTCAGTTTCATGACCATCAGTTGTGATTGTGATAGTGATTGTAGTGTGTGTGTGTGTACTCTCTGTCCAGCAGTCTGCCGGTGTGTTTTTATCTTCATCATCATCTTCATCGTTGTAGAGGTCGTCTGGAACTTTCTCTACGGTGCTACAGATTGATGAGTCGTCGTCCTGAATAGAAACGACAGAAATGACATGATGAGATAAATGACAATGAGACAAATGACGCGTTGGGACAAACACGATGAAACAAAAGAAATGATGACACGATGAGATCAACGACATGATGAGACAGAAACACTTCCAGAGAAGAGAAACAGCAGCAGGCAGAGCAACATTTACTTTGGAGTGTTTCTTGCCATCTCCTTCTTCCTCTTCCTCATCTTCCTCCTCCTCTTCCTCATCTCCCTCCTCCTCTTCCTCATCTTCCTCCTCCTCGGACTCTGATTGGGCGATCGGGACTCTCAGGCAGGAAATGCTCTTATAGTTGCTGGTCAGGTTGACGTCTTTTCTTTGGAGCTCAGGGTTATATGATGATGATTGTTCGGAGGTCACGGGGGTCACAGGGGTCACAGGGGTCAAAGGTAGAACCTCCTCCCTCACCAGGTCCAGGTGTGGACCAGTCACTGTAACGATCAACAGACAAACATGTTCCAGAACAAGTTTACTGGAATGATAAACTACTAAAGTCTGGTCTCACCAGTCTGGTCCGGGTCTGGGTTCTGGTCCGGGTCCAGACCAGTCCTCTTCCCCAGGATAGACCTCACGTGTCCCATGATCCTGGTCTTCATCCAGGCCATGGCCCTGCTGATCCGGTTCATGGCGATTTGCAAGTTGTTCTCTCCTTCTTCCTCTGGAGCCGCCAGATTCTCTCCACTGAAGGAGCTCAAGAGCAGCGCAAGGAACAGGTTCAGGACCTGGAACACACAACGAACAGGTTCAGGACCTGGAACACCTGGCAGGAAGTCTCCAGACAGGAAGTCCACAGACAGGAAAACTCCTGATAGGAAGTCTACAGACAGGAAGTCTCCCGACAGGTCGGATTATTATCGTGAGGTCATCCACGGGGTTAAGGAAAAGTAGATAGGAAAGGAGAAAGGAGGGACTATTCAGATGTACCCCAGGTTTTGGTGGAAGGAGGACAATGGAAACAGGCCAAGAAGAATGTTCTCTTTATACAGTGTCCTGGGCCAACAGGAATGGTGGACATGCAGTGGACAGTCAGTGGCAAGCAGTGGATATCCAGTGGCATGGTGGACATTCAGTTGACATCCACTGGACATTTAGTGGTATGGCGGACATGCAGTGAACATTCAGTGGATATTTAGTGGTATGGTGGACATGCAGTGGACATGCAGTGGACACTCACCACCAGGTTGCCAATGACCATGACCATCATGAAGACCATTAGACACATGGACTGTCCCGCCACCTCCATGCAGTCCCACATGGTCTCGATCCACTCGCCACACAGAATCCTGAAGATGATGAGGAACGCGTGGAAGAAGTCGGTCATGTGCCAGCGCGGCAGCTGGCAGTCGGCGGCGATGCGGCACACGCAGTCCCTGTAGCTCCGCCCAAACAGCTGCATGCCCACCACGGCGAAGATGAAGACGATGATGGCGAGGACCAGGGTCAGGTTCCCCAGAGCGCCCACCGAGTTCCCGATGATCTTGATCAGCATGTTGAGTGTCGGCCATGACTTGGCCAGTTTAAACACTCGCATCTGGAGAACCAGGGATTACAGATTACTCCCGGGAGAACCAGGGATTAGAGATTGCTACCGGGAGAACCAGGGGTTACAGATTCCCACAGGGAGAATCAGGGACTACAGATTACTAGAGTGAGAACGATGGATTACAGATTACTACAGGCAGAACAAGGGATTTGTGGATTAGCTCTTCAGTGTTAGTCAGGATTAACGAGATTCACAGCAGGTCCAGGCACAATCACAATGCTGAATTCAAGAACCGTAGGAACTCTGAGTGTGGTGAAGTGAGGAAGACAATGAAGATGAAGATAAAGATGAAGGTGAAGATGAAGATGTACTGACCAGTCTGAAGGAGCGTAGCACCGACAGTCCCTGGACGTCGGCCAGTCCCAACTCCACCAGACTCATCGTCACGATGATGCTGTCAAAGATGTTCCAGCCCACCTGCAAGCACAAGACACCTCAGAGCAGGAGAACCTGTGGAACCGGGGTCGGAGCAGGAGAACCTGCAGGGAGCGGAGGTTCAGGGGGGGGGGGGGGTCACAGTTCAGAGGGTTTATGGTTCAGGGGGTCTAACCTGGAAGTAGTAGTACGGGTCCATGGCCACAAGCTTGAGGATCATTTCAGCTGTAAAAATCCCTGTGAAGACCTGAGGAGCAAACAGGAAGTTACCAACACTGCTGATTAATGCATTGATCAGTCCACTGATCAATCAATAGTAAATATAAAATAATAATAAAATAACATGAAAAGAATCAGTGGCACATTAAATAAACTTATCAACAATGGTTCTAGAGAACAAAGTTTTCCTCGATACTTTAATGAAAATGGAACAAAACAGGCCAAATATTAACAGTTTTAACAACTTCTTTGTAAATATTGGACCAATATTTTGTTATATTATATCAATGACAGGAAGTAGCTCCATGTTCCTCACAGCAGTGGAGGAGAAAGAAACACTAGATATTGTAAATTAATCTAAATACTAAACATATATTGATTGTGATGAAATATACATCAAAACTGCTACAATGGTAATTGAGGGGATTTCAGAGCTTCTAATATACTTCTCTCATTTATCATTCCAAACCAGTAAATTTCAAAATAAGATAACATTAGCAAAGGTAGTGCTGCTATACAGTATAAGACTGGAGATCAACTCCACTTCACCAACGACAGGCCGGTTTCTCTGCTTCCACTGTCCAACATTGTAGAAACATTAATCATTCACATCAGATCAATTCTCAGACAAACAGAAGAAAATACTTTCTGTCAACATGGATTCACTTCAACATTTTAACAGAACCAATAGAAGAAGGTAGAAACACTGTGAGATCGATCAATACTCCCCCTGCAAACTGATCGACAAAGCTTTGACACAATACACCATAACATATTAGTCAATAAAGTAGAGTGGCATGGAATCAGGGGGATTACACTGGGTGAAAAGTTACTTAATGAACTGGAAACAGTGGTGTCCCCCAGGGGTCAGTATCGGGTCCAAAACTGTTTTTACTTGATAA
Source organism: Lipophrys pholis (assembly GCF_963383615.2). NCBI lineage: Eukaryota > Metazoa > Chordata > Actinopteri > Blenniiformes > Blenniidae > Lipophrys > Lipophrys pholis. The sequence goes on from NC_137647.1 coordinate 2,328,704, forward strand.
AAATGACATTATTAATAAATCAAAAGTTATAAAACTAGTGTTTTGTAGACGATACTAATATTTTCTGTTCAGGGAAGATATACAGAAACTAAAAGACTGATTTAACATAAATACATTATGGTAAACTAGAGTTAATCTGAAGTTAATCCAGAATTTAAAGCAGTGTTAATCTGGAGTTAATCCAGAGAGAACCAGAGTTAATCTTGCAGTTAATCCAGAACAAAAACCAGAGTTAACCCTGAAGTTAGTCCAGAATATAAACCAGAGTTAATCCAGAATATAAAGCAGACTTAATCCTGAAGTTAGTCCAGAATATAAACCAGAGTTAATCCAGAAATTAATCCAGACTATAAACTAGAGTTAATCCAGAAATTAATCCAGAGAGAACCAGAGTTAATCCTGAAATTAATCCAAAATTTAAACCAGAATTAATCTATCAGTTAATCCAGAGAGAACCAGAGATGCCCCCCCTCACCCTCTCACCAGGTTGCCGATGCTCAGCAGCTCCTCAAACCTCTCCGTCATGGGGTAGTGCTCCATGGCCATGAACACAGTGTTGAGGACGATGCAGATGGTGATTCCAAGGTCGACGAATGGATCCATGACGACGGCGTGGAGCCACGGCTTCATCCACCGCCAGCAGCCGCAGCAGTTCCACTGCAGGACCCGACGGGCGAAGGTGTACCAGCAGGGGGCGCAGGCCCGCTGCTCCTCCACCAGCTCTGCACACATCCCCAGTTCACATGTTCATCATCAACCCGGAGAGATCACACCACCTCTACCTCCACCCTGTCCCTGACCAGCGGGTGGAGTCAGAATGAATGGATGACTGAGTGTCTGTACCGTCCTGCGCTGTGGGCTCCTGTTCCTGGTTCTTCACATCTCCGCCCTGTTTCTCTCGGAGCGCCGCCCTGCAGGCCGCCTGCTGTAATGACAGAATGTGGAGGTGATGTGAGGGTGGTGGTGAGGTGAGGGTGGAAGTGAGACTGAGTGCCAGCGGACCTCCTCCTCCCTCTTCCGCAGCACCTCCAGGATGGCGGCATACTCCGCCTCTTTCTGCTTGGCCTCCGCCAGCGTGGCCTCGTTCTGCTCAGCGTAGGCCATGGCCACCACCGCCAGGATCAGGTTGATCAGGTAGAAGGAGCCCAGGAAGATCACCACCACGAAGAACACCATGTAGGTCTTACCCGCCGCACGCAGTGTCTTCGGGGGGGGGGGGGGGGGGGGGGGTGTGCAACAGACAGTTGAGACAGATAGGTAAGGCAGAAAGGAGAGACAAGTTAGACGAGACGGACAGGTGAGACAGACTGTAAGACAGGGACAGACAGGTGAGAGAGACAGGTGAGACAGGGACAGACAGGTGAGACAGACAGGTGAGACGGGGACAGACTGACCAGCTGGAACAGGTTTTCCCAGAAGTCCTGCGTCATCAGTCTGAACAGAGACAGAAAGGCCCAACCGAAGGAGTCGTAGCTCGTGTAGCCGTAGTTTGGATTCCTGCCGGCTTTGAGACAGGTGAAGCCCACCGGACAGACCCTGAACACATCATTCTCTTCATCATCATCATCATCATCACTAATAGCGTTATCGGTGGTAGTGTAACTAACGGCAGTATTGGTGGTAGTGTAACTAGGAGTAGTACTGGTAGTAGTCTAACTAATAGCAGTATCGTGGTAGTGTAACCAATGGCAGCCGTTGTACGTGTAGTGGAATAGTTACAATAGTAACATGTGGACGAACCCGGCGTCGGAACTGTTTCCACAGAGCAGAGCGTCCAGTTGACCGGGGACGTAATAGTAGTTATCTGGAAGAGACAGACCAGGAGTTACAGGGACACCAGAGAGACAGACAGACAGATTCCAAAGCTTCAATATTTTCTGTCATATAGGAAGTAAAGATGGCGTGACGTATTGATAACCTGGATTGTTGATGTACTCGTAGTAATCAAAGCTTCCGGTGCTATTGTTATGGGTGCTGTTGCTATGGGTGCCGTTGCTATCGGTGCCGTTGCTAGGGAAACCGTCAGCTGTGAGGTTGCCAAACGAAGGTGGCATGAAGACACACTTCTGTCGCAGGTTCCCCATGAAGAGTTGTAGACCAACGAGAGCGAAGACGCTGAGGCAGAAGACGGTCAGGATCATGACGTCACCAAGCTTCTTTACCGATTGGATGAGAGCTCCGACAATCGTCTTCAAACCTGCAGCGGCACGGAGCAGCCAATCAGGAGCAGCCAATCAGGAGCAGCCAATCACAGCTGGGCAGCCACTCAGGAGCAGCCAATCAGAGGACACTGACCCGGTATCACCGTGATGGTTTTCAACGCTCGCAGAACCCTGAACGTCCTCAACGCAGAAACGTTCCCCAAATCCACGAACTCCGTCAGATACCTGCAACATCATCATCATCATCATCATCATCATCATCATCATCATCATCATCATCATCATCATCCTGTCACACAATAATGATTTCAGTTTCATGACCAACGTCAGTTGTTAAAACACATTTTTCTCAAAAATACTGATTGTAGTGTGTGTGCGTGTGTGTGTGTGTGTGTGTGTGTGTGTGTGTGTGTGTGTGTGTGTGTGTGTGTGTGTGTTTGTTTACGCCATGCTGATGACCAGGAAGTCCAGCCAGTTCCACGGGTCTCTCAGGAAGGTGAAATGTCCGACGCAGAATCCTCGAGACAAAACTTTGACCGTCGCCTCGAACGTGTAGATTCCTGTGAACACGTACCTGTGGAGGACACACAAAACACACAACCTGAGACTCACAACCCGAGACTCACAACCTGAGACTCACAACCTGAGACTCACAACCCGAGACTCACAACCCGAGACTCACAACCCGAGACTCACAACCCGAGACTCACAACTTGAGACTCACAACCCGAGACTCACAACCCGAGACTCACAACCCGAGACTCAACCTCCCTCCATCCTCGCCTCTCTGAACCACAATCTCCCCGCCTCCTCCCTCCATCCATCCCCACCTCCTCCATCCCCGCGTCTTCCATCCCCACCTCCTCTCCTCCCTCCATCCTTGCCTCCTCCCTCCATCCCTTCACCAAGAACCAGTGGCCAGCGGACAGTGAGCGCTGGATCCCCGAGTCAATCTGGCTGCTGATGAGCAGGTAAATCTGCTGTGGCCCCGCCCACCCCCGTGGCCCCACCCACAATGGTGTGGAGGTCAATATTACAGAAAGCAGGGAGTGTGTGAGCTGAGTGGAGTCAGTGTGTGGTTGATAGAAACAAAGTGAGGCTGAAAGAAGTGAAGTTGTAACAAACAGTCGGAAGATTAAACTGTAAAAGTTGTAAAAACATGGTTTCGCTGTTTAAATGTGCTGTGTGTGTGTGTGTGTGTGTGTGTGTGTGTGTGTGTGTGTGTGTGTGTGTGTGTGTGTGTGTGCGCGTGCGTGCTCACTCCACAGTCTTGCTCCAGGCCGGGGGGTCACTCATGGTCATGAACACACAGTTGGCCAAAATCGTCACCATAATGAACAAACTGAAGAACGTTTTGGTTTTAAGGAAAATTAACCTCCAGACCGTCAATCAACCTGATCGATCAGCTCCTTCAGGCCTCAGCCAAGTCGTGACTCATTCATTAGATTCAGCGAACACTGAAAACTTGCAGAACCCTAGCAGGACCAGGACTGTGACAGGGTGAAGGATATGAATGGATGAGGATCTTGATGGCGCCGGTCCTCAGAGGGTTGAAGGGACTGAGCAGGAAACACGCTGGGTCGGCGTTAAACCTGTAGATGACGTTTCCTTTACTGAGCACGATGAAGGTCTGCAGAGAGACATGCAGCGTTACCATGGTTACCCTGGTCACTATGGCTACCGTGCTTACAATGGTTACCAGGTAAGTTAGTCACCAAATAACAACTGCTTTGTTACCAACAGTAACTCCCGAAGATTACCACAGGTACTAATCAAACTACATCATTGATACAGGTTTTAGTAAAATGAAACAGGCCTTCTGTGATTGGTAGAAGGGATCCAGCTCCTCCAATGGCGTGTTGTGAAACTCAGGGGGCGGGTCTCCGTAGATAAAGGGGAGGGGCTTCCCTGCCTCCAAGTCACTGGCCGGCCGGGGAAGATCTTCCTCTGCGATCTGTCATCAGAGAGAGAGAGCCAATCAGCATCAAGGTCTGAGGATTACCTGTTCTCAGAGTACAGATTACTAGCTGTCAGAGTAACGATTACTTGTTCTCAGAGTACAGATTACTAGCTGTCAGAGTACAGATAACTACAGAGGACTCCTGGCTGCTGTTTTCACCTCGATGTTCTTCTCCTTCCTCCTCTCTCGTTCCTTCTCTTCCTCTTGGTGTCGTCGTTGGAGTTCCTCCAGTGAAGCCGGGGTGAAGTGTCTGAAGACCTCCGTACCAACAGGGGGCAGCAGATGTGCCATGTTGACATCATGCAGGGGCACCTGAAGCCTACTGCTGCCTCACCGCCACTTCCTGTCAGG